>NC_092636.1:56488439-56811826 GCF_039555335.1 Amphiura filiformis
CATTGCTTGAGCATAATCTGTCTTCAACACTTTATCTGTTTCTGGCTCCACCGGAGTTGATGATAAATCAATCGGGAGTTCCATCTCCATTCCATACAACATAGCATGTGGTGTTTCAGAGGTTGATTCCTGTACGGAGCTTCTGTATGCCATGAGAGCGAAAGGTAAAACTTCTTCCCAATCCTGTTGGTGCTTCTGTGGATCCAACAGGACTGCAATCGTATTCAGCATAGTTCTGTTGAATCGTTCTATTGTTTTAGTCACGAAGAAAGATGGCTCCCGGAGATTCTGCTCCGATTATAGATTGCTTAATGAGGTAACTGTTAAAGACTCTTATCCGATTCCCCGGATTGAAGAAACATTGGAATCATTATCCGGAGCACAGTGGTTTTCAACATTAGACCTCGCCTCCGGATATTGGCAAGTGGAGTTAGATCAAGAAGCTAAGGAAAAATCAGCCTTTGTAGTGCGGGGAGGACTATACCAATGGACAGTTATGCCCTTCGGGTTATGTAATGCTCCATCGACTTTTGAAAGGCTCATGGAAAACATAATGGCAGGACTTCAATGGGAAAGTCTTCTGATCTACTTAGACGATGTGATAGTGTTCGGCAAGACCATAGAAGAAGAGTTTAACAGATTGATGAGAGTTTTTCAAAAACTCAGACTAGCTAATCTGAAACTAAAACCTAAGAAATGTGTGTTATTCCAGAAGAGTGTGCTGTACCTTGGACACGTCGTGTCAAGAGATGGTATTGCTACAGATCCGGAGAAGATCCGAGTTATCCAGGAATGGGAAACTCCGAAATGCCTCAAAGATGTGCGTGCCTTCCTCGGCTTAGCATCTTACTACAGAAGGTATGTGAAGAGCTTCTGTGATATTGCCAGACCACTAAACCGCTTGACACAGAAGAACATCGCATTCAATTGGACGAATAGTTGCGAAGAGGCATTCCTGGCATTGAAGCAGTGCTTAACAACAAGTCCGGTTTTAGCATATCCTACATACTCCGGCCAATTCACTCTTGACACGGACGCCAGTGCATACGGGATAGGAGCTGTGCTCTCCCAAGAACAGAACGGTCAGGAAAAGGTTATTGCTTATGCCAGCAGAACGCTCACCAGAGCTCAAAGGAATTACTGCGTCACACGAAGAGAGCTACTGGCAGTAGTCTTCTTTGTTCGGTACTTCAGACCGTACTTATATGGCAGACACTTTACGATCCGCACTGACCACGGATCACTCCGTTGGCTTATCAACTTTCGAAATCCGGAGGGTCAAGTGGCTAGGTGGCTACAGATACTTGGAGAATACGACTATGAAATCATACATCGCGCCGGGAAGAGCCACCAAAACGCCGATTCTCTATCCAGAAAACCTTGCTCTCAATGTAATAGGAGCGACTCCGAGAGCGAAACCACTACTCCAATAGAGGAGGAGCCGGAGCCAAAGAGAGACATTACAATGTCGGATAAATCTTGCCAATTTCCCCCGGAGCAAAATAACGCTCCGAACTCCGGAGAAGCACGACAAGAGGACAACCATCACCCGCAGCAATACGGTGATCATGACTCGACTAAGACAAGCAATGGGAGCCATTCCGGAGCAAGTCCGAGGATAGTACCAAAGAAACAGACATCCAGTAAAGCTGCTCCGAGGAATATAAGTGAACACACGGATCAAGTAAGTGCTACCGAGCGATCTGTTTCAGCCAGCTGTAATGACTCAGATCAAGTAGAAAGCTCAGCAGTTCCAAATACGCAGAAGCATGGAACAGCATCCGTTTATAGTAAAAACAGCTCCGGAACAGTGGAATTAACAGAGAGCCAAGTAAACCAGACAAGAAAAGTAAGAGCCATATGTCCTGCACCAAAATGGACGAATGAAGAAATGAAAAATGCGCAGATCAATGATTCCGATTTGTCATGGCTTTGGACGGCCAAGGAATTAAACAAGAAACCAGAATATACAGTAGTATCACCATTGTCAAAAGCTGCTAAGGTCTATTATCTAGAATGGGACCGAATAGAGCTGAAAGAAGGTCAATTGTATCGACGATGGGAGTCTAATGATGGTAAAGTCATAAAGTGGCAGTTAATTATGCCAGAGAAGTACAAAGAGACTGTGCTTGAAGAATTGCACAACTCCAAAACAGCAGCGCATTTGGGAGTAAATAAAACCAGGAACAAGCTGAACGAAAGATTCTACTGGTTTGGAATTAGCAGTGACATTCGTTCTTGGCTCCGAAAATGTGATATTTGTGCCAAACGGAAATCACCTTCTACAAGAAGAAAAGCCAAGCTACAACAAGACATAGCAGGACATCCAGGACAGAGAATAGCCATGGATATCCTTGGTCCACTTCCCGTAACTCCGAAAGGTAATCGTTACATTCTTGTTGTCGGAGACTACTTTTCCAAGTGGGTGGATGCATATCCTATACCGGATCAGGAAGCAGTCACCTGTGCCAATAAGTTAACACATGAGTGGATATGTCGGCACGGATGTCCGAGAATTCTTCACAGTGACCAAGGGAGAAACTTTGAAAGCAAAGTTATGGCAGAGGTATGTTCATTGCTTGGAATAGACAAAACACGGACTCGGAGAGGCCCAAGGGCTCTCGGATGGCTCAATTATCCCTCTCTTCAACATGTCTTTAACTTGCTTGTCAGCTTCTGCTTGCATAGCGGGTGCGAGTCGTCTCGGCTTTTGTCGGATTGGTGGAGCATTACCAGTGTTTATCCGATGTTTGACAATGCCGGTTCTCCCAAGATCTCCATCTCCGGTTGAAAATACATCTTGATATTCCGACAGCAAATCCGCAACTCCTGCGTGGTACTCTTTTGGTAACTCCTGTACGCTCGCTTCATACAACGTCTGCAGGTGCTCTGGTACATTCTTCTCCGACTTTTGTTTATTTATTTCTTGATCTATCTTGTTCACAGTCTCCCAACCTACTACAGGGCTTACTGTTCCAATTGCTGTATTCTTCTTTACTGTTAGGTTTGACAGAGTTGGATTGAATACTCTGACGGGTATGTAATCAGGTTTTGTTGTATCTAGGTCTACAACCACTCTTGCTACCACAGCTCCGGCTTCTTTAAGTTTACTGCTCCCCGGTTCTAGGATTCCGAGTCCTTCAATTCCCGGAGTCTTATTAATTTTTCCAGGTATGAGCATCTCATGCCCCGGAGGAATTGTTATGTTCTGACGGAGGGTGACTTTGGCACAAAATGTGCGTGTACTCGATGTCTTAACGTTGCATTGCACAACCTTGTCTCCGAATCTCAACTGCTCCTTATATGGATCAATGGTGCATTTTGACATATACATGAAATCCATACCCAACATAGCGTCGTTTGTTATTTCGGCCACTACTACTGGCGTGAACATAGAAGCGGGTCCAATGTGGACGTTCATTGATGCCCATCCTATAGACTTTAAAGGACTTCCATCTGCTTGTTCTGCTGCCTCTTTCATGGGAAAAAGAGCAGGCCTTGAATCAACTGGAATACTGTTATACATCTGGACGGAAATAATAGTGTCTGTAGTCCCCGTGTCCACCAAGTATTCTACTGAGCAGTTGGCTATGTTTCCTTCTACAACTAGAGAGCGACCACGTTCTACATTTTCAGATGTTGGGTTTATTGACGGTTTCTGGTGATTTGTAGTCGCATTTCTGTTTACTGTTGGTTTTCCGGAGCCCACGCTACTGATTTCGACCCTTCCGGGGCTCCTACGTTGGGCCGAAAATCGTTTCCCGGATGATTCCATCCTCCTCTCGAGCTGCGAAACGTTTGAGGACAGCTTGCCTTATAATGATCCAATGCTCCACACCTGTAGCAACCTCTTCCTCTGCCTGGGTCTTGTCTACCACTTCCTCGTCGCCTTCCGCTCACTCTGCCGTAGTTAGGAGCTTGTGGGGCTTCTGCCGCTTGTCCTTTCTCAGTAAACTCCGACTGTTTGCTCGACTCCGATTTCGACGCCTTCTCAGCCACGGTCTTCAACAACCCAATGACTTCCCTCAACTGATCCTCTAATACTCTATCGCTCTGCTCTACACTTTTCACAAACTTCGTAGGTTGTTTTTGCTTTTCGGTTGTCAAAAACGCTTCTGTCTCTAATGCAGTCTGTAATGCTGCTTCCATAGATGTAGGACGGGAGAGGTGCACCGCTGATCGTATCTCCCTATCTCGCATGTTACCCATGAAGTGGTCTCGTGCTATCCGGTTCCTGGCTTCTTCTGCCATGCCGACGTAAGCATTATCTGTTAGTTTTCTAACAGCTTGTGCAAAATCTTGCAGACTTTCTTGTTGCTGTTGTTGGCGACCACGTGTAACCCGATGGAAGATGTGAGCGTTATGATGGAATCAAGAATGGTTCATGAATTTGAAACGCCACTGGGATTCAGAAGAGCAACGGCATCCGACCAAGATGTATTTATCCGGGCGCCGATGCAGATCAACAAATCTATGAAAGAGGAGCAGCTGACGCAAAGCTATGAAACTCCAGCGGTTCCATATGCATCAGCAAGTGTTAATTATGGACAAAGATCCCAAGTCGGAGACCACCAGGACGCGGAGGTAGAACAAATGAAGTTGGAGTTGGAGAATTTGAAACAAGAAAGTAGTGAGCTCCGTCAAATGCTAACGGGTCAGGTACCATCCGACAGTCATGAGAAATATAAGAAACGGCTCCGACATCACATCGAGTAGTCAGCTCAGATGTCAGAAGGAAGTATGGAGGTGATATGACCCCGGGTAATGTCAGCATAGCACGACATAAAGGCAACATCAGAAGAGTCAAAGAAGAAATGTCGGATACAGAATCTGTCGACTCCGAAGAAGAGGAGCCACATCACAGCAGCGGACCATGGAGGTTAAGGCGAGAAGATTGTATAAATGGAAGGGATAAATTCCGGAGCCGAATGGAGCGGCCTAAGCAGAAACAAATTACGCCCGAAGCATTCAAAGGAGACGTGCCTCTACAGGAATACCTTAGCCAATTTGAGTCTGTCGCCACTTGGAACGGATGGACTGACTATTTATGAGCCTTCGTGGTCGAGCCAGAGGTGTAATTCGACAGCAGGATGAGTGGAGAACAATTACTTATCAGGAGTTGGTAAAGCGCTTAGAAACCACATTCTCCGGCCAAGCAGAACTATACTTGGCACAGCTTACACGACGCATCTTTTTGTGTCCTTTCATGCCTTTTGTCACTCGATTTGTCCAACTGTCCTTGGTTGCTTTTGTCTGGCATATTGTTCAAGAGAATCGTTTGCATCTCCTGAAATTGGCGTTGCTCCTGCTCTTCTCCCGGAGTTGATGCTCTTGCATACTCCACGTGGTCAGCCTCATCTGAGCCACGAGCTGCAACATGCCTCTCCCCTCCGGAGACATTGACCGTCTCCCCGTACTGCTGCTGGGGATTCCTTTCAGCAGGAGACACTGTTTCTGAGCAGAACTCTGGCGGTGGCTCAATCCTTGGTTGGCTTAACTCACTTACTTTTTGTTTCTCAGTTAATTTTGTCCGTAAGCGTTTAATTTCATCAACGAATATCTGCCTCTCGTCTTCACCATTCACTCTCAGTAAGTTGATCTCCTCTTGTAAATCCAAACTCCTCTTCGCTGCTTCCTTTGCTTGTAACTCCAACTGCTTATCACGCTCCCGGAGTCGTTCGATTTCCTCCTCTTGCACCTGGCTGTGGAAATCATCCATCCAATCTTGATCATCGTCGAAGTTGGACGCCATTCTCTCTGTTCGTCCTGCAATCCCTGAGATGTTGACACTAGTCCAATGTCACAAAAATCCCACCGCTGCCACCAAATGTAGCGGAACCGGCCTTCGGTATATATGGTAGCGAAGTAAGGCCTATGATGTAGTAGGTGTACGAAACATATCGTACCTGACACTGGCAAAGGAAACACTCTCACACTCACAGATATGAGATCAATTGGCTCAACACCTTTATTGGGCTTCGGGCTGATCCAAGATCGGAGTGGATTCAGGAGCGGAGAGCGGCGGCTTGGATGCTTAGAAGAGAGGAGAGCTAATTGACCAGTCATCGACCAACCACACTTACGGCTACAGACAGACTGGCCCAGAGTGCTATTGCACTCCGCTTATATAGCCAATGAAACCACGTGATTGAAGGAGGCCCTCTATCGTCCACATCCATTTCCGCCACAATACATAAATTCACCGTAACTTTGGAAGGAAATGAGGGAATTCGATCAGGTTTTCGCTAGTAAATCAACTTGAACTCGGAAACACAATGACGCAATCGAAGATCATGTGACCGATGCAAAAGGGCACTAATACCATCCATTTCCGGTACGGGTCACCGGGGGGGTCTGTTTAAATTAAATTTTAAAATAGATGATCGATATTGTCGCATAACGATCATAAACATCAAAGGCCGTGTTTGAGGGACTGCACTGATTAAATCCATTCAAGTGATGACTAGCGTTGAATAGCGTAATCGGCTTAACCCTATTGAGTGGATTAGGATTTTTCTGTGGAACCTCCTTCTATAGACGAATCCAACGAGTCAAGTCATGGTCAGGATTTGGTCGGCCATCTTTGGTTTCCCGCTAGCACCAACCTGGTGTTTTGAGCGCCCGATTGTGCAAATAAAAGCCGCCTAACACCTACAGAAGATGCAAAGACGAGGAGGGTTAATAGAATAATATATACAATAGAGGTAATCCTGTCGCATCTATTCATACATAGTCCTTTTGTTCATCCATTTGTACATCTATGAATAGATGCGGCGGGATTTATACCTGCGGAATTATCTCTATTGTATTATTCTATTAAGCCTCCTCGACCTTCTCTAGGTGTAAGGCGGCTTTTATTTGCACAACTGTTGGACTTGTGTTGTAAACTTTAATTCATCATTCTTTTGTCTACCTGCGTTTTCGCTCAAGGTGTAAAACGGGTGATGGAATACAGTTTAAAATTTCCGCCAAGGCCGAATCATTTCACATTTTGGATGCATTGTAGCCGACGGGGACCCAACTAAAGGCTGCTAGTCAGGTGTAGGAATGCGTGTATTTGGATTCGTCTATAATACCAGAGAAGATGTAAAGAAAGGAGGGAGAACGGAATATTATATCCTTGAGATAATCCCGTATGTAATCCTGTCGCACCAATTCATAGTCCTTTATTCTCAGGTAGTTACACATCTACTTGAAAGTAGCCTTTGATGTGATGTGTGTTGCCGACTACGGTTGATTAATTTTCACTCCAGAATTGAAACCATATCCAATGTTTCTATAGATAATCCCTTGAAAGTATGACACGTGTGTGTTAAGTATCTGATGTTGCTCTGAAGGGATACCACACGTGGATACTATAGACGAATCCAAGTAGCCAAGTCATGGTCAGGATTTGGTCGGACATCTTTGGGTAGCCGCTAGCACCAACCTGGTGCTTTGAGCGTCCAATTGTGCAAATAAAAGCCGCCTAACACCTAGAGAAGATGCAAGGACGAGGAGGGTTAATATAATAATAGCTAATAATATATATAATGGAGATAATTCCGCAGGTAATCCCGTCGCATCTATTCATACATAGTCCTTTTGTTCGCAAGTATACATCAATGCATAGATACCGCGTGTAGTTAATCCGATTATTATGTCACTTCAACAGCGAATAGACCATGCTGTGTGTTTTGTCGAAGGGAACTGTATTGTGTTATTCTTTTGTCTGCCTGTGTTTTCGCGGAAGGTGTAAAACGGGTGATAGAATGCAGTTTAAAATTTCCGCCAAGGCCGAATCATTTCACATTTTGAGTGCATTGTAGCCGACGGCTACCCAACTAAAGGCTGCTAGTCAGGTGTAGGAATGCGTGTATTTGGATTCGTCTATAAGAAAGAAATTACCTACGGGATTATCTCAAGGATATAATTCCGTTCTCCCTCCTTTCTTCTTCTCTGGTGTATCACACCCGTCATGGGTTCGAACCCTTTTGTTGTATTTTATTGTTAAACCTAAATAGCGTGATTGCTTTTGAATGAGCGGCAACACACATATTTTGTTTGAGGATAGCTGGATCTATCTCCTTTTCTTTACATCTTCTCTGATATTGATAATACCTACCATGATTTTAGCCTCCTCAGCGGTGGAACCGCGGGGACCAGGGGGACCCACACTTTTTTGACCGGGAGCCTGCTCCCCTCCACTATAATCAAACCCGTAATGTGTTGTGTGTCACATATCTTGGTGGACATAAATAATTCTCTATTCATACATACACGCTATGTAACAGCGCGCGTGATTGGTCGAGAGCCGGGCATAAACAGCGTTTATGCCCGGTGTCCCGGATGTTAGATCGCCGGGTAGGAAAAGTGCAGGAAAATCGTGCATCTTAGTAACTTTTTGTTATTATTTTGATGAAATAAGAACCACAAAATGTTCTGGTATGTATGAACGGGGTTCATTCATATATTTTCATGACTAAACGGTTGTTTATGCCCTCGGGCCGCAAGCGGCCCTCGGGCATAAACAACCGTTTAGTCATGAAAATATATGAATGAACCCCTAATTCATGATTTTAGATCCTGAGTAGCCTTGTTCAAGGCCTTCTAAGATTTCCTTCCATCCTTCATGACCAATTTCGGGCTCACCAAGTCAGTGAGGGCCACAGATTACGGCTACTAATGACCGTGCGTACGTTGAAAAATCGAGCTCGGACTGAGTTAACGAACCGCCTAAACGATTCGTCTCGCCCTACGGGCTCGCAGGATCAATCCGAGTTCGATCGTTCGACTTACGCATGATTATAAGCAGCCGCAGTCTGTGGCCCTCATATCATGGACTTGGCGAGCCCAAAAGTAGTAGCTAGTAGTAGTGATAGGATTCAAGTGGTGGTCATGAGGGAGAAAATTATTTTCCAACCCCCCTGTGTATGGATAAACCAATCCCCTTTTTCGCTTCTGCTTTGAACACCCAAATATGTTTTTAAAAATCAATAATAGGGAAAAATAGTCCACGATGGCTTTAATTCGGCCTTCTTTTCACCAATTTTCGGCTTTTTCAAACTAAAGTTGTCAGTACACAATAATAGTACCAAAAATAGTCCAGTGACGTAGATTTCTTTTTGACATGGGGGGATGGGGTTGGAAAAAAATTGTTTATAGCTCACCGATATTAATACTGGTTAAAAATGATGCAACAAGGAAATCTTTTTCGTCTTTTCCCCGCAATATTTATTTTCCCCCACCCCCCCCCCTCCCACGACCAATAAAGCTGGCTATGGCCCTGATTACGTCCATATTAATGTATTTTTCCTTATTAAAATACAAAGATCTTAGAAACATCGGAGGCCACAGTGACACCGTTTGATACAGGGAAGAAATGGCCCGTAGTTGAAGACCAGATTTTTAATTGTTGGACTCAGTCCATCATGTCCAGAATTTAAAACCTGACACCACACTCATCGTTCTTTTTCAATTTGTTTTATGTTACCATGGTTACTTCAGGACGGTGTTTCCCTCAACGGTTTCGTCAGCCAATTTGAGAACCAATTTGCGGAAGGCAAAGTCAACTCCAAATGGGACAACATCAATACCATCTCGGTTCGCCTCCCGGAGGCCCTTGTGAAACGTGTAAGTTGAAATTGATAAAATTAATTCAGAACTTTAAATAATTTCAAATTTGAACAAATAGAAATAGGGTCGTTTCTTCAAAATGAAATGTACACATCCAGTTTCTCATTCACGGTTTACCACCGCGGCAGATTACCTTCGCGGCTACACCTGGTGTAGCCCTGAAGCTACACCTTAATAGAGCTACTCTGAAGCTACTTCGAAGTAGCTACACCTTAGCAAACCCATAGTGGATACACTATATCAGAGCTACTTCGCTGTTGCTCCATCCATTGTCTGTCTAGAAGCCAACTCCGATGCTACACTAGTGCCAACTTCTGGATACGCCATATCGGAGCTACTCTAAAAGGTACTCTTAAGAAGCTACTCTGAAGTACATCTGATAGCTGTCAGCCACGAGCCAACCCTGGAGTAACACCGAAGTCAGCTCCGGTGTACAACCGCAGCCACAAACGGGTCATTGACCGGCAGGGGTAAACAACTCTCCGAACGCGTAATCGGCCGCGTACTAGTGCGCGTACCTAGCTATTTTTAGCAAAGCGAACGTTTGTTGTTTTGATTAATTGATTGACCATGTTTGCACGTTTGCATAGGGCGTCATGACGGAGCGAGAATCACTTGCCGATGTCACGGAGACATTTTGTTTCTCTTTAGTGGTTGTTTCCTTTGTAGAAACTTGTTCTTTTGTTTAACGACAGTACCAGTACGACTTCTTCTCAATTTGTGTTTAAAATCATCTTTAATCATTATTGAATTTTGTGTTCCTTGTTATGTTTTTAGTTTTGCTAGCTTGAGATGCTTGTGTGACGTTGTTTTCCTGTGTGCATACTGCGGTTCGCGGTTCCACTTTCCCATGTTGTTTGTTTATTTACCGTACCCGGGTTTATTATTACAGTTAAAATTTACTCATAATTTATACTTCTTCAATTTCTTGTTCTTACGCTGTTTTCCTAACATTTTGCACCGCATTACTTTTAAGGCATGGGCCTATGCCTATAATACACCTTCTTGCAATACAGTTTGGTTTTGATTCGTTTGGCTAGGCCTTACGAACATTTTTTCTTTGCTTATTATACTTGAATGATTGGTCACTTATTCATACATACGCGCTATATAACAGCATGCGTGATTGGTCGATAGGCGGGCATAAACAACGTTTATGCCCTGCTTTCTGGTCGTAAACAAGTAGCGTCAGAACCGATGGACGCTCGCGAGTAGGATAAGCGCGGGTAAGCTCGCGAGCTATTTACGCAAAGCGCGAATGATGTACGCGATGTTCGCGCGCGTCCAAACACGGTGGACTGAGCAAGTCAACGTTTTCTTACAATTAGCGATGGACAAACTTTTAAAAAGGATAAGAAATTGATAGTTTTTAGTCTAAAATTACGATATTTTTTAGTTGTGGAGGACAATATAACAGCATGCTGAATGATGCGTATGTATGAACGGGGTTCATTCATATATTTTCATGACTAAACGTTGTTTATGCCCTCGGGCTAAAGCCCTCGGGCATAAACAATCGTTTAGTCATGAAAATATATGAATGAATTAGGAGTTCATTCATATATTTTCATGACTAAATTTATGCCCGAGGGGCCGCTTGCGGCCCGAGGGCATAAACAACCGTTTAGTCATGAAAATATATGAATGAACCCGTTCATACATACCAGAACATTTTGTGATTCTTATTTCATCAAAATATTAACAAAAAATAACAAGAAACATCATTAAAAACCATGAATTTCGTTCGTTCTCCCTACCACTGCAATCGTACATCCGGGCCACCGGGCATAAACGCTGTTTATGCCCGGCTCTCGACCAATCACGCGCGCCGTTATATAGCGTGTATGTATGAACCCCTAATTTATTAAAAAGTAAATATTTAAATAAGTTACTAAACAATTAAAAAGCAAAGAAAGAAAGAACAAAAATCCCTAATATATCCAAATAAAAGCATACAATAAAGCTAAATTGAGAAAATAGCATTAAATCTGGCAACAGATCATCACGCATTTTTTTACGGAGTACCTCTAGAGGTACTCCGCTATAGAATGTCTCTACGGGAGGTACACCGTGGAAAACCGGATAGGAGTAGTCCACGGATTTTTGACTCGCGTTACGCTACACCGCTACAGAGTAGCCCTGGGGGCGGGCCTGGGGGTAATCCGGAGTAGCTCCAGAGTACATCATGCAGTGAGAAATTGGATGTGTAGAATAACGAGCCTATTAGTTAATGATCAAATACACATCCAGACGGGCATCCAGATTCTCATTCACGGTTTACCACCGCGGCAGATTACCTGTATACGAGCAATTTCGCAAGTTCTCAACCTTTGAGCGTGTTTATAGTGAGCCAGATTATCCGGTATTTAGAGTATAAGTACATCTTATACGGTATTGGTCGCCACTATAAACAGACCAATAGCGCTACTTGCCGCACATATTATACGGAACTGATATCCTTCGATATCGATGGATATTGCAGTATATTCATTCCGTATACGGCCACTATAGACAGAGAGGGATTAACGATACCGTTATTCAAGGAAGTGGAGCAGGATTGTATAACTCTCCCAGCTCAAATTTATCACTGTAATAACACATCACCTACAAATATGGTACAATACTGTAGCAATAATGTTTAAAAAATAGGCCGGTATCGTTGCGACGGCAAACTATTTGAAACTGTGAAAATATTTGTGCCTCCCACATTGCATTGCGGTGACCTCGAACACGCAGAGTTCAACCACCTCGTATTCAGAATAACGCTATTGGTTGCCACTATAAACAGCCGAGATAACGGATAAGTCACATTCCATTCTAATCCCATATGCGTAAAAGGATACCGTATAAATACCGTACACCACTATAAACACGCTCATAGATCCTCTTTGTAATGATTTGCCTTTTAGCTACTTACTCTTGATAGCATTGAATACGTTGAGGAGGATGGTGTATTCTACTCGCAAGCAGTAGGATCATGGGGACTTGACCGTGTTGATCAAAGGAGTGGCATGGATAACAACTACAACCCACCACGTAAGTAGGCCTATAGACCACATTGCACTTTCTAACCCCTCTAGGCTCTCACTACGATGTCTGGCCATTGATCTGTCTGTCTGTCCCCCTCCCCCTCATTCTAAACGCTCCCCCTCATGGCCTTCTCACTTTGCATCTGGATGGGCAGCTCCAATGTTGTTGCCCACGCAATTGTGCTGCCTTAGGCCTATTAGTTGTTTGTTCATGCAATACGACCTCAAACCAGTGATATTTTTCGTATTGCATGAACAGGGGTAACGAATTTATCATTCAGTAGACATGTATTTTAAATAAATATAAACAAATAAATAAATAACACCACAATCCTAAAATAATCAATTTAGAGTCGCGTAGTGGCTGGACTCTGCTTTTAGAGCATGGAAGTAATACACATGGAAGCTGGTCAAATACTACATCAAAGTGAGTATCATACTTGCCGCGATACTGAACAAAAGCAGTACAGGTGAAAGTGGAACAATTGGGTCAACGCACATGGTCAACGTGTACCATGTCTAAAATCAAAGTTCCCGCTTAAAAATCAATAGCAGTACGAGGTCGTGTACTAAGTCCTGACAATGGGCTGTGTTATATTACCGCAGTGCATGACTAGTTTTATGAACACAAACAGATTTTATAAAATCCCTACGTAATGGTCAGAATGCTATCAGTTTAATTTATACAATTTTATTAAAAGTATGTAATTATGTGAAAACCTACCGATTAAATGTATATATATGCTAGACTTTCAGATAGCAGTTTTAAAACAGAAAATGAAATGAAATACAATTTATTTTACGCAAAATGTAAAGATAATACCCGACTCTGGAACATTCTGGTCAACAGCAATTTCGGGCAGCCCCGGGCACACAAATAGATGCGGGATTCATTTTATAATGTAAAGCATGTGCCAAGTGCGCATATCAAGTATTACCGCTAATTAGCGGTTTAGACGTAAATGCATTATTTCCAATATTTTGAAGTTTAAGAAAATCTGTAAGTATAGGGTAGAAATCGATATTTTGATTGGATTTCTGTAATTATGGATTACAAATCTAACATCCCTGTCACTTTTTTTCCGAATATAAACAACATACTTGAAACATAATCAAGAAAAACACGATTTTTGCTCAAAATAATAAACCTGTAAATAAACGAACTGGCAATAAAGGCGGCAAGTCTGGTCCACATCAAAGACACGCTGACTACATTGTTATCACAATAGCTTGATACGTACTCTCTATAGAATGTTACGTAAATAATTCAATAGGTGTTGGATCGACCAGCTTCCATGTCTCTTACTTCCATGTTTAGAGTAACCCCGACTCCATTTATGGATTCACCCTGACTCCGCCATTTACGGTTACTCCGACAGTTCGGATTAGCACAAAATAATGATACACATATAGATGTAAATTCAAAGTATTGTGGCGGGACGGCCGATTGCCACTAGCTCGGAATGTCTCAATGTGGTTTTTAAATAGAAACCTGGTTAGACTGTAACTTGGTATATGAAATGTCAGGTGGCCGGGTTGACACCAGTTCCCAAAATGGGAACACGAACAGTTTTGTATTGAGACGGGGTAAGTCGACTCGTGGGGGCAGAACCCCACTGTCAGAGTATTTTTTTACAAACAGAAGCGCATCTAAATAATTCTTCACGTAGGTCGTTCACTCAATTATCCTCAACAATATTTATTTACTCCAGACTATAACATACAATACTCAGCCACACCCCTATCCTACACTTTAGCTTCCTACTCCTACAACTACCGGTACCTCTGCAGTACTACACAGCTAGCACCCTCTGCAGCAAAAGATGAGAATCAATAGGGAAAATGTGTTAATACAATTTAACATGAAAGGCCTACAAAAATCTAAGTTATTTTGGTACTAAATGACAAATTGGGCATAGTAGCCCCGCTCAGCGCATGCTAATAGTAATGACACTTACGAACGCATGCAAGTATGTATTGGTAAAGTATCATCATAAAATCTATCAAAAATCCTATAAAACACAACTACTTTTTGCCAAATGAAAATCTGGGCAGCATGGCTCCCCTCTAGGTGCCGACCAGATTTTCGATAATACATTTAAAAAAATGTCACACCTAAGGTATGCATCTTTATGTATCATCACCATTTCATAATACACATAATAAAACAATATGATTCCAACAGACTGTGCCTATCATCACATACATAATAAAAATATACATGACTCACCAAATAAAATCCTCTCTTGTTTATAAAATATAAAACTCACCAAAAGGTTCTCTACTCAGTGGATAGGCCCCCAGACCTCCTCAATCCTCTGATATGTCTTTTATAGGCATAAGATCGCCCCACGCGATATTACCCCTATACTCCGCAATCCTCAGATATGTCTTTTAGGCATAAGATCGCCCCACGCGATATTACCCCTATACTCCGCAATCCTTTGGTATGTCTTTAAGGCATAAGATCGCCCCACGCGATATTACCCCTTTACTCCGCAATCCTTTGGTATGTCTTTAAGGCATAAGATCGCCCCACGCGATATTACCCCTTTACTCCGCAATCCTCTGGTATGTCTTTAAGGCATAAGATCGCCCCACGCGATATTACCCCGTTACTCCGCAATCCTCTGGTATGTCTTTAAGGCATAAGATCGCCCCACGCGATATTACCCCTTTACTCCGCAATCCTCTGGTATGTCTTTAAGGCATAAGATCGCCCCACGCGATATTACCCCTTTACTCCGCAATCCTTTGGTATGTCTTTAAGGCATAAGATCGCCCCACGCGATATTACCCCTTTACTCCGCAATCCTTTGGTATGTCTTTAAGGCATAAGATCGCCCCACGCGATATTACCCCTTTACTCCGCAATCCTTTGGTATGTCTTTAAGGCATAAGATCGCCCCACGCGATATTACCCCTTTACTCCGCAATCCTTTGGTACGTCTTTAAGGCATAAGATCGCCCCACGCGATATTACCCCTTTACTCCGCAATCCTTTGGTACGTCTTTAAGGCATAAGATCGCCCCACGCGATATTACCCCTTTACTCCGCAATCCTTTGGTATCTCTTTAAGGCATAAGATCGCCCCACGCGATATTACCCTTTACTCCGCAATCCTTTGGTACCTCTTTAAGGCATAAGATCGCCCCACGCGATATTACCCCTTTACTCCGCAATCCTTTGGTATCTCTTTAAGGCATAAGATCGCCCCACGCGATATTACCCCTTTACTCCGCAATCCTTTGGTACCTCTTTAAGGCATAAGATCGCCCCACGCGATATTACCCCTTTACTCCGCAATCCTTTGGTATGTCTTTAAGGCATAAGATCGCCCCACGCGATATTACCCCTTTACTCCGCAATCCTTTGGTATCTCTTTAAGGCATAAGATCGCCCCACGCGATATACCCCTTTACTCCGCAATCCTTTGGTATCTCTTTAAGGCATAAGATCGCCCCACGCGATATTACCCCTTTACTCCGCAATCCTTTGGTACGTCTTTAAGGCATAAGATCGCCCCACGCGATATTACCCCTTTACTCCGCAATCCTTTGGTACGTCTTTAAGGCATAAGATCGCCCCACGCGATATTACCCTTTACTCCGCAATCCTTTGGTATCTCTTTAAGGCATAAGATCGCCCCACGCGATATTACCCCTTTACTCCGCAATCCTTTGGTATGTCTTTAAGGCATAAGATCGCCCCACGCGATATTACCCCTTTACTCCGCAATCCTTTGGTATGTCTTTAAGGCATAAGATCGCCCCACGCGATATTACCTCTTTACTCCGCAATCCTTTGGTATGTCTTTAAGGCATAAGATCGCCCCACGCGATATTACCCTTTACTCCGCAATCCTTTGGTATGTCTTTAAGGCATAAGATCGCCCCACGCGATATTACCCCTTTACTCCGCAATCCTTTGGTACGTCTTTAAGGGGGTACTACACCCATTGATATTTTTTTTGCATTTTTTTGCATTTTGTGAAGAAATTACAAAAAAAAAATTGGACAAAGTGATATGCAAAATGAAGGGGCAAATCTTCTCGTTTTATTGGTGGCATCGGTATCAATGTAGCTTACATGCTTTTGAAGATAGAAGCCAAAAGGAGGTACATCACTGATGATTTAAATTCACTTAATTTTGGAAAGCTTACTATCAACGGATTTCGTTAAAATTTTGGATATGTGTTGCTAACACATTAGGGAAATAATGTTGATATGTAAAATGGGAATAAGTGGTCCCTGATTTCTTTTATGACTTCATGAACTTGGTGCTCCACAACTATCAAAAACGAACCGGTTAAAATGCTTCTATTTTCAATGTCGAGCTATATTTTGTATTTTTAACTTGCGACATTATGTCACTGAAACTTAATTAAGCCATAGGTAACAGGTTACCACAACCACACTACAGCAATGTTGAAAAATATTGTATTTTTTGTCACATATACCACCATATTAGGTAGTTTTCCGTAAGCTTCATTTTTGTGATTTTGGTAACTATTTTATATTTATTTGCCCAATCCAACTCAACTAGGCAATCTAAATTGTACTCACCATTTACATCCCAAGGTATTTTAGTATATCCACCTCACACATTTCCATTATATATCCAGTAACAGATAAAATATCAAAATTGATGCCTCAAGCCCTCATTATGACATGTATGATATCACAGACTATCACATGTATTCAAAATTGATGCCTGAATTTGACCTGAACAATTGACCTATAACCTGACCTTTGATGACCTTATAGCCTTTTTAAATCTCTTTTCCTAACAACATATTATAGAAGATACATACATGGTGTAGTATTAAATTGTCTATGTGGAAGAGATTATTTAGGCTTATTTATTTTATTCAGTGTTATAATCAGTGAGTATATTTCTATAGATAGTATAACAAAGGATTTAATGTATTCTATTCATGTATTCTACTTGGACATGTTCAATTGAATAAATTATGGATTGTTATGAAACACACATCTCAGTTACCAGGATACAGTAAACAAAAAAATATATAGGGCTAAAATGATTTTCTAAAATGGTTTAAAACCACTTTGTATGTAGAGATATTTTATAAGTTCAGGACATGAGATGATGAACATATTTATATACTTTATAAATTTGCAACAAAAAAAAGAAGATGGGTACTGATGAAAATCAGGGTATTAAATCTCCTTAAGGCATAAGATCGCCCACGCGATATTACCCCTTTACTCCGCAATCCTTTGGTATCTCTTTAAGGCATAAGATCGCCCCACGCGATATTACCCTTTACTCCGCAATCCTTTGGTATGTCTTTAAGGCATAAGATCGCCCCACGCGATATTACCCCTTTACTCCGCAATCCTTTGGTACTCACCATTTACATCCCAAGGTATTTTAGTATATCCACCGCTCACATTTCCATTATATATCCAGTAACAGACAGAATATCAAAATTGATGCCTCAAGCCCTCATTATGACATGTATGATATCACAGACTATCACATGTATTCAAAATTGATGCCTGAATTTGACCTGAACAATTGACCTATAACCTGACCTTTGATGACCTTATAGCCTTTTTAAATCTCTTTTCCTAACAACATATTATAGAAGATACATACATGGTGTAGTATTAAATTGTCTATGTGGAAGAGATTATTTAGGCTTATTTATTTTATTCAGTGTTATAATCAGTGAGTATATTTCTATAGATAGTATAACAAAGGATTTAATGTATTCTATTCATGTATTCTACTTGGACATGTTCAATTGAATAAATTATGGATTGTTATGAAACACACATCTCAGTTACCAGGATACAGTAAACAAAAAAAAAAATATATAGGGCTAAAATGATTTTCTAAAATGGTTTAAAACCACTTTGTATGTAGAGATATTTTATAAGTTCAGGACATGAGATGATGAACATATTTATATACTTTATAAATTTGCAAAAAAAAAAAGAAGATGGGTACTGATGAAAATCAGGGTATTAAATCTCCTTAAGGCATAAGATCGCCCACGCGATATTACCCATTACTCCGCAATCCTTTGGTATCTCTTTAAGGCATAAGATCGCCCCACGCGATATTACCCCTTTACTCCGCAATCCTTTGGTATGTCTTTAAGGCATAAGATCGCCCCACGCGATATTACCCCTTTACTCCGCAATCCTTTGGTACTCACCATTTAATACATCCCAAGGTATTTTAGTATATCCACCTCACACATTTCCATTATATATCCAGTAACAGACAAAATATCAAAATTGATGCCTCAAGCCCTCATTATGACATGTATGATATCACAGACTATCACATGTATTCAAAATTGATGCCTGAATTTGACCTGAACAATTGACCTATAACCTGACCTTTGATGACCTTATAGCCTTTTTAAATCTTTTTTCCTAACAACATATTATAGAAGATACATACATGGTGTAGTATTAAATTGTCTATGTGGAAGAGATTATTTAGGCTTATTTATTTTATTCAGTGTTATAATCAGTGAGTATATTTCTATAGATAGTATAACAAAGGATTTAATGTATTCTATTCATGTATTCTACTTGGACATGTTCAATTGAATAAATTATGGATTGTTATGAAACACACATCTCAGTTACCAGGATACAGTAAACAAAAAAAAATATATAGGGCTAAAATGATTTTCTAAAATGGTTTAAAACCACTTTGTATGTAGAGATATTTTATAAGTTCAGGACATGAGATGATGAACATATTTATATACTTTATAAATTTGCAACAAAAAAAGAAGATGGGTACTGATGAAAATCAGGGTATTAAATCTCCTTAAGGCATAAGATCGCCCACGCGATATTACCCTTTACTCCGCAATCCTTTGGTATCTCTTTAAGGCATAAGATCGCCCCACGCGATATTACCCTTTACTCCGCAATCCTTTGGTATGTCTTTAAGGCATAAGATCGCCCCACGCGATATTACCCCTTTACTCCGCAATCCTTTGGTACTCACCATTTACATCCCAAGGTATTTTAGTATATCCACCTCACACATTTCCATTATATATCCAGTAACAGACAAAATATCAAAATTGATGCCTCAAGCCCTCATTATGACATGTATGATATCACAGACTATCACATGTATTCAAAATTGATGCCTGAATTTGACCTGAACAATTGACCTATAACCTGACCTTTGATGACCTTATAGCCTTTTTAAATCTCTTTTCCTAACAACATATTATAGAAGATACATACATGGTGTAGTATTAAATTGTCTATGTGGAAGAGATTATTTAGGCTTATTTATTTTATTCAGTGTTATAATCAGTGAGTATATTTCTATAGATAGTATAACAAAGGATTTAATGTATTCTATTCATGTATTCTACTTGGACATGTTCAATTGAATAAATTATGGATTGTTATGAAACACACATCTCAGTTACCAGGATACAGTAAACAAAAAAAATATATAGGGCTAAAATGATTTTCTAAAATGGTTTAAAACCACTTTGTATGTAGAGATATTTTATAAGTTCAGGACATGAGATGATGAACATATTTATATACTTTATAAATTTGCAACAAAAAAAAGAAGATGGGTACTGATGAAAATCAGGGTATTAAATCTCCTTAAGGCATAAGATCGCCCACGCGATATTACCCATTACTCCGCAATCCTTTGGTATCTCTTTAAGGCATAAGATCGCCCCACGCGATATTACCCCTTTACTCCGCAATCCTTTGGTATGTCTTTAAGGCATAAGATCGCCCCACGCGATATTACCCCTTTACTCCGCAATCCTTTGGTACTCACCATTTAATACATCCCAAGGTATTTTAGTATATCCACCTCACACATTTCCATTATATATCCAGTAACAGACAAAATATCAAAATTGATGCCTCAAGCCCTCATTATGACATGTATGATATCACAGACTATCACATGTATTCAAAATTGATGCCTGAATTTGACCTGAACAATTGACCTATAACCTGACCTTTGATGACCTTATAGCCTTTTTAAATCTTTTTTCCTAACAACATATTATAGAAGATACATACATGGTGTAGTATTAAATTGTCTATGTGGAAGAGATTATTTAGGCTTATTTATTTTATTCAGTGTTATAATCAGTGAGTATATTTCTATAGATAGTATAACAAAGGATTTAATGTATTCTATTCATGTATTCTACTTGGACATGTTCAATTGAATAAATTATGGATTGTTATGAAACACACATCTCAGTTACCAGGATACAGTAAACAAAAAAAAATATATAGGGCTAAAATGATTTTCTAAAATGGTTTAAAACCACTTTGTATGTAGAGATATTTTATAAGTTCAGGACATGAGATGATGAACATATTTATATACTTTATAAATTTGCAACAAAAAAAAGAAGATGGGTACTGATGAAAATCAGGGTATTAAATCTCCTTAAGGCATAAGATCGCCCACGCGATATTACCCATTACTCCGCAATCCTTTGGTATCTCTTTAAGGCATAAGATCGCCCCACGCGATATTACCCCTTTACTCCGCAATCCTTTGGTATGTCTTTAAGGCATAAGATCGCCCCACGCGATATTACCCCTTTACTCCGCAATCCTTTGGTACTCACCATTTAATACATCCCAAGGTATTTTAGTATATCCACCTCACACATTTCCATTATATATCCAGTAACAGACAAAATATCAAAATTGATGCCTCAAGCCCTCATTATGACATGTATGATATCACAGACTATCACATGTATTCAAAATTGATGCCTGAATTTGACCTGAACAATTGACCTATAACCTGACCTTTGATGACCTTATAGCCTTTTTAAATCTTTTTTCCTAACAACATATTATAGAAGATACATACATGGTGTAGTATTAAATTGTCTATGTGGAAGAGATTATTTAGGCTTATTTATTTTATTCAGTGTTATAATCAGTGAGTATATTTCTATAGATAGTATAACAAAGGATTTAATGTATTCTATTCATGTATTCTACTTGGACATGTTCAATTGAATAAATTATGGATTGTTATGAAACACACATCTCATTTACCAGGATACAGTAAACAAAAAAATATATAGGGCTAAAATGATTTTCTAAAATGGTTTAAAACCACTTTGTATGTAGAGATATTTTATAAGTTCAGGACATGAGATGATGAACATATTTATATACTTTATAAATTTGCAACAAAAAAAAGAAGATGGGTACTGATGAAAATCAGGGTATTAAATCGCCTTAAGGCATAAGATCGCCCCACGCGATATTACCCCTTTACTCCGCAATCCTTTGGTATCTCTTTAAGGCATAAGATCGCCCCACGCGATATTACCCCTTTACTCCGCAATCCTTTGGTATGTCTTTAAGGCATAAGATCGCCCCACGCGATATTACCCCTTTACTCCGCAATCCTTTGGTATCTCTTTAAGGCATAAGATCGCCCCACGCGATATTACCCCTTTACTCCGCAATCCTTTGGTATCTCTTTAAGGCATAAGATCGCCCCACGCGATATTACCCCTTTACTCCGCAATCCTTTGGTATCTCTTTAATCACGAATTTTCATAAATACAAAGAAAACCTGCTGAAGCACTGAAAAACAACATCACGTGCACGGGACCATAACACATGTCGGTTGGAATCAATAATAAAATCAATAATAATAATAATACCATATCAACTCACCACATCTTTCCGTGAACGCTTAATATTCACATAAATATATATATGAATATTTAAATATACCTTTTCACACAATGCATAGGCCTAAATAAAATCATAGGCCCTGCACATGACCATCTCATAATAAAAACCTAATTATCCTGAAGTAGCATTTTGGTGTGACTTGTACGTAAATACTATGATCTAAATGTTAAAGCCTCTATGATTTGAAACAAATTGTAATTTCGTTACAAGACTACTTTTGATTGAGGCCAATGTTTGTATATTAGATAATAAGCATGAATAATGTCAAAGGTCAGGCAACATTGCAAACACATAATAATTTGTGAAATGTGAGAAAGAGAGTGAGAGTATTATTTCCCAAACGAAAATAATACAATGCGAAGATATAATGACCCCTATTAATTATGCACAACATGCCACGTCTAAAATAATTAATTAAATCTAAGATCCGAAAATATAAAACGGGGAAACCCCGTATTGACGCAATTAACACATGTACATTGTATGCACTCCCAGTAATGTACCAGGAATAATAGACAAAGGGATAGGCATCCTAGACTGCTACCCTCTGTTGAAATATGTATCCTAGGTCTAGACAATAGGCGGATTAGCGGCCATTTTGTCTTCGACGTGATTTTATTCACGTGTCCTACTGTCCTTATACTTTAGTACACAAATATAGGCCTACAAGTTAACAGGTTTACAATATTAAAATTATATTTAGAATATACAATATATTCTGTAGTAAATCGATCAAACCATGGAAGTAAGAGACATGGAAGCTGGTCGATCCAACACCTATTGAATTATTTACGTAACATTCTATGGAGAGTACGTATCAAGCTATTGTGATAACAATGTAGTCAGCGTGTCTTTGATGTGGATCAGACTTGCCGCCTTTATTGCCAGTTCGTTTATTTACAGGTTTATTAAAAAAAAAAAAAATCGTGTTTTTCTTGATTATTTTTCAAGTATGTTGTAAATATAAAGAAAAAAGTGACAGGGATGTTAGATTTGTAATCCATAATTACAGAAATCCAATCAAAATATCGATTTCTACCCTATACTTACAGATTTTCTTAAACTTCAAAATATTGGAAATAATGCATTTACGTCTAAACCGCTAATTAGCGGTAATAATTGATATGCGCACTTGGCACATGCTTTACATTATAAAATGAATCCGCATCTATTTGTGTGCCGGGGCTGCCTGAAATTGCTGTTAACCAGAATGTTCCAGAGTCGGGTATTATCTTTACATTTTGCGTAAAATAAATTGTATTTCATTTCATTTTCTGTTTTAAAACTGCTATCTGAAAGTCTAGCATATATATACATTTAATCGGTAGGTTTTCACATAATTACATACTTTTAATAAAATTGTATAAATTAAACTGATAGCATTCTGACCATTACGTAGGGATTTTATAAAATCTGTTTGTGTTCATAAAACTAGTCATGCACTGCGGTAATATAACACAGCCCATTGTCAGGACTTAGTACACGACCTCGTACTGCTATTGATTTTTAAGCGGGAACTTTGATTTTAGACATGGTACACGTTGACCATGCGTTGACCCAATTGTTCCACTTTCACCTGTACTGCTTTTGTTCAGTATCGCGGCAAGTATGATACTCACTTTGATGTAGTATTTGACCAGCTTCCATGTGTATTACTTCCATGATGACCAGCTAGTACACCAGGCACAAAAGAAACTCGTCAGTTATATTCATCCTTGCTGTTCAATAACTTGATAATTTTGGATTATTCTGAAATATACATTTTGTTAATTGGACTTTGCTTTCTCATTTGACACCCTGGTCGTGAAAAACGAAAAGAATTGACCAAGATATGCGCCTCCAAAGCCTCAAACCCCAAAATCAAAAGTTGCATTTTCAACGATTTTCAATGGGAACGCATCGTTGTATTGCACACAAGCACCACGGGCCAATCAATAAAGCACACAGTGTAACAGGCACAATTGAATCGTTAAAATTGCAACTTTTCATTTTGGGGTTTGAGAGTTTGGAGGCGCATATCTTGGTCAATTCTTGCTCAATGTTCACGAACATGGTGTCAAATGAGAAAGAAAAGTCCAATTAACAAAATGTATATTTCAGAATAATCCAAAATTATCAAGTTATTGAACAGCAAGGATGAATATAACTGACGAGTTTCTTTTGTGCCTGGTGTATTCTCCTCCGCCGTCAGTGTGATTCCAGACACTCCACGTACCGTGTTGCGAAGGTGGAGGAGACTAAAAGCTGTATTGACGAACACGCATGCGTTAAAAAATATGTAGTCTAAGTCGAACAATAGCGTGACGTAGTTTCCGGCATTGTTCCTATGCACTTTCACCCTCCTGGCTGTACACGCACCTTTGACCTCGAAAAAAGGTCATCCATCACCTCCGCACGTAACCCACGCTGTATAAGCATGCACAGTGATGGAAACCATATTTAATTACACAAAATAATTCACAACTCCAAACTATTCCAGCTCTTTCTCACTTCCCACTTTACCTAGAAAGCAGAATTGCACACCATACTAAGGGCAAAGGTATGCTGTCTGGTTTAGGACCTACGATTATAAAATACTATAATGAGAAATCGTGATTTAGGAGGTGCATTTGAAACCATAAACGACAAGAAATTTGGATGCAGGCGCTATGCACACCGCATACACGTGCGAGACAACATGAAAATCACTAAACTCACGCATGATAAAAATCATCCAAAACACGTTTTAAAATTGATTTCACGATCTCAAAACCACCTCTCCGCGTTCTATACACAATATCCTAACTTAATTTGGAACGATTTAATTCCGAAAACATAATAATACTCTAAAAATAATAAATTTAAAAATACGACAAAGAAAAGCTGTAAATATTCACCTGCAGCAAAAGATGAGAATGACATGCGGTCGCCCAGCCGGCCAGCATATCGGACGCGCTGATTGGCTGACGGTTAATTGATTGAATACGTACGGCGCGCTAATTGGCTGACGGAGATAATTGATTGAATACGTACGGCACGCTGATTGGCTGACGGAGATAATTGATTGAACCGCACATGGGCAGAAGCGCTCATTAAATTTAAAGGACGTAAAGCAGAAATGAAATTTAAAGGGGCACTACGCGATTTGGGTAGGAAAATGAAATGGGAATTACCTAAAAAAAATAATATTATGTGTTGACTTGATTTACCAATACCGTTTCAGTATGTACCTATCGGAATAGGAGACTTCACTTTTGAGTTTCACGACATACAATACAGGCGCTCGTCAAACGACAGGATGAAGAAATTTAGGCTGAACCTAAATGAGAATATCACATATCACATATCACATATAATTTAAACTGTTGGATTGATAAAAAGATGAGTTTTTAACAGTTTCTTGAAGGTGGCAAGTGACGCGGCATTCCTAATCTGCTGAGGTAACCCATTCCACAACTTAGGTGAAGAAACTGAGAAGGCACGCTCTCCGTACGTTGATGTTGCTACAGTCCGTGGTACTTCAAGGAGAGAAAGCGACGACGACCGACGGGAGCGGCTCGGTTTGTAGGTGTTAAGAAGTTCTTTCAGGTAAGGTGGAGCTAGTCCATTCAGCGATTTGTATGTGATCATGAGGATTTTGAAGACAATTCGATCTTTCACAGGAAGCCAGTGCAGCTCATTTCGGCGTAAATCGTTGATATTAACGCGATGGCCACTCACTCCTAAAACAAGTCGCACGGCACTGTTTTGTACCCGTTGAAGCTTAGAAATTGCAGAACTTGTTAGACCAAAGAGCAGACTATTGTTAGCATCAAGTCTGGATGTCACAAATGCATGCACTAAACGTTCTGCCATAGGACGGTCGATGTATTTCCGAATACGGCCAATTTTGGAGATACACATTGTTCACTTGAGGTATGAGCGTCATGTACTGGTCAAATAGGACTCCAAGGTTGCGCACTTCTGAAGCAATGTCAACTTCTGAGTCGCCAACTTTGATGGTAGAAATTGGTGTCGGATTCCTGCTAAATCGCGAAGATAAATGCAACACCTCAGTCTTTGAATCGTTCAGAAGCAATCTATTTTCTGCAGTCCACGCTTTCACGCCACGAACGCAGTCTTCAAGGCGTTGAAGTTGGCCGTCGCTACTGGGATCCAATACAAGATACAACTGTGTATCGTCCGCGTAGATCATAGTTTCAACACCATATGACCTAATCAAGTCTTCAAGCGGAGCAGCATAAACTGTAAACATGAATGGACCAGCGACAGATCCTTGAGGTACGGAGCACATTACTCGTTGACCTACGATAAAACGCCCAATAAAGACTTAGTCACCGGACCGCGCCGGCCAGTTAAAGTACATGCCCTATCACACCACTCCACGCCATACATAAATTCTCCCAGTCACATTTCCCAAATATGAAATTAAAATTAAAGTAAAATGTTAATTTACTTCTTTTAAAGTTTGGCAGAGGCGGGGTTCGAACTCACGGCGCACGGCTTAGTACTCTATAGAGCCTAGCGCCTTAGACCACTCGGCCACTTGTCTTGTTGTTATTCATTTGAAACTTATTTAAAAATATAATCGCAACTTCAACATAGGCCTACCACGTGACAAGCAAAGACAGAAAACGTATTATATTTTGGAATTTTATCTGCTTAAATCATTAATGTGTATTATAATAGAGCTACCATTATTTATATTGTTGAATTCTCAAGCGCATCATTTCGAATTGGGTTTGGAAGATACATTCTCCTAAAGCCCGATACTGACTCCACCTGTACATTTTAATTTCATCGCGGGATGCTGAGATGTTTGAAAAGCATCGCAGCATCGCATACCGCTGCAAAGTGGAGTCAGGATCGGGCTTAATTCGAACCACCAGCATCCATGGTTCGATGTAGAGAGTCTTTCCTATTCAGAGGAAATATTGCAATTACACACCTTATTGCCTTTTAACAATAACCAATGACACTAGCACGTAATTCCAGTCAAGCACCAATCTTTAATCCTATTGTTGAAGAGGATAATAAGCTTATACTTATGTATAGCATTCGTAAAAAAGCTTAAGTCTTTGTTTGCTTTGGTTAAATCCTGTCCAAGTGGTGGGTTAACCAACAATTAACAATGAGAGGACATTCCTGAACCTCGTTCAGTTGGCGATGATTTGAAGTGACTGCCAATTATGACCATTTGATATTTAATACCAGCAATGTGGAAAAAAAAAGAAATAATGTAGTGCCAAAATAATGTACCCTTTTACGGAAGGAGCAAAGTTTAACAAGTTACAACTCCGCTTCTGCAGTACGAATATCAGCGGCGAATGTCAGGTTATTATTTCCCAGTCTTGAAAAAAAAAATTGCAGGCAGAGGTGGGAATCGATCTCGGTACCTCCCGTTTAAAAAGCACTGTGCAAAACCACTAAGCCAACTAAATATCTGTCGTGAGATGCTTGACATTAATCTTTGATATTGCTGAATGGAACAAATCGCGGAATTAAATCAGTAATAAAAGAAGTAGATTCTTATTTAGCGGCCAAATTGGATAAAAGGGGAAATATTTGTCCCTGCTCTAAAGAAAATATAGGTTAGAAAATTACCAAATAAATTTAAATTAAAAATTGAGATTTTATATTTATTTATTTCACATGGCGGCATTATCACAGACAAACACTGTATACGCTAAAAACTCGACCCTCATTACTAGATGATGGCATAGCTCAGTGTTAGAGCATCAGACTGGTAATGTCAATATCGTTGGTTCGAATCCGCCTGCCAGCAATGGTTATTATGATTTTAGCTACGCTACAATTTGTTCAATTTTTTTTCATTTATTTATTTATTCATTCGTTCATTCATTCATTCATTCATTCATTCATTCATTCATTTATTTATTTATTTATTTAAATAATTTGATATATTTGAAAGTGGTATTTGAGCAATTTGAAATTTTTACCCCCGTATAACCCTATGGGGTCATTTTGAACCCAACCCCATCCCAAATTGCCAAAACCTATGAGTTTAAATCATACATAATGATCAGTACGTCAATCATGAGTGAACACCGGTTGGTCACTGCATTTATTTGGGAATGGGTAGGCACTGCAGCTTGATTCACCATCCACAACATGATAATGTGTGCACATGCTACATTATATACACTTGTAGGCCTATGTTGTTGTTGGTGTATAAGTAATGAGCCTTGCAATTGAAATGCCTCAAGCTTTTAATCCGATATGCAGATTATCTATTTGTTTTCATGAATTGGAAGACATTCTTTGATGTATTAGGTGCGCTTCAGACTCCGTATTGTACGTGCAATATTGTATGTACAATATTTTTCGTGACGTCAGAAAGTATTGCACGTACAATAAAAAGTATGTACCGGGAAAATATATATTTTGCCACAATCATTGGTTGCTTAATTGATACGGAGTTGCCAAATTTCTAAGAGTGGTAAATTTAGTGCAGTGTTCGTGCACGGAATGATGAACAGTTTTTTTATGTCTTCTTGTATTCAACTGTACTTGAATTATTACATAATCAATGGGCACCTTTAAAGTTAATAATAAGTGGCACGTATATTTATTGGACGTGCAATACTTTTTGACGTCACGAAAAATATTGTACATACAATATTGCACGTACAATAAGGAGTCTGAAGCGCACCTTACTGAGCTCAATGATCTGAAATTACTGGAGTGTGAGGTCAGCATAGTATTTTATTAACAGAAAGTATAGAGGCCCTGCATGGAATTATCGATTGGCTCCAAACAAAGGATTTGAGCCGGTGTCCTTCACCGTAGATATGGCGGAGTGCAGTCCATTCAATCAAATGTTGTCATCAACCTATTTCTTCTTCTTCTTCTACCGGTGAGTACATTCCTCTCTTCGAGAGTATCGTCGTGATTGCAATCATGCTTTTGTTGAATGCTTTTGTTGAATGCATTTGAGTAGTCCGCCATATTTACGGGATGATATGTCACATGCAAGGCCTCTATTCTCCAAATTCATTTCCTAATGTATGTGAGAATGATACAATAATGACATGATGAACATAGTCATTGATGCATCAGTTTTAAAATAGACTAGGCGGTTACCATATTTGGCGGTTCTCGCCTGGGCGCGATTACCAGGCTGATGGTGACATGCCCATATGACAGTTTTTACTAATTTGACCTCAGATGACCCCTGGCGACCCCAAAATGACCTTCCAAAATTTGGCTCTAAATGTTAACTGTACCCACCAAGTTTCATGCCCATACGACAGTTTTTAGTAATTTGACCTCAGATGACCCCTGGGTGACCTTGGATGACCCCAAAATGATCTAAACTTATAACTCTAAATGTTGACTGTACCCACCAAGTTTCATGCCCATATATGAGTTTTTACTAATTTGACCTCAGATGACCCGTGGTGACCTTGGATGACCCCAAAATGACCTTCAAAAATGTTGTTTTAAATGTTGACTGTACCTACCAAGTTTCATGCCCATACGACACTTTTTAGTAATTTGACCTCAGATGACCCCTGGGAGCGGACCCCGGTGTCAGATGACTTTAAAACGAACATAAACATCTTCTTGACAGGACAGAACTACATGCCCACCGAGTTTGAGCCCCGTACGACCTAGTTTCATGTCCATATGACAGTTTTTAGTCATTTGACCTCAAATGACCCCTGGGGGGGGGCCCTGGGGTCGGATGACTTAACTAACATGAACATCTTCTTGCCAGGACAGAACTACACCCACCCACCGAGTTTGAGTCCGTAGGACCTAGTTTCATGTCCATATGACAGTTTTAGTCATTTGACCTCAAATGACCCCTTGAGGGGGCCCCGGGGTCGGATGACTTAACGAACATAAACTTCTTCTTGCCAGGACAGAACTACACCCACCCACCGAGTTTGAGCCCCGTACGACCTACGACGGCCTCACATTAGCAGTCACAGACAAAACCTAAATCTACAGAATATATCCATTACTCGTCTCGAAAGAGCTCAAAATAAATAACTTAGAAAATTTTCTTGATGTCCTTTAACATGTTTCCATAGTTAACCATCGTTAGCCATGGATATCTATGCTGTAGAACTGACCGGTGACTAAGTCCGATTTATTGGGACGTCTATCGACCATCAACGAGTAATGAGTTCATGAAGTGTGTCGCAGATACACTGTCGCCAATAACAACTGATTGTTGACGATTACAAAGGTAGCTAGTACACCAGGCAAGCGCTTTTCCGTGGACTCCATAACGATCTCTCAGCCGCCGAAGTAATATCTGATGGTCGACTGTATCAAAGGCGGCCGAGAGATCGAGTAGAACAAGCACAACATCAGAACGCTGGTCAACAGCACGCAATATATCGTTCTGTACTCGCACTAGAGCAGTCTCCGTGCTGAAATGCTTGCGATACGCTGATTGTCTACTACCATACAGTTCGTTATCAAGCATGTATTCTTGAAGCTGGGCTGACGCCGCCCTCTGAACAACCTTTGAGATAAACTTCAGGTTGGAGATAGACCTGTAGTTGTTCAGTATATTAACGTCCAGTCCAGGTTTCTTGATCAAGGGAGTTACACTAGAAACCTTGTATGATGCAGGAAAGATGCCAGATAGGAGCGAACGATTGACAATCTTAATAAAAGAAGAAATTCAGGCATGAGAAAGAAATGTGGCATCTCTGATACCAGAAATTACTGGGAAATACTTAAAAACATTGAGCATGTTGAAATTACTAGTAAATACCTGGTTTGGTAATAACCTTTTTTTAAATAAATTTTAGAAATATAATTTTGTTCAACTTTTTAACACATTTTTATATAATTTGTTATCAATTAATTTCAATACATTTTAGAAAATGCCACTCGTCCAAACAGAAATTTATATTTCTTTAATCTGTGAGTGACGTGTGTCTGTGACAAGAAGTTAAAGTCAAAAGTCAAAAGAGTAAAAGTCAAAATATTATTTCACTGTAATACCAAATAAAAACATTACCCTTCCCATCTAACTTTACTGCTTTTTTTCCTTTCTTAGTGTAAGATTTTTAAATGTTCAAAGTGAAATATAATATGATATACAATTTTTCTTGAATGTTGCAACATATGCTAATAAGATGCATTTAGGCCAATAAAAAAGATGTTTGCTTGCCCTCAACCGACCGACCCTAATTTTGGAAATCAGAAAAAAGTTTTTTTTTTCTATTTACTGTACAAAAGAATACCGACCCTATTTTTGGAAATTCCTGAAAAAGATTTTTTTTCTTTTCAAATTTTTGCATTCTCAAGATGTAAAAAAAAATGTATTTTAGAGTGTGTGTTCAACATTTTAGTTGTTTTGTAATGTTAGTTGATTCATTTTGACACCAAAATTGTCTGATTTTTCATATTTTGAGCCTTGATTAATACAAACAATAGAGTTTGCTAGTAATTAAAAAAAAGAAGACATCCCGACCAACCGACCGAGCGACCCAATTGTTAAAATTCATTTGAGGGCAAGGAAAAAAAAATTTCTTGGCCTTATGGGGAGGGTAAAGTCCACTTTTTACATCAAAGCCAACTTCCACGCAAAACCAGATCTACATTTCCAAAAATCCAAAGGCCTTCATGAAATTAATTATCGCTGCCCACCCAGTAAATTATTTTCCCTAATTTGAGGGCAAAAATAAATTAAATTGCCCACTCAGTAAATTATCCTTATTTACCTCCCTGCATGGAGATTGTTATAATTGAAACTGACATTGACCCTTTTTCCACACTGGAATGCGCCCACACAAGCCCTGCAATTTTCGAATTCAGAACAATTTTATCAACAAAATTTTGCAGAAAATGTTCATTTTATGCAAGTGAAGGTGAAAATGGGAATTTTAGAAATTTTAAAAAAGTTACAATTTTCAACTTTAAATTAAAAAAAAATTCTGTAACATTCTGAAGATTAAGATTATCTAGATCGATAATTGATTATTGATAATCGATTATTGATAATCGATAATCGATTATTGATTTTCGATTATCAATTATTGATTATTGATCAACACCGCTATACAAATAGACAGGAAAAGGCCTGATTTGAAAATCACCCCAATCATTTTTAATGCTATTTGAATAGCGGGAACAATCATGATTGGTATTGATAATCGATTATCGATTATCAATATCGATTATCAGTAATCGATAATCAATTATTGATTGACACCTCCATACAAATAGCCAGTAGGCCTACGTAAGGAAAAGGCATGATTTGAAAATCACCCCAATCATTTTTAATGCTATTTGAATAGCGGGCCCAATCATGATTGATATTGATAATTGATTATTGATAATTGATTATTGATAATCGATTATTGATAATCGATTATTGATAATTTATAATCGATTATTGATTATTGATTGACACCTCCATACAAATAGACAGTACGTAAGGAAAAGGCCTGATTTGAAAATCACCCCGCTCATTTTTAATGCTATTTGAATAGTAGGCCTAATCTTGATTGATATTGATTATATTGATTGAATATTGATTATCGATTATCAATCGATCCATCATCGATAACAGATAAACACTGGTTGCCAAAATGCAAACAAGATCATGCTGACCGGCATAGCTATCTTCTTCCATTCCTGTCGCCACATTACTGGTCGAATACGATAGGATTTCAGTCTTAGGCACGTTAACACGGCTACCCAATAGGGCCGGGGTCTGAACTTTGTCTCCGGTCGAAGCAGGTAGTTGAATTCGACAGGCGATCATGCAAGAAGGATTATAGACTTGAAACAGCCACTGTCATTGATTGGTTAGGGTTAGTTTAGGGTTAGGATTAGGGTTAGAGTTAGGGTTAGGATTAGGGTTATGAATAGGCTTAGGGTTAGCTTACACAAAATAATTACTTGAAGGTTGTACACCGCCCCCCCAAAGTAACGTGTTGAATCAAAAGCTAGAGGGCTGCAGACAGGTTCAAAGACCCATGAGAGCGCTATCAGAAAACTATCTATGTAATTGAAGCGGGATTGAATAAAATAGTATTATCGAATAATCACTAACTTGCTTGATTATATAAAATTCGCGTTTTTGAAATTAGCGCTAATTGTGATTTAAATATAGGCTGAGCGCATGTGCCGATCAATTAAAATTATGAAAATGATGACCAATCATCATTACGCGTTCAACTCAGAACCGGTTCTGGCTGGTTGGCTTGCGGCGTGGTTAACGCAAGGCGACGCTTGGGCTATTCTGATTCAGGTGAGAGGTTTGATTGTATATCTTTGTGTTGACGGCAAGTATATTTAGTGATTTTCGCTGTTTTATTATGAATTATGTCATAAAAATGTTATAGATCAGAAAGTCGAATGTTAGGGAATTATTTTGGAACATTTTCGAAATGTCAGTATTGAAATTTAGACTTTTAAATCGTATTTTTGAAGTCATGTATCAGTGATCATTTTGATTGCTTATCGTGCGTAGGCGCTTGCATGTATTCATTTTCCAAAATGTCATGTCAGGATTTTACATCAAATTTCATATTTTTGGCGATACAAAATTCTATTTATTATTTAATAATCATGTTCTATGTATTTTACCGATCATTTTGATAATATTACCGAAGGTATAGGAAGTAGGATTGGCAGAAGGAGGTGGTGGAAATATTTTTGATCATTTTTGATTTTATTTTTAGCTAAATTTCTAAAGAATGAAAAGTCGCCATTTTCGGAGATTGAAATGTGGCGCATGCGCATAATTATGAAGTCGCACATCATAATTATTGTTGAAGTGAGGGAGGGAGCAAAACTAATTTTGAGCATGACAATCATGATTGAGAGGGACGGGATGTATTGCTCTGTCGTGTTAATTAATTATTTTATGGCAATTTTGGGAGTGACTTTTTAAATAAATCATCCTCCTTCTGCTAATGTGATATTTTATTATTATAAAATACTCGCGCGCCGTGCCGTCAACTTTAAACATGTTAAATAAAAACATATTGATATTTTTATGCACGTAGGCCCATATTTTTCATATTATATTAAGGATGTCAAATTCATCCCGGGGGAGGGGAGAATAATGTTGTGTATCATGAATCATGTAAATTATTTGTGTTATGAATATTTATGTGCAAACAAACATTCCGTACACACACGCACAGAGATATCCATACCCTGGGGACAGGCCTAGATGTGTGTCACACCTATGGGATATTGGCACCCGTGGGTGGTGCTTGCAGGCTTCATAGGAGAGGAGTGGTGACAGAAGGAGGGAGATGAAGCATTAGGTGTGATCGCATAAAGAGAGGCCAGGGGTCAGTGATATTCTGTGAGGTAAGTTGATCATGCATATACACACCCATACATATACAAACTGGTTACGGACGCCCCTACCCAGGAGAGTAGTGGATCCGACCCAAGGGGTCGTGTGTCGTCGTTACCTGAGTGTAGACCAGAAGGCGTGCATGAGGGTGCACGTGAAGATCATCATGACAGGTGGAGCGTTACCTTGTGTTGCTTGATGTGAGGGTACGGGGTGTAGGCGTACCAGAGGGAAAGCACACATGGTTGACCCACGGGATATATGACAGCAGGAGAAGGAGGCCGAGGATGATGACCTAGGGGTGTACTGTAAGCTCTGTAACCAGTTTTACACAAATACATTATATACACACATACTTTAAATTGTAGGCCTATTATTCGGGCTTACGTAATAAAACATTAATTTTATAACCCGGGGGTGGGGATATTTTGTTAAATAAACAGATAATGCAGTATTCTTTATTCTTCTTTTTCATTCTGATTCAGGGGCGGAAGATTCTGATTCAGGGGCGGAACATTCTGATTTAGGGGCGTGAGTTATCAGGATCCGATTCAGACATTAATTTCATTGTCTGAGGGTGGGAACCAGATTGAGGGTGAGGAGGTAGTTGGGAGTAATTGTATGTTGTTGAGATTGTTGCTGGTTGTGACTTAAAAGTTAATTAAACGTGTTTATTGTGATATATATAAAACTTTATTGTGCTTTCGTGTTTTCCTTACAAGGCAGTAACGTGGGGTTCTGTCCCCCACAACTTACTCACGTTTCACACAAAACTTACAGTGTCCCCCAGGGGACTGGTGTCAACCCGGTTATCCTGACATTAATAATCCATATATTAGACAAACGGCCGTCCCGCTACAAATTTGGTGTCAGAAGTGGGATACTGATTGTGTGAGGAAACACAGTAGAGGAAGCCGGACGGAGGAGAGGACCCAGGGGGTCAATAAATGTCGGAAGACATGGCAACGCATGGAGAGTGGGAGGTGAGGAGAGAGCAACAATATGTCGGAAGACATGGCAACGAATGGAGAGAGGAGGCGGCGCGGGCTGAGAATGCCCCCTCAAGTAGCAGACAGGTTCCCCGGGGGTGGGGGAATGGCGACCGACGTGGAATGACCAGAGAGGATACTGACGATGGTACCAGTAGTGAAGGGAGTTACAATGGTGTTCCCCTGGTGCCACCAAACACGGTGGAGGAGGGAGGATTTTCAAGTGCTGAATCTGGGGGTGAGACTGATTATGAGTCATCGCTCGAATATTGGTCAGACCCTGAGGACCCTGAAGTGAGGTTTAAATTGCCACGTGCACATGGGGAGGCAAAAAGTGATGAAAGGGAGATGGAAATTGATGACCGACAACCTAGTGCAGTGACAGCATCCCGGGGGTTAGGTGTTAATGGAGCAGGTCAATCTGCATTAGAGCAGGGTGCGAGACCTAAAGGTTTGTTAACACATGGGCATGAGCTTAAGAGGGAGAGGGCAGTGCGTATAATTGAAGAACATATGGAGCAAGATAGAATAGACTGTAAAAAACGAAAAGATAAGATAATGGCAAAAGCACGTGAGGGGAGTGATAAATTGGGGAATCATAAGCAGCAAACACGTGGGGAGAGGAAAAGAGCAATACAGGAAGCCCGTGAAGAAAGGGAGAGGGAAAGATCTGAAGATGAACGACAGGAATGGGAGGCTAAATTGCTCAAAAGGGAAAATAAATTGTTGATGACCGAAGCCAAGTTGAGACCAAATGTGTCGTCGGGCACGAGTAGTGACGAGGGTAAAGAAAGAAAGATGAATAGAGAGAGGCGGATGACCAAAAGAAAGGGGCGGAAACATGACCCCGAGGGGACCCGGGATGAAGTACATTACAACGGAAGGGGGAGATTTGTACCCCAGGGCAATTTGGAGAAGAGGGAACAGGAACTTATAAGGAGGGAGGCACGATGTAGAGATTTAGAAAGGAGAGGGGCTCGTTATAGAGAACATTCTCATTATCAGACCCAGGGGAGGCGTGTAACACATGGCAGGGATGACCCAGGGGAGTATGGTGATGAGAGACGTGGGACCCAGGGGGGTTACGGTAATGGAAGACGCTACGAGACCCAGGGGGAGCATGGGTCCCGTTCTTGGGACACCCAGGGGAATTACCGTGGTGAGCGGCGCTATGGCACCCAGGGGGAGCGCGTGTCACAATCTTTGGACACCCAGGGGGATTATCATGACAAGAGGCATTACGGAACCCAGGGTAATTGTGATGAGAGGTATAACCGGGGGAGGGGTCGGATGTCAGAGAGGAGTGGGGTGAGCCAAAGGAGACAATTTCATAGCCAGCCCAGGGGAAAGCATGTGACATACAGCATGACCCCTCGGGGAGGTAGTGGTGATGAGGTGCGTGGTAAAAGGAGGGATCGGAGTTTAGGGAGGGATAGTGTTCAATATAGGAGTCGCTCTATTGGCAGGACCCAGAGGGAGTATATTGCCCGTCCCTTGACCCCCAGGGGAGTAGTTGTGACGAGCTGGGGGAGAGCATGGGACGAATGGAGGTGTGTGAAGATACTGACATTGATGAGGTTAATCATTATGATGAGGGAGGGGCACCAGAGCCCACCAATAGTAGCCATCCGTACGTACCCCCACCATTGCGGAGGGAGGGGAGAGTTAGGAATGCTGAGGAGTTAAAGGACAGGTTCCGCACTAAACCTAAGCGTGAAAGGCATACATTACCGTATGATGGGAAGACTCCTTGGAAAGATTTCATTACACATTTTGAGGCATGTAGAGAGTATAATAAGTGGAGTGACAAGGAGGCTACGTACCAATTGTTCACATGTTGTCAAGGGGGCGCTCTAACCGCACTAAGTGTGAATGATGTAAACCCAAAGGAAATGGCTTATAAGGAACTGGTACGGTTGATGAAGAAAGAGTTTGGCCCAAGGGAGTGTTCAGAAAATTATTTCCATGAACTCACCAAAAGAGAACAAAAGCCGGACGAGAGTTTATATCATTTGGCGCAGGATATTAAACGGCTAACAGCCTTATCACACCCGAGAACTGAACGGAAGGAGCGTGATAGAATTGCAAGAGAGTATTTCAAACATGCAATTACAGATATTGATATTAAGAAAGAACTCTTCCGCACAAGGCCTAAGACCTTGGAGGCGGCAGTACAGGGGGCACAAGCAGTAGAGTCATTTTACCGTATAGAAAATAACAAGGGGAGAAATAGACATGCATACAGTCGGGCTGCGGAAGCGACGGAAGTACCTGTAAAGGCAATAGCAAAACAGGTGATAAAGGAGGTAGAGCAAGAGATGGAGGCGAAGTATAAGAGGGAGGTCCCCGGGAGGGACATGAGAGCACCAGATGTTCGACAGGGAGATATGAGGGGTAGGGAATCTGACCCGAAGGTATGCTATAGGTGCCAGCAACCAGGGCATTTTGCCCGGGAGTGTCCAAGTAGGCCTACTCTGTGCTTTCGTTGTCGGATGCCAGGCCACAGGGCCCGGGATTGTACACACCGAGAAGTTGTCTGTAATAAATGCAGAAAAGAAGGACACATTGCAAGAAATTGCCCACAGGTGTCGGGAAACGATGGCAGGCCATCCCAGGGGGCCATGGGGCGGCCGGTAGCTCAGTAGGGGCCCAGGCTAAAGTAAAGGAGGGTCGGGTGTGGAGTTTGGGGAACTTCGGAGTGCCGACAGGAGAGATGGAAGAAGTGGTAATACCAGAAAATATATCTGAGATATGGGTACCGACATATGTGCAGGGGTTATCAATACCACTGTTGTTAGACACGGGCACGTCCCACACTATTTTGACACCGAACGCATACCATAGTATACCAGAAGATAGGCGGCCGAAACTAGAAAGCCCACACTTGATTCTAAAACAAGCTAATGGCAGTGCGGTGAACGTGTGGGGGAAAGCCACAGTTGAGGTGAGGGTCGGGAATCAATATGAGAGGGTGACGATTGTAGTGGGTGAGGTGACAAGCTGCATGTTGGGGATGGATTTTCTGCGACGGACAGGTGCAAAACTTGATTTTGGACAGTTACAACTCCAGTGGGAGGGGTGTACCGTTCAATGTTCCCCGACCCCAGACACTGTGTTCTCGTCACCCCCGAGGGTGGTGGCCGCCGTTGATACGATGGTACCAGCTGGACATACGTCAGTTATAACTGCAACAATATCGGGAATGAGGGGGTCGGGACAGCTTGGAGTAGTAGAACCGCTAGGCAGGGGGCGATTGCCTGAAAATGGCTTGTTAGTAGCTAGGAGTGTGATATGTACTCAGAACAAGGTGGTGCCCGTGAGTGTAATGAATGTCGGAAACAGACCCAGGAGGGTGAGGCAGGGGACATGTTTGGCAAAGATGGTGCCGATAGGGGAGGCTGAGGTGTGTCGTACTAGGATGATGGTGTCTGAACCTGACCCTGGGGACGGGGTGTGTGTCCCAGATCATCTGAAAGAGGTGACAGAGCGTAGTACTGCTGATTTAGAGTCGGGTGATAAGGAGAGGGTGACACAGTTATTGGTGCAGTATCAGGATGTTTTCTCCCACGGGGAGTTTGACATTGGTAGGACCCCTGGGTAAAGCACAGTATACAGACAGGTGATGCTACACCAATTAGACAAGGATTGAGGCGTTCATCACCCCAGCAGAGGGAGGAGGTAGAGAGACAGGTTCAGGAGTTACTGGCTAAGGGTTTGATAGAGCCTCCCGATAGCCCCGGGGCAAGCCCAGTGGTTCTTGTGGCAAAGAAAGATGCCTATAAGAGACTGTGTTTAGATTACCGCAAAATGAATGAGATTTCGACAAAGGATGCGTATCCCTCCCAGGATAGACGACTCACTTGACGCGTTGGGAAATGCTAAGTATTTTTCAACCCTTGACATGGCCTCTGGGTACTGGCAGGTGGAGATGGATGATGATGCTCGAGACAAGTCGGCTTTTATTACACACAGTGGGTTGTATGCATGGAATGTGCTCCCGTTCGGTCTCTGTAATGCTCCGTCCACGTTTGAGAGGCTCATGGAGAGAGTGTTGGCAGGGTTACGGTGGGAGACACTCCTTGTGTATCTGGATGATGTAATAGTGTTCGGAAATACAATAGCAGAGTCTGTAGAAAGGTTGGAGGCTGTTTTGATTCGGTTTCGGAATGCAGGACTGAAGTTAAAGCCCTCTAAATGCAACTTATTTCAGAAGCAAGTCGGTTATTTGGGTCACGTTGTGTCAAGTGAAGGGATACACACAGATGCATCCAAAATAGAAGCTGTGAAATCGTGGCCTACTCCTTCCACGCCGAAACAAGTGCGAAGTTTCTTAGGACTGGCATCATATTAGGGAGCGATTTTTATTTATGGCAGGGGGGAATGGGTAAATTTAGGGGTAAACACGAAATTTTTTTGTGGTCTTGAGGGGGGGAACCTGAAATTTTTAGTTGAATCAGGAGGGGGGATTGTTAAATTTTAAATGGAGAAAATTGGGAAAACAAGGGGGAACGCGAAAAGTTTGAGCGGACGCGAGGGGGGAACGCGAAATTTTTTGTCGATATTTTTGCCAAAACACCCATTCCCCTGCCGTAAATAACGATCGGTCCCTTACAGGAGATTCATCAGAGGATTTGCCGAAATAGCAGCACCACTCCACAGGTTGACAGAAAAGATGGCTGTATTTGACTGGACGAGTCAGTGTGATGAGGCGTTTGAACAGTTGAAAGAAGCTCTAATTAGTGCCCCCATCCTGGCTTACCCTAGGGCCGATGGACAGTTTGTACTGGACACAGATGCGAGTGCTTTCGCTATTGGTGGTGTGTTGTCTCAGGAACAGGAGGGAGAAGAGAGAGTCATAGCATATGGAAGCAAATCTCTGTCCAAATCAGAGAGGAACTATTGTGTGACGAGAAGAGAATTGTTGGCCATAGTGGTGTTCCTGAAGAAGTATCGACACTATGTGGGAGGGAGTCGAGTGAAAGTACGGACAGATCATGGATCTCTCCGGTGGTTATGCAACTTCAAGAATCCTGAGGGGCAGCTAGCACGGTGGCTAGAGGTGCTATCAACCTTTAATATGGAGTTAGAGTACCGCCAGGGGAGACGACATCAGAATGCAGATGGTTTGTCACGTATACCCTGCAAGCAATGCGACAAAATGACACATGCTGAAGGTGACCAAGAGGAAAGTGGGGTCAGGTCGGAGTCACCAACAGAAGCGTGTAAAGAAATGTGCGAAACAGGTTGTCAGACTGAGGAAGGGGGTCCAAGTGAGAAGGAGGGAGATGTTGCTGGTGAAAACCCTGGTGACCATGGGACGGTGCGAATGGTAGAAAGAGATTAAATGGCGAACCTGGAGCTGTCGGGGGCAAGTTGCATGGTAGTGGACCTACCCGAGGAAGATGGAAGTAAAGAAAATGATACGCATGACCTACAGATGTTGTTAGATGTTGAGCAGTATTTTGATAGTGACACATGGACAGAAGAGACCGAGTGTGAATTATTGGCTGCTGAAACTCAAACCGATGAAACGATTGAGAAAGGAAGTTCAGTCGGTAGTGAAGTGAACATGTGTGGGACTGGGGGGATATTGGATGAAGATCAGCAGTCAACGGGTTTTGAACCTTCAATGGATGATCCTTGTTGTGGAGACAATGAGGAAGAGGGGGAATTTTCAAAGACGGTTCAGACACAAAATGTGACCATAGAGCCTGAGATAACATTTGAAATGATTAGAGAGGCGCAGTTAGAAGACGAAGCTATAGGCCAAGTCTTGCGGGAGAAGGAGGAGGGAGGTAGAAAACCCCTGTGGAAGGAGGTTTCTATGCTACCAGGTGCCTCGAAGACATATTGGGGGCAGTGGGACTTATTGGAAGTGAAAAAGGGTGTGTTGACAAAGAGATGGGAGAGCGATGATGGAAAGACCATCAAGTGGATGATAGTCCTGCCAAAGAAATTAAGGGAGAGAGTGCTGGATGAGGTACATGCATCTAAATCTGGAGGGCACCTGGGGAGGAATAAAACTCTCCCGAAGGTACAGGAGAGGTACTTCTGGGCAGGAATGAATGCTGATGTGAGGGTATACCTTCGGAGGTGTGTCAAATGTGCACAGAAAAAGGGCCCACAACGCAAACACCGAGCACCGTTGCAGCAGTATAAGGTGGGGGCGCCACTGGAACGTCTAGCAATAGATATACTTGGACCGTTGACAAGGACTGATGATGGAAATGAATATATCCTGGTTGTTGGGGACTACTGGACCAAGTGGATGGAAACTTATGCCATAGAAAACCAGCAGGCTGAGACGGTTGCTGCTAAGTTAGTAGAAGAATTTGTTTGTCGGTTTGGAGTACCGATGGAGTTGCACTCCGATCAGGGTAGGAATTTCGAGTCGACAGTATTCAGCGAGATGTGTAGGATCTTGGGGATCAACAAGACGAGGACAACTGCGTATAACCCTAAATCAGATGGGATGGTGGAAAGGTACAACAGAACCATTGTCAATGCAGTGTCATTGATGATTCAACCACATCAAGGACAGAGAGATTGGGACCGGTACTTACCGTATGTTGGATTTGCTTATCGTAGCAGTGTACAGGCTTCCACGGGGGAGAGTCCCAACATGATGATGCTGGGTAGGGAAGTTCATTTACCTCTGGATCTAGTGGTAGGCGCTGTACCTCATGAGAAGGAGTGTCGGAGTGAGTATGCAGAGGACTTGAGGGAGCAACTCAGAGAGATTCATGAGCGAGCACGATATGCTCTAGAAGTGAGTACACGTCGGCAAAAGAGGAATTATGACCGTACAGCACAAGGACCAGTCTACAAACTTTGTCAGTTTGTATGGCTATATGACACACAACGGCGACCTAAACTCTCAAAGAAGTTAGGCCTACCTTGGCAGAGTCCATTTCTGATAGTGACAGTCCTTTCCGATGTTGTATTTAGGATACAGAGATCACACCGAAGTAAAACTAAAGTGGTCCATGTTGACCGACTAAAGCTGTATGAGGGACCAGAGTTGGTGAAATGGACTTACAAATCACCAGTTGTAGCAAGTGAAATGGAGCCTGAGTTACACACAGCAGATGTAAAGGAGAAGGACACAGCAGGTGCACAGGAGGAGGAAACTGCAGGTGCACAGGAGGAGGAAACTACAGGTGCACAGGAGAAAGACACAGGAGTTGCACAGGAGGAGGAAACTACAGGTGCACAGGAGAAAGACACATGAGTTGCACAGGAGAAGGAAACTACAGGTGCACGGGGGAAGGAAAATGCAGGTGCACAGGAGAAGGGAGCAAGAGGTGCACAGGTGAAGGAGACATCAGAAGTAAAGGAAAAGGAAGCAGGAGGTGCACAGGAGAAGGTTACAGTAGATATAAAGGAGAAGGAAGCAGCAAGTGTACCGGAGAAGAGGGATATTAGTATTAATAAGAAGGAGGGGACAAGGGAAGGACAGGACACAAGAGGAGGTAGTGGACTGGATGAGGGTGGAAACGAGGATAATCAGACACGCAGGAGTCCAAGAGAAAAGCGTCAGAAACCAGTTAGATACCGATAAATAATTATCATGTTGTGGATGGGAGTAGGCCTAAAATTTTCTAATATCGCTGATGGGAGTAGGCCTACATTTTCTGATGTTGTGGATGGGAGTATAAGGCTACAAATTTCTAATTTTGTGGATGGGAGTAGGCCTAAAATTTTCTAATATCGCTGATGGGAGTAGGCCTACAAATTTATGGAGTATAATCTATACAAGAGGAAGTTTGTGTAGGACTTTTTTTTTTGCAATTGTCTTGGGCGCTTATTAAATTGTTTTATTTTGAGTATATAGTAGGCTTTGTATACTTGAATACTAATAATGATATTTTATCATTGTTATTTCAGAATACAGAAAAAGAAATTACCGTTAATGATGGGCGACGCTGAGAGTGAGGGGACATGTGGAATGGTGGACTATGTCAGTAGGGGACTTATGATAGGGGTGTCGATGTGCGTGGTACTTGTAATGTTCAGGGGGCTGGTAGAAATCTGGAAATTCCAACGTTGGGCAAAAAGAGAGGCAGAAGAGGCAAGGAGGGAGGCGAGATGGGTCAGGCAGTGGGCAGAGGCGTTTGACGTGAGGGTGAGCCGGTTTATGACCCAACATCAGATGAGGGAAAATGAGGCGGAGGTGACCCGGGGGTCAGCAAGGACCAATTTGCATCATGGGGAATATATTTCAATGACCGGGGTGCATGTGGAGCGGGGTGCGAACAGGATTAGAAATAGTATTAGAAAGGAAAGAGAGGGGAGAAGTGGTAGGCCTACTATTAGAGGTGGGAGAACAGGACAGCAAATTGGGTGTGGGGTAGCACCACATAACCCAGAGGTCACAGTGAATTTAGCCCCACCATTTGCTGCCTGGTCAACATTGAGGAGTGCTGGACGGGGAGGAGCTAGGCCTAAAATGCTTTCTTTAAATGATGAAGATAAGGAAATAACTAAGGAAGAGAAGGAGGAGGGACTGGACAATGCTGATAAAGCATTGCGTGAGATAAATAAGACCCTAAATGCAGTGACGGAGAGTTTGGGGAAATTAAATGAGGGTCAGCAACAACTGTAGATAGATAGGGCCTACAGTTATGTCATGTGTATCAGAAAGAAAGACGCGATTTGAATACATAAAAAAAGAAAATTTTGAGGTGTATTTGTAAGGAGAAATAATAATATTTAAAACAGATCCTTAGCAATGTGTATTAGCAAAGGATGTTGGTCCAGAGAGTAGGCCCACGACGGTCATTTGCTTTGATTGACATATTGACGCGGGCGCCCTGTTATTGAGCGACATACGCGGAGTTTTGAGTCGCGCGCTGTGCCTATGCGTTGACGCGAACCAGCTAAGAATTTGCTGTTATGATTGACGGGCGGTGGAATAATCACACCATTGCAGTACTTCCGTAGTCACGCCAGGCTGGGTTGTTGTTACAATAGGCCTACATCAACAACAAAAAAAAAAAAAAAAATTTTTATACATAGTATACAAATTGAGAAGTTGTTTTGTGTACTGCCAGAGATTGTAAGAGGTGAATACATGGCTAAAAAAAAATTGTTTTTGGTCCCTGTAAATTAAGTTGTATCATAATTAAAATGTGTTACTAATGTTGCTATTTATGTCTTTGTTTTTTTTACAGGTACTTAGACAAATAAACAAATAAACATGTGGACAACAAGGAAGTTGGAGATTGTGGAGTTGCCGGGGCTGCCGGAGGGGTGGCTCAGAGGGGCAGATGGTGGCCTAAGGAAGGAGATGCTGTGGAGCGAGGAGGTAGAACGAGAGGAGAGGGAACAAGCAGAAAGAGTGGAGAAGGAGGCGGCGGCAAAGGAGGAGGCGAAGGAGGAGGCAAAGAGGAGGCAGGAGATGAAAAAAAAAGAAGGCAAAACCCTCATGAAACAGGAGATGAGTAAAATAAGAGGCATCAATTTGGTGGCGTCACTGCGGGAAGAGGGGGAGAAGTTGAAGGCGGAGCAAGAGGAGATGAGGTCAGCAATGGCAGACTTCCGGGCGCAGATGGAGAAAGAAAGGGGAGAATGGGCAGCAGAGCGTGAAATGGCGAAAAAGGAAAGGGGGAAAGTGTGGAAAGAGGAAGAGGAGAGGCGGCTGGATTCATTTAGAGGAGAACTGAGGAAGAGAGAGAGGGTATGGTTGGAGGGGGTACGGAGGAAGGTAGAGAAGGAGATAGGGGAGTTGGCGATAGCAAGGGAGGAGGGAGGAGATAGAAGCAAAATGACCCAGGAGGAGACAGCGGCTATATTCTGCTCCAGACCCCAGAAATGCCTGTTGTGCTGAGGGGTGGGGAGGTGATCCCGGGGCCGGGAGTGTTTATGCCCCTGCTTGAGATACGTGTAGGGCGGCAGGATAACAGGCAGGATAAGTAGATAGATGTTGTGGAATACCATTATACTGTTGTGTTAAGTTCTTGTTGTGTTTTTTTCTTTTCTATTATTATTAGACTGACACCAAGAGACCTGTAATATGATGAGTGACACGGACAGCGACCACAAGAGGGACTGGATGAAGGAAGAGAGAACGAAGACGCGACATAGGACCCAGAGACCCCAGACGGACCCACCAAAAACAGATGGGGGCGGGACAACATCAAGACACATGCGACAGACCATGAGAGGCGCACCACCAAGAATACAATGCTTCCGCTGCCAGGGCTTCGGCACACAAGGCGTTCACGTGTCCTTTAAACAACAGATACCACAGACCACCTTCAAGACAGACAGACGCAAGAGGAGGAGACGAAGAGGAATTGAGGAGGTGCCAGGAGAGAGTGAAGAAGGCGGAGTTGGGGTTAGAGCGGAAGCGGCGAGAGTTGGAAAAGAGACAAGAGGAGAGGAATAAAGAGAGGGAGGAGAGAGAGAAGGAGGCGAAGAGGGCAAGGGAGTTACAGAAGAAGGCGGAAGAGATAGAGAGACAGACATTGCAGATTGAAAGTGAGTTACAAGAGCTGGAGAAGAGGCAAGAACAACAGGAGAAAGAAGACAATCTACGTGAGAAAATAGAAATGAAAGAACAAGACCAGAAGGATCAGGAAGCGGCTGTGTGCAGGATGGAGAGACGGCAAGTTAAGCTGAGAGACACGAGAGGAAAAGGGCAAGAGCAGGGAGCTGGGGAGTTATTGGTGGTGGTGAGAGGAGAGGATGGCGACAGAGGGAGGAAAAGGGAACGAGGGGGAGAAATGGAGACGGAGGGGCAGGAGAAACGAAGAAAGGAGGATGTAGAGGGGGAGAAGGAGAAGGAATCAAGTAGTGGTACAAGCAACACCCGTGACGAGGAAGAGAAGAAATTGATCGTAAGAGAGGTGAAATTGAAGGCTGGCGATATATACACAGCGAAAGGTCCAGCAGTAGTTATAGAAGTGGTACAGGAGTCACAGTGGATGGAGAAAGAGGTGAAATAGGTATATAAATCAAAAGGAAAGATGGAGAAAGAGGTTAATCATAAAGGAAAGCAAAGAAGTTTTTAAATATATATATATAAAGGGTTTTATACGTTGTGTTTATGTTGAAACAGTTGTAATAAGTAATCAAAAGGAAGGATGTGGAAATCAGAGAAAAGCGTCAATCATAAAGGAAGGAAAGGAAGTGTTAAATATGTATTTAAAAAAAAAATGTTTTATAAGTTGTGTTAATATTGGAAAAAAAAAAGTTGCAATAAGTAAAAGGAAGGATTCGAAAAAAAACAGAGAAGGAGAGACAAAATATCAAGGAAAGGCCTAGAACGGAGTTGTAAATGTTTACCAAAAGTTGCTCTGAGTGACATATTGAAATGAGAGAGCAAATTAAGAAAAATTAATGAAGAATTGAGTTGTTGAATTGTAGTTGGAAGGAAGATTTTAAGTTGTTATTGTTGAAAACACTTTGGAAATAAGTCCATCAAAAGGAAGGATGCGGAAATCAGAGAAAGAGGTTTACTTAATATAAAGGAAGGCAAGGACATGTTTAATTTAAAATAAAATAGTTGTGTTGATGTTGAAAAAGTTGATATTTAAGTAAAAGGAAGGATTGAAAAAAAATAAGAGAAAGAGAAGCAAAATATCAAGGAAAGGAATAGAACGGAAAAAAATAAATAAACAAACATTTTCAAGTAGATAGAACTACAGAAGGAATATAAGTAAAAGGAAGGATTTGACCCATGGAGAGTAATTTTTATTGAAAAAGGAAAGACTGGTACGGAGTGGAAACAAACTGATCTATGTGAAAAATTAAAAGACTAATAGATGATGTTGATTGTTGTGTAGGATTAAAATGTAATGCAAGAAGAAAAAAAAAAACGAAGCCTGAGTCAAGTCAATACCGTGTGGTTTTAATCATGATGGTAGTGCGATATACAAATTATACATATGTATATCAGCTCAAAATCGACTGATGGCTAATGGTTTTAATCATGATGGTAGTGCGATATACAAATTATACATATGTATATCAGCTCAAAATCGACTGATGGCTAATGGTTTTAATCATGATGGTAGTTGGATATACAAATTATACATATGTATATCAACTCAAAATCGACTGATGGCTAATGGTAATCATGATGGTAGTTGGATATACAGATTATACATATGTAGGCCTATATCAACTCAAAATCGACTGATGGCTAATTCTTTTAATCAAGATGGCAGTTGGATATACATATATAGCTACATGTATATCACCTGAAGATCAGTCGAATCTATACTGTATCCACGGTGTAATTCTTTAACGGCAGTTATATATACATGTGTACCTACATGTATATCAACCAAACTTTGCGAGTGAAAACTTCGATCATGGTGCAGCTATAAAGAGTCTAATTAAATCAACCAGCTTCAAGCCACGAGCCACGAACTCAAAAACCAAATACCAGTCAGAAGACAGCAGAGGGATCAAGACCACAGAGAAGATTTTGAAAACTTATAATAATTATGTAGTATATGGACGGTATCGGCGCGTGTTCAATCCCGCTTTGTATTTGCGCGTTGTGTGCCGGGACGTCACACTCTGGGAAGGGGGCTGTGAAGCGGGATTGAATAAAATAGTATTATCGAATAATCACTAACTTGCTTGATTATATAAAATTCGCGTTTTTGAAATTAGCGCTAATTGTGATTTAAATATAGGCTGAGCGCATGTGCCGATCAATTAAAATTATGAAAATGATGACCAATCATCATTACGCGTTCAACTCAGAACCGGTTCTGGCTGGTTGGCTTGCGGCGTGGTTAACGCAAGGCGACGCTTGGGCCATTCTGATTCAGGTGAGAGGTTTGATTGTATATCTTTGTGTTGACGGCAAGTATATTTAGTGATTTTCGCTGTTTTATTATGAATTATGTCATAAAAATGTTATAGATCAGAAAGTCGAATGTTAGGGAATTATTTTGGAACATTTTCGAAATGTCAGTATTGAAATTTAGACTTTTAAATCGTATTTTTGAAGTCATGTATCAGTGATCATTTTGATTGCTTATCGTGCGTAGGCGCTTGCATGTATTCATTTTCCAAAATGTCATGTCAGGATTTTACATCAAATTTCATATTTTTGGCGATACAAAATTCTATTTATTATTTAATAATCATGTTCTATGTATTTTACCGATCATTTTGATAATATTACCGAAGGTATAGGAAGTAGGATTGGCAGAAGGAGGTGGTGGAAATATTTTGATCATTTTGATTTTATTTTTAGCTAAATTTCTAAAGAATGAAAAGTCGCCATTTTCGGAGATTGAAATGTGGCGCATGCGCATAATTATGAAGTCGCACATCATAATTATTGTTGAAGTGAGGAGGAGCAAAACTAATTTTGAGCATGACAATCATGATTGAGAGGGACGGGATGTATTGCTCTGTCGTGTTAATTAATTATTTTATGGCAATTTTGGGAGTGACTTTTTAAATAAATCATCCTCCTTCTGCTAATGTGATATTTTATTATTATAAAATACTCGCGCGCCGTGCCGTCAACTTTAAACATGTTAAATAAAAACATATTGATATTTTTATGCACGTAGGCCCATATTTTCATATTATATTAAGGATGTCAAATTCATCCCGGGGGAAGGGAGAATAATGTTGTGTATCATGAATCATGTAAATTATTTGTGTTATGAATATTTATGTGCAAACAAACATTCCGTACACACACGCACAGAGATATCCATACCCTGGGGACAGGCCTAGATGTGTGTCACACCTATGGGATATTGGCACCCGTGGGTGGTGCTTGCAGGCTTCATAGGAGAGGAGTGGTGACAGAAGGAGGGAGATGAAGCATTAGGTGTGATCGCATAAAGAGAGGCCAGGGGTCAGTGATATTCTGTGAGGTAAGTTGATCATGCATATACACACCCCATACATATACAAACTGGTTACGGACGCCCCTACCCAGGAGTGTAGTGGATCCGACCCAGGGGGTCGTGTGTCGTCGTTACCTGAGTGTAGACCAGAAGGCGTGCATGAGGGTGCACGTGAAGATCATCATGACAGGTGGAGCGTTACCTTGTGTTGCTTGATGTGAGGGTACGGGGTGTAGGCGTACCAGAGGGAAAGCACACATGGTTGACCCACGGGATATATGACAGCAGGAGAAGGAGGCCGAGGATGATGACCTAGGGGTGTACTGTAAGCTCTGTAACCAGTTTTACACAAATACATTATATACACACATACTTTAAATTGTAGGCCTATTATTCGGGCTTACGTAATAAAACATTAATTTTATAACCCGGGGGTGGGGATATTTTGTTAAATAAACAGATAATGCAGTATTCTTTATTCTTCTTTTTCATTCTGATTCAGGGGCGGAAGATTCTGATTCAGGGGCGGAACATTCTGATTTAGGGGCGTGAGTTATCAGGATCCGATTCAGACATTAATTTCATTGTCTGAGGGTGGGAACCAGATTGAGGGTGAGGAGGTAGTTGGGAGTAATTGTATGTTGTTGAGATTGTTGCTGGTTGTGACTTAAAAGTTAATTAAACGTGTTTATTGTGATATATATAAAACTTTATTGTGCTTTCGTGTTTTCCTTACAAGGCAGTAACGTGGGGTTCTGTCCCCCACAACTTACTCACGTTTCACACAAAACTTACAGTGTCCCCCAGGGGACTGGTGTCAACCCGGTTATCCTGACATTAATAATCCATATATTAGACAAACGGCCGTCCCGCTACATAATATTAACCGAAATTTTATCGTGTTCGACCAGTAATGAATGTGCCCAATTGGGCGCATTTGGGCAAAAATGCCCCTAAGAGCGCCCAATTATGGCAAATTTGGGTGCTTTTTGTGAAAAATTGGTATACTGATGGGTGGCAAAACCAGCAAAAAGTAGGTATATAGAAAGTCAGCATCTGAAAGTCTGCGTGGCACATCCCCGTAAAAATTTTTTCGAAGACCCCCCCCCCCGGAGTTAACGTCACTGTGTGAAAAATAACCGGCCAATATTGTTTGTACTCTCTGAAATTCTAGGAAATATAGTTTTGTAACGTGCCCTACATTTTTAGCTAATTTAGATATTTGGAAATATTCGCACTTGGGTGTTTTAGTAAGTAGGGCACGGCATGGCCTGCAAAATTCCCTGTGTAAATCGAATGCAACTTTTAGTGACTATCACTCACTTGTAGACCGCTCTCTTCCCAAAGGCATTAAAGCTAAACCACTTGACGGATATTTTTTGTACTTGCTGTCAATCAAGAATAATGCATACATTTAACATTACATGTAGGCTAAAAACTGAGCATATGGGGACCTCCCTGATATGTAAATGACAGATAACAGCAAAAGCAGCTCCCATATATCTGTCCATAACTTTGGTCGTGCAGCGAGTCAAGGGATTTCAAGTGGGTGATTATTGATTGGCAAGTGCCATATTTGGGCACAAGTGCAGTCCACCATTCAATGTGGATGACAGACTATACTTTATCGATTGATTTTGCTGGAGTAAAGTACTGCAAAGGTCGAATCATGGTTGCTGTGCAGTATAACTGCACTATGTAAAGTTACGCGATTTACGTATTTTTGCCAAACACTCTGTCTCAATCTCGATGTATATATGGCCAGTGACGTCATTGACGTCATGATATGCACGAAAAAGGTTCTATAATTGGCTAATGTAATACCAATACGTCACGTAGCGTCATGTTCATTAGCAAAAAATTAAATGTTTGAAATTGGCCATATTTTTACTCCCATGAATTTCAAAGCACTGAAAATTAAGGAAAGTGCCAATATTGGACTTCAACTTTTCACTTTTGTACACATTTCAATGGAGAATGAAAAATTCACATGCGTTTTTCCGGAAAATTTTCCTTTGCGGAAAAAAATTTAAAATCATTCTCGTTTTGACTTTTTAAGTTCGTAAATAGTATATTACTTTTGGGCTTGGAAAAAAATTACAATTTAAAGTTCCTCAAGTGCGCGTGGTCGGTCCGTCAATATGTGTATGTATCAGGTACACAGCAAATAAATTCCATCCTGCCTGCCAGGTGATTTGACGTTAAAATTCACTTGCGCATCTCAAGCAAGAGCTGTTCAGGTAACTTCATTTGAAATTCACACTGTCTGTGTGGAAGATTAAGGGTATTTCTTCCATAGGGGTGTATAGATTTTAACTGGAAAAGCCCAATGGTTTAATCACCTGTGTGAGTTTCTGCATGTAAAATCATCGGCAAGTAAGAGCCACCATGTCACTTCGGAAAACGCGGTAAATCGCAACATTATTTGCAGAATCTATCCTCTATTTGCAGAATCTATCATCTTTTCCCACCATTTTCAAGATTTTAAGCTTATCTGCCAGATTTTGTAGGGATCTTAGGCGGGTTTAGCTTTTTTGAGCGATTTTGCTCATTTTACCGCGTTTTCCATGGGGCCTCTCTTTGTTTATATTCATGCGGCAATTTTCAAAAACTTGAACCAAACCAAGGTACTATTGCCATCATGTTTCGTTTAAAACAGCTCAACACGGACGCTCATGATGTTTCCTCTCATCTGATCATCCACAGGCTCTGGATCTGGCCAGACTGTATACGTTATTGATACTGGTATCCGCCACTCACACACCGACTTCGGTGGCAGAGCTTCATACCATTGGGATTACCAGTCATCCGTAAGTATCTTGTCAAACCCGGGCCGGGTATATAAATTTATGTTATAATTCGCCGTTGATATCTTGGTTGTTGCAGGGGTGGCCCCACTAAATTCAGGGTTTTTGCATTAGCCACGCAAACCTATGGCGAATTTTGCTGGCTTGCTCTCAACAAGGTGAGGCAAGGTATCGATCGGTTATGATTAATTCACATATTTTGTCCCGGGATTTTATCCATAACTCTTACTGGGCCCATGTGATGAGGTCACCACATAAAGGTGTCGTGCGTTTAGCGAATCGTACCTGTTATAAAGAGTACCAACGCCCTCTATCACGGTCACCACGAGTGGAAATGGGGTCAACTTCCATGATCCCATCAGGCAGCCGAATGATAGTTTTGCCAAGAAAGTCTTCTAATTTGATGAGGGAATGTCTTTTTGCTAAAAAGTGAGTATTTGAAGTAACAAATCATGTGACACCTGAGTAAATGCATTTTATAAGTTCGAGTTCGAGTTCGAGTTAGAGTTAGAGTTACATTAAATTTAGAGTTCGATTTAGAGTTAGAGTTGCAAGTTAGAGTTAGAGTTGCATTTTAGAGTTCGATTTAGAGTTAGAGTTACAAGCTGGAGTTAGAGTTACATTTTAGAGTTAGAGTTGCATCAAAAAATAGGGAACTTACTTTGTTTGCATGATGTCAGATTGAATTTAATAATTTACGGGTTGAAAATTGAACATTTTCGTTAAACATGGATATGTATAGTAATGGCGTGCCCTTATGTAGGACTAGAATCATTATTGTTTTCCTAGGCTATCATGCACATCACTTTTCCAGTGGGTGGGTCAGTCTATATGGTGAACATGGTGCCCCTGCATGGTAGTGGTAGATTCAAAATATCCTTGTGGTATCTCGCTCCATCCCTACCACCTATGGACTTGCGTCTGCCTTACATCGAGCTAGAAAACTGAAGATGCTAAAAATGGAACAGTCAATTGTGGAATCTCGACAATAGAGGGCGACAAACGTAGGTAGCCAGAGGGGGCTCTGCACTGCTGAACAATAAAGCAAGTTAGCAATACTAACTTTCCCTTATTGAACTATGCCATTGGGATGAGGCAATTGAGGTCCATAGTGTATCAAGTTATGTTTAATACTTTGTCCAAGTCTGGGGTGGGGGCTAAATTCCCATTCAGACTCCAAATTCAATGACCTTTGTTACGAGTCGTATTTGACTCAAGGCCAAAATCACCTTTTACCCAAACTCACACGAATGCACAACACAAATACACTGTTTGATTAAGCTAACAAAATCTAAGTCTTAAATTGAAAGCAAGTTATGATTGGTACAATATATGACAACAAATGCACATACATAATAATCAAATATAATCACTCTTTAACTATTTAGTACTTAGCCAGTATTCTTCTTCTTGGTGATCATAAAGTTCTTGCAATGTTCTGGACGACTTGTCCTGCGAAAATCAGCGAAGTCCAGTGTACACTTGCGTTTATAAATATCCTTGTGTATGAAATCCTCACACAAAAATGGCGTTGCTGTCTCCAAACCGTTATCTCCTTGCACTGCTTTCTCCAAACTTAACTCCTTGCGCTGCTTTCTCCAAACTTAACTCCTTGTGCTGCTTTCTCCAAACATAACTCCTTGCGCTGCATTCTTCAAACTTGGCGCTATTTCCACCTTTCACACAATATCTTCAGGAAGCAGGACTGCGACGCAGTTGTTCCCACTTATTTTGACAGCTGTGTTGTATCAAAAACCATAGATCATCATACTTGGATAATCTATGCATGAACCAGACTTCGGCGAGTCGACAGAAGAATTTATATTCCTTTCTTGGATGAAGTACGTTCTTTGACGTATTCTACATTTTCTCCGACAACACTGGCAGGTAGTAGTGCATTGACTACTTAAATTAATTCTGGTTCGCAATTTCCTTTCTTTGAAGGAATTGGACTGTAAGCATATTAGCTAGCTAGCCCAGATCAACACTACAAACTGTGAATAATTGTGTTTACATTTTCTTATATACCAAGCATGGGAAATCCCAAATATTAATAGCCAAATCTGATCTTGGAAATTCCCAAGCCTTAATTATAACATTAACCTTTCACATGACATCATTTCCTGAGGGGAATCCTGTGATGTCATCTTCACTTTACAACCTCAGAGGGGTTTCCAAATATTCCAAATTAGATATGATTCAATTTGTTTTGCTCAGTTTAAAGAGGTGAAATCCCCCCAAAATGTCATCACTCATGTAATTTTGTAAACAAAGATAAATAATCAAATCAAATCACTCAGGGGCAGGGCACATCACACCTTTCCCCACCAAATATGGGTGCATGCTGTTGAAATGCCTCATTAGCCTATAATGATCAGCGCTATAAGTACTGTATCTCGGCCAAATTTGCACGATTGTTACGGGAATTTCTTGAACTAAAACATTAACAGAAACAGCATAGTTGCACGCACATTTTATACGTCAATTATTCTGGTCGACTGAGTTCGATACTGTACTACAGCTCAACTTACCGTACTTTTCCTAACCAGACAGTCCATGCCAAAATTGTTACTACACCTTTACATTTCATCGAATCTCTTTTTGATGTCTGTCATTTTGAACATCACACTTGAAAGATGTATGCTATGTAGAAACTTTATTTAGCAATTTCATAATTTGCATATTATTAGCATATTTGCAAGAAAAAAACATGAAAATCAATAAATACCTATATTTGTCACAATTTCAATATTTTATTAGAAATTAAGCATGTAGGCCGTTTGTTATGACTTGATGAATGAAGCTGTTAAAACAGATTTTGATATTTTTGCTTATATTTCCTTTTTTGCCCCATAATGTGTAAAAATCAACATTTTCTGGATGACCTATATTTTCTTTGAATATTTATCAAATTTCTTAATTTAGGTATAATACAGTGCAGAAAAAGATGTCAAAAAAATCTGTTAAAACAGATTTCCAATAAATTGTTCCATTTTCCATTTTGGGTTAAATACTCAATTTTCATGCGCGGGATATTTGAAACATAAAATGAAATCATGTCCATTGCACTTTTTCCTCGAGATGTACTATAATATCAAGGTTACGGATATATTATAATCCCTTCTTATCTTCACTGATCCATCAGATACCTATTGTTATGAATGATCAATGAAAAGGTTCAGAACTGGGCTACTAATGGTCTGTCAAGTATCTATAGTTATTTTCATGACTGTGTCAAATCAAAAATCATGCAAGGTCGAATGTAGGAAAAGTATGATCAGTTGAGCTGTAGGGTTCGATAATCTCGTCTTCTGTCGGAATAAACCCGGGATTATTTAATTATAAAAAATGTAACGTTATTTATTTATTTATTTATTTATTTATTTATTTATTTATTTATTTATTTATTTATTTATTTATTTATTTATTTATTTATTTATTTATTTATTTATTTATTTATTTATTTATTTATTTATTTATTTATTTATTTATTTATCTATTTATTTAGAACCGAGGTGAGGACTGTAATGGGCATGGAACCCATTGTGCCGGTACCGTCGGAGGTACGACCTATGGCGTTTGTAAGAGCTGTAATCTTAAATCTATCCGTGTACTCTCTTGCCAAGGATCAGGATCAACCACAAACATTGTAAACGGTACGCATTAGTGTTCTATCTGAAATCTTTGATATTCATCCGTCAACACCCTCCCCCCCCCCAGGTAATCATCCCATTATACCCACACACTCCATCCTCACACGCACACAAGTCTTTGTGTCATTTTGGTTCCAATGAGCCATGAAGATTTAATATACATGAGTTTCTAAATACTGATATTTATTTTTACTGAATAAATTAAGCGATGTAGGTGAATATTTAGCTTTATTCCATTGTGATTAAGTGGCTAGACTTCTATATAGACTATAGCCCTCACGAAAAAGTAATAATAACGTCACCATAATAGGTACGAAGTACCTTCCCTTGCTTTTTTTTTTTTTCAAGTTGTTGATGTTTTTTCAAGTTGGGTTGTGTGCTGGTTGGGATATGTGTTTGTTTGTTGTCTTGTTTAATTGTAATACTTTGGGTTTGTAAACTGTTCTTTTTTTCTTATTAATAATCAGTTTCCTCTTGTAGCAAGCAATCGTTCCCATTGTGTTTAGTGTTCTTGTGCAGGATGCGTAGACCCATTACTTGTATTATGCTGGGAAAACGATACGCGATTAGGCATAGTAATGATCTCCTGAACTTGTGTACTTGTGTAATATTTGTTTGGGTGTATTGTATACCTCGACTGCTCACATTAGACCCAGTTTAACCACCATTTAGCAGTGGAAGCTGGTAGCCTGAAAGATAGAGCATGTGGTCTAGAGATCGGAAGGTCGTTGGTTCGAATCTAGCCTTGTTCAAGGCCTTCTAAGATTTCCTCCCATCCCTCATGATCAGCACTTGAATCCTATCTATAGCGCGGAACCTTTTTCGGGCTCGCCAAGTCAGTAAGGGCCACAGATACGCCTACTAATTGCCTACTACTAATGACAGTGGCGTAGCCAGGATTTTGGAACCGAGGGGGCACAACTTGTAGTTCGCAAGGCAAACTTAAAAAAACCGGGCAAAACAGACGTGTCATTTATCGGTATGACATTTTCGTTATTGACGCTGCCCTATTTTAAGTACGGTATGGGTTCTTCGTACTAGCAGAGCTAAGAAGTACGGTATGGGTTCTTCGTACTACACAACTTGTAAATGTACCGACAGAAATATTTTTTACCGACGGAAGTTGTGATTTGTTGACCCAAAAAATTTTTGCATGGTTTGAAAAAGTGAAGAGCAAAAAAAAAAAAAAAAAAAGGATAATAGGCGGTACTTTAACATAAAATCACATTATTTTTATGGGTAATTCACAATTTTTCATCATTTTCTTTACAATTCTCCCCTTTTTCCTGCTCCCGAGTTCGTCGTTCAACTTACGCGTGATTATAGGTGGTCGCAGTCTGTGGCCCTCATGGGCTTGGCGACCCCAAAAGTAGCGATAGGATTCAAGTGCTGGTAATGAAGGAGGAAATTAGAGGGCCTTGAACAAGGCTAGTTCGAATCCCATGCCGGCACATTCCTTTGCATTTTTTTTTTTCAAGTTGGGTTGTGTGCGGTCGGGATTTGTGTTTATTTGTTGTCTTTAATTGTAATACTTTGGGTTGGTAAACTGTTCTTTCTTCCTACGAAGTGGTCCTTAAGCAAACAAAAAATGTGTTTTTTGCAACCATAATATTCAACATCAAAACAAGACTTATTTAAGTAGACCATATGTAGATATTTGGAGATGAACTAGTTAGCGTCATATATCAAAAAGTATAAAAGCTCAATTACTTATTCTTTTCAAAATATCTGAATTTTCAACCCGGTACAAGCTTTAATAACGGGGGACCATACATTTTTATGAGAAAGAAATCCTACCATCTATCCATACTCCGGTGTTATTCCAATGAACATTTTGCTTCACCGGGCAGCCCTGGCTTGGTCGTATTTGGAAGATTGGTGTCACGAAACCGTAATAGGTAGCCTACAAATTTAGTACTTTCTGTCAGTCAAGTATGGTTTATTCTCTACATGTTAATCTTTAAATAATATGAATAGTCCTTATAATAACGGGGGAACGCCTTGATGAGTAAATGACAGCAAACCAGTGAAAAATACCCCAAAACTCGGTCAGTGGAGCTCCGCTCGTACATGTCAATAGCGTCATTATCGATTGGAATAGTCGACCGTAGCGGACAATTCGATCGCTCATTGGATTAATATTATCACGTGGTAATAAATTTGCATTGGACAATAGATTACTATAATGGTTTAGTACTGCATATGTCGGTTTTATCTTCACTAAGCGGGTTTATGGCTGGAAAGGTCACGGTGAATTTGCCGTGGACATAACTGCAATATGAAGGGGTCCGTGGTCGGACTCTTGAAGACTTTTGAAATTTCAAAGGCAAGGGTCCGGAGGACCCTTGGATTTCTTTCTCATTTCGAGGCCTGCCCTTACCCCTACACACCCCTGGCTGATTACGCCCATGATTTGACCTTTTTTGTGATTATTTTCAGGTGTCAACTCTATGCCCAACAATGGTGGTGTAGGCTCAATGTCTCTTGGTGGTGGTGCGTCCAGTTCTCTGGATAATGTCGTTGCCAATGCCGTAAGCCGAGGTATTGTAATGTCTGTAGCTGCCGGCAATTCCAACGCCAATGCTTGCAACTATTCCCCAGCCAGGGAGTCATCGGTAAGTCATTGATTTGCTTTCCCACGTTTATAGTCTGTAACATTAACATCGAGCAGGCCTATACAATAAACATGTTCAATGATTAAGTATTATACTAAACTATTTGAGTCAAGTTGTCAAAATTTCAACAGTGTGCCAACAATGATGCAAAAGTAAACGTTGATATTTTCCTAAATAATTAAAAAAGAAAAAAAAAAAAAAAACACTTTACCCGTTAATATACCAAATATTTTGACGACAAAAAATGAATAAAGGATCGTTGATTTACCAGATTGCTGATCTATGTCTGCGGCACGTACACGTTTCGATATTTGTACTATACGTGTATAGCCTCGCCGGGCCGGGGTCATAGACATAGACCTACATCTCTGTCATAATTTCAATTCTTTATCGCTGCTTTTTGTTTCTTGAATATTTCATTCATCAAATAGGCAATTACGGTTGGATCCACCGAGAGTTCCGACGCTCGTTCATCCTTCTCCAACTATGGAAGCTGCGTGGACATCTTTGCTCCAGGGTCCTCCATCACTAGCACATGGCACACCAGTAACACTGCTACTAATACAATCAGTGGAACCTCCATGGCTTGCCCACACGTCTCAGGTAACCAGGTTTTTAGTTCGATTCTTGGTGATACTCTAATTTGATTTTTTAAATATAATTTCTAAGGTAGCCTATAGAGACTTGGCATATCAGTGCGACGTATAGAGAGATACATCGTGCTATCTGGGGCTCACGAGTAAAAAAACAACAACAAAAAAGACTCACCCATAATAAACATAGGGTCTCAAGGTGAGCAACTATTTTAAACTGTTGCGATTTGATAGTTCACAGCATCTTGCAAATAGTAGTGAGCTTTGGCAAAAATTGCATTGATCATTTCATAGCGAATGTGTAGAAGAATTCAAATATAGGCTACCAGATATACACCAATCCGAGAAGCGTTTACTGTATTTGGCCCTCTATTGACGGTACCACAGTTTTACCAGTGCGGGAGATTTAACTTGTTCAATGAATTCATGATCATGTATTGAAAATCACTGTTGTGTACAATTCTGTATAGCACACTAACAAGTAAATGATAGAACCCCCGACCTTGGGACACCGCAGTTTTACGTGCAGGCAGGGTCGGGGACACCGCAGTAATGGCTTAGTCGGATTGGTGTATACACAGTCTAAACGCAGGACAACCGTTCTTTTGTTCTGCTTAGTCGCGCTAAAAGTCGATCGATACATGTTAAAATCAGCACAATTCCCAGATACACCTTTTTGCTATGAAATTTATTTTCTCGGTCAAATATAAAGCAAATTTTTTTTTTCTTCAGTAATGTCAAATAAAAACATAGTGCTTGGATGAACATTTTTTTTTTAAATCCTGGTGTTAAAATTAAGCATCAAATTGTGTCTTTTAGTGTGATATTTTTGATTTTTAAAGGCCTTTAGTTCGCCCGTGAGCTTTTTGCAGAATTCATTTTTAGCGTCTCAAACTAATATAGTTTGCTAAAGAAAGATATTTCCCACCTCTGTAAAGCACATCGTGTGGGTCTATATATTATAGTTTTGTCAGAATTTCCGTTTTATTTTACCCTTTTCCCTCCATGCTCCGAAAATGTCAAACTTAGTACTTTACCTCGAGAGCAACCAGCACAAATAATCGATATTTCAATTGTTGTCAACCCAGGTCCCTTTTCCATTGAAAACCAGGATTGCCTGACCAGCGATTTGGTAGCCCAAATCCCCAATTCTGGTAAATGAGGTGGATTTTGGAAATTTGCTCCCGTGATAGCCTGCAATTTCAATTTATAGGGGCTATGGATTCCATGATTATGAAAACCATTTTGTCTGTTTGTTTGTTTGTTTGTTTATTTATTTACCTAGGATGAGGTCCATGGGAAAATCCACTGTCCAAACCTAGAAAAATTCGCGTGTTATTAGAGGGGATTTTAATTTTCTGTCCCTCCTATCTCCAGGTGAATTTTGTATGACCCCCCCCCCCCCCATCGCGGGTTGGCATTTTCATTACACCCTTCAGACTTGCGTTCGGGTTTGTGTAGGCCTATTTGTCATAATTTAGCGCTATAGGACCTATAAGGTACCGGTATGTAATATTATGTAGGCCTATGGGGGTGGGGTGGGTACTCAACACATTTGAACCATGACTTACAATGCAAGGCTCATTGTTACCATAAATGATTTTTCCTTTAGGTCATTATAATAGGTTGTTATAAACTTCCGTGTTTAACCTTGTATTGTTTTGGCTGCTTCATTATGACTTTCGGTGGGTTTAAGCAATTTCAAACAAACACAAACAAAAGGCACTATACCGAAACACTAGGTAATTTCTTTGCTATATTGAGGTTCTGGCAAAACTGTATCCAGGCCGGGCACCCAGAGATATCGATCCACAATGCTAGTATTTCACGCGTGGATTTGAAATTTTTTCAGCTGGTATTCAAAAATTATGGAATCAAAACGGAAATTCTGACAAAACTATAATATATAGACCCACACGATGTGCTTTACAGAGGTGGGAAATATCTTTCTTTAGCAAACTATATTAGTTTGAGACGCTAAAAAATGAATTCTGCAAAAAGCTCACGGGCGAACTAAAGGCCTATAAAAATCAAAAATATCACACTAAAAGACACAATTTGATGCTTAATTTTAACACCAGGATTTTAAAAAAATGTTCATCCAAGCACTATGTTTTATTTGACATTACTGAAGAAAAAAAAAATTTGCTTTATATTTGACCGAGAAAATAAATTTCATAGCAAAAAGGTGTATCTCGGAATTGTGCTGATTTTAACATGTATCGATCGACTTTTAGCGCGACTAAGCAGAACAAAAGAACGGTTGTCCTGCGTTTAGACTGTACATGGGACATAGAAATATCAAATATTACAAAGTAGCGCACGAGATCAAATAAATAGAATGGATTATTCTTTTGTTAAAGATAGCCACTGATTTACTATCACTATCAGTCCAAAATAACAGTAAACAAAAATATAGAGGGCAAAATTATGCTCACTAAAATTGTTTTAAAAGCACTTTGTATGGAGATATATTTATAATGTACATTAAATAAATATACAGATATTTATTTAAAAAAATAGGCACTGATGAGACTCATGACACTCTTTACCTTAGTCTAGGCGTTCCAAACGTTTCCATTTAAGTATGAAATTACAGTGCAATTGGAAATTTGTAAATGAACCACCAATACATTGCATTTTCATCACGTTTATTTGGTAATTTGAGCATATTATTCTTGCTTTCTTATTTCAGGTGCCGCCGCCCTCCTCCTTGCTCGTGGTGTTAGTGCTGGTAGCGTACCAAGCACAATGGTAAATGAGGCTACAAATGGAGTGGTTGGCAACCCAGGATGGGGAAGTCCCAACGAATTCCTGTATGTTAGTTAAAATATGGATCATACAGACCTTTACAGTAAGTTGCAAATCTACTTGTTGTTTTCTTTACAAGTGTGTTTTAAGGCGGGTCGAATGGCAGGAGGCATATTTTTCCAGCATCTAACTAAAAATCTTCAGTACTTCATAATTATTAATGCATTGATCTTACCGGAAATTAGTCAAGGAAGCCAACAATCATACTAGGTCTTGTGGCTCTTCTCTTGAGAAAATATAACAGAACTAAAGTTTTGGGTGCGGTGCTTCCCCTCTCACGAAAAAAAATCGCTGACATGGAGCAGAAATGGCACCCTTATAATTTATATCAAGCCTTTGGGATCTCTTTTAAAGAAACCATAATATAGCAACATCCTTTTCCCAGTTTTAAGTCAATTTTGATACCAATCAAGCTGTAAGCTGCTGTAGGAGCCTACTTGCGTGTAAATGTCTGTTATGCCATCTTATGGAAACTATGCCATATGTGACTTGTACCGTACCACTCATCGGATCAAAATCCTTGCTTATATCAAGAACATCGATAATAATAATATAAAAACGACGTGGAATGACTATTTGCAGTGAAAATGGGAAACTGCCAAAAAAATGCATTTTATGGTGACCTTTGATTTTCATGAAAGTTGGTCTTATATTCATTTTGCTATTTTATTTTTTCAGAAACGCACTGCACGGACGGCACACATCTTTCTTGACCTGTATAGTTTAAAATTCACGATAACTTGACGATAATTTTACCCGATTTGAGAGACATGTAACAGAATATCAAATGTCATCATAATTATACGTAAAGATTCGCCTAATGGCGCATATGGACTCCTTTGCCTTAGGTAAAATTTAACGTACAAAATTTAATAGAGACTCCCTCCTTTGAAAATCTCAAAAAGAATTAAGGGTCTCTGTCCTTATAATGCTGTTCGGGTTTACTTTTTACGGATGGACACTTTTAGTTTGTGACGAAAATTCCAGTTATGTCAAAGTGTATGTGCCATTAGGCGAATTTTATTCAAGCATAAGGTTATTCAAACTAAACCAATGTTCTAGCTTGGACATGTTGGAAGGACCTTCAGAAGTTCTCATTTTACTTGCTTCATGCTTAATGTTTATACTCTCTAAATGTACACCGACTGGAAAGAATGGAGAAAAAGAGTGAGAGAGAGAGTGAAATGGAGGACAACCCCTTTTTGAGTGGAAAAATTCACTCTAAAAGGATTGAAAGAAGTAGACTGTGAGTGAAAATGTACTTTCTTTCATTTTAAAGTGTTTTCCACTCAAAAACGGGTTGTCCTTCGTTCAACTCCTTGAAAGAGTGGAAATTCACTCTTTTGCATTTAGAGGGTACATACGTCTTGGGCCTATATATATTAAACTAATGTAAGAACTAGAAGTAATTCAAGATAATGAAGATGAAATAAACACTTATCATCGCAATCGTTCTCTGCAAAACACAAATCAGTGTCTATAGACTTTTATTTTTATAATTATTTTGCGATGAGACTAGTAAACCAACAGTTTATACTAGTCTCAGAGTTTACTAGTCTCAGTTTTGCGTAACTTTAGAATCTTGTATACCACTACTTTCAATTATTATACCCTCTGGTAATTTTGAAAGCGGCGCATCACCACAGAAAAGAGCGCAGCTCGTGCCGTATACATGGTATAGGCCCCACGTTATCGTACAACCATGAGACTACATGTAGCCGTCGTTTTATCTTTTCGGTTTCGGTTTCGGTTTCAGTTTTCGGTTTCGGATCTCATTGTTATTTTGAAGTGTTAGCATGGCATAGTGCAGTTTCAGAGGTGCAGTTTTGTCCACGGCAAATTCACCGTGACCTTTTCAGCCACAAACCCGCTTAGTGAAGATTAAACCGAAATATGCACTACTAAACCATTATAGTAATCGATTGTCCAATGCACATTTCTTACCACGTGATAATATTAATCCAATGAGCGATCGAATTGTCCGCTACGGTCTTCTTCCTTCTTCCTTATAAGTGCCTCCCTCATATGTATGAGTATTGTCGCACTGCGTACAGATAAGCTGTACTTATTTTTGGGCGGGTGCGGCGTGCCGCACCCGCCCTGTATTCTCTGACTATTGACCTACTTTTTCACATGCCGCAGTGTTGAGAAAATATTCGTGCCGGTTATATCCCAAACACCCACAGAGGTGATAGTTTACGGCGAGTTTTGTAATTATTACTTGATTTTGATATGTAAAGAATACGATAAAGTCACCATAGGCAGTAATGTGTTTGTATTAAAAGAAATAACAAAAATAATTATTTCAGTAATAGAAATACTATTTGGAAATTGCAGCAAGATTTGCAGATGTTTTTATTTGAACAGTACCAGTTCACCAGTTTTGCTAGTTTTCCTAATCTTTGGGCTAAATTAATAGCATCGTGAAGGTCATATATATCATTTTATACTGTACTGACAGCTTCGGCATGTACTTAAATACAGCTTGTATGTGCATTGTGTTCAGTGTGTACATAGGCTATTTACTTTTCAAATCTTGTGACAAATAGTGCTTGGTGATGCTTGTATAAGGTATTATAGACAAATTATTAGAATGCATGTGCACCAGTAGAAATGGCCCAGGTTGAATAAAATAAATAAACATATTATTTTATTCCCTGGATTATTTTTGTTGGGACAAAATAATGATATAGTTTGACGCTTTAAAATACAGTTATGTTAATCATAATAAAGTTACAAAGTTAAAAAATAATATCGAAATATTGTAAAATCAAACTTTTCCCCTCATAAGTTTTAAACTTTGATATGGAAAGATACCCCAGCCCTGTTGTCTCACCAGAGAAGATGAGCAGAAGTCTTTCTATCTGATGATAAAAAAAAACTCTAGGTATGATTACGAAAATGTTTTAAATATCTACAAAAGTTTTATAACAATGTTTTATATAAAATGTTAACATAAAACGTCTTCTGTTATGATGTGAAGGGTTAATATAAAAACAGGGAAAATCTGTTCCAACTGACCAGCAGAGAACAAAGGATAAGCAGTAGATAAGATTAAAATCAGGGAAAATATGACACAACCTCCAATGGGGGAATAACAAACGTATAAACGTATAAAGTTAAAAACTCTTTTAACTTTGTTTATACGTTTTGTGTTATTCTCCCATTGGAAATCGATGTTGTGTCATATTTTCCCTGTTTTTAATTGTGAAAACTTACTCATTCTTTCATTTCTCTTGACAATTGTTCATTTGCCCGCCCTATTCCTTTTAAAGGAATTTTTATTGTGTCAGTTCCTGCAGAACTCAGAGAACTGACACCTTTAGTACAGGTTTGACGATCACGTGACAAATCGAATCTGTGACGTCAATATTAATATCGATATCAATTTAAGGCTGTTCTAGTTAAATTACATACCCATTGGCATTTTGGCTGTTCCATTTAATTTACAAACTCAACATTTCCCTGTTCACTTAGTCCATGAATTGATCCTGATTTGCATTGTCGTATAGAGTTATATTTTTGTACACAACAGGGAGGTTACTATTGTTTTAACTAAATGAAGCATACTTTTGCTTTTATCTTTCTTTGTCCTTTATTGATTATAAATTAGGTGATTTAATTAATATAATTCTTTGTTTCAGCGACCCAGGGGTAAACAAAAAAAAAAAAACATAGGTCAAAATCCTTCAATTTCTGTGAAAATTGAACAAAAAGTACCCAAATCCCTACATTTTATATCTCTCTGTGTTATAGACAAATTGTATACGTCACATTTAAAATCATTTAAAATGACTTATAAATTGCCTTATGCTATAATGGGGTCTTATACATTTGTATTGTGTGAACTTTGTTTTTAAATGCCTTTGGCTTCCATGTTAGTTCCTCGGAGCTGGTGAGGTGTATCTGGGTGTAACTTGGTAGGGTGGTGGTAAGTGGCTGCCCTAAGACTTGATGCATTTTTTGGCGCAAAATATGCAAATTAAGTAGCTAATTTGCATATTTAACTTAAAAATGTTTTTTTGTTTTTTGTTTTTTTTTCATTTCGAAGAACTGGTGAGGCGTATAGGGATATAACTAGATGAGGTTGTGGTAAGCGGCAGTTTCACGGAGCTGGTGAGGTGTATTGGGGTATAACTTGGTAGGGTGGTGGTAAGTGGCTGCCCTAAGACTTGATGCAATTTTTGGCGCAAATTAGGTAGCTAATTTGCATATTTAACTTAAAAATTGTTTTTGGGTGGTTTTTTGCCATTTCGAAGAACTGGTGAGGCGTATAGGGATGTAACTTGATGAGGTTGTGGTAAGCGGCAGTCGTAAGATCCGATGCAATTTTTGTCGCAAGATATGCAAATTAGTCACCACATTTGCCTATTTTTTATTTGTCGAATTGCTTTTGGCCATTTTTCGGAACCATCTTTAACATTACATTCAAATAATATGTACATTGTAAATTGGAACTGACACCAATTTTTTTCAGGAATATCTTGTTTACTCTGGAACCTAGAGTAGATAATCCAATCGATAATTACGCTATATTGACTGACTCCACTGACTGAGTTTTGGGTTTTTTTCACCGGTTTGCTATCATTTACTCATCAAGGCGCTCCACCGTTATTATAAGGACTATGCTAATAATTTAAAGATTGACATGTAGAAAATAAACCATACTTGATTGACAGAAAGCACTAACTTTGTACCTATTACGGTTTGGTGGCACTCCTCTTCCAAACGCGACTAAGTCAGGGCGGCCCGGTGAAGCAAAATGTGCATTGGATTAACACGGGAGTTTGGATAAGATGGTAGATTTCCTTTCTCATACAAATGCATGCTCCCCCGTTATTAAAGCTTGTACCGGATTAAAAATCCAGGTACTAAGTATTTTGAAAAAAATAAGTAATTGAAACATAGAGCAAGTACTGAAGTCAGAGCTTTTATATATGACGCTAACTAGTTCATCTCATATACCCACAGCACAGCGCTACTAGTACGGGTCAATTACCTATGTGAGTGCCCCTGTGTTACGTGCATACATGTAGTTAACAATAACTGCATGATGGTACGTGTGAACAGGAAAGTTGAAGTCTTTCTCAACTTATGGTGTGAACAATCCTTTATTCTAGTCTTTTGTTGCCTACAGAAAAGTTGAACGAAGATAACTTCTGTTTTCGGTTTCGGGAGTTATGTTAATTTCTGACATGACAAACGTGAGATGAGAGGGTTGATGCTAATCTAGACAAAAGAAGTTAGTGTCTAAATTTTACGGTCGTAAATTCGCGATAAATTGTACGGCTTCAATTGACTTGCGTTGGGTGTAGGTACTTCCGCCTAGGCGGGAGTGGCTCGTGAAAATAGCCCAGCGTAGAAATATACATTAATCACTAGTAATCAGTGTTGCCAAGAATTACGTATACTTGTTCGTTCAATCGCGCAAAAAATCGGTCATTTAATTTATGTAGAGATGAAACGGGGAATTATTTTCATCCCAAATACAACTTAAAACTTGGTAATAATAATATGCAACACCAGAGAAGTGCGTTGAAGTGAAACTAATTGGATTTCTTTCATAGGAATTGGTAATCTGATAATTGCTTCAAATTGACTCAAATCTATTTTAAATGTATATATATTATTTGTCATTCATTGACCAGGTTAAAGATGTTAAAGATTGCAAATTGCGAAGTAGGGGAAATGAGAGGGTGGGAATGATGAAACGAGGAGATGATCGAGTGGAGGAGAGGAGAGGAGAGGAGATCGAGAGAAGAGGAGAGGAGAGGAGAGGAGATCGAGAGAAGAGGAGATCGAGAGAAGAGAGGAGGGCGATTAGAGCAGGGAGGAGTTTATTCCGTTTATTTTAATTTTTCCACGTTGATCATAGGCCTACTGCTAAAACAGTGAGAAGGGTAAAGGAAATACAACATCCAATATAATTATAAGGAAGAAACGAAATCAAAAGTTGCACTTTTGTGTTACCCCGGGGGGACCACTCAAATATGACAATGTACGCATGCGTGACCATTTTTTTTCAAACACCCCCTAAACGAGTTTTACCCTACCAGCAAATTTAGCCCCTTAATAAGATAATTGAATATAGAATTTACCCCCTAATGAGTTTTTGGCTAGTAAAAAATTCCCTTTTTGACTCGTAATTTACCAAAAATTTGAAAAGGATACCCTAAATAAGTTGTACAGATTCAGAAAACTACCCTTATTCTTGAAAATCAGTGTTTTTAGACCCTAAATGCGTCACGCGCGTAACTTGCCTTGCACGACAATTTTTCATTCGGAATTAATATTTGGCCATGCAAACATTATTTAATATTTAAGTAAAGGAGTAGGAGTAATAATTATCATGATTATACCAAAACAAATTTGACACTGCACGTTTGAAATAGCCGGTAAATGACTAAATCGGCACATTCTGTGGTGATACCGACAATTTTCGGTTGTACTGGGTATACGGAATACAACTTTACAATTTAATAAGAAACGTGTCGCACATAGCCTCCCCTTCTCGACTCCATTTTTCGACTTTTCTTTTTGGGTTGGTTAACCAAACTCACCATTTAGCTCCATTTATACGTGCAAACATTTTAAAACTATATATATGTCCCTTTAAACATTCCTATACTCAAATACATCCGACATCGGGAAATATCTCATTATCAGTTCCTCAAAGAGGAAATGCTAGCCTCTAGGAAGACTATTGTATATAAACCTGTTCATCAATCAGGAGTGAACGAATGAAAATGTTACCGTTTCATTGTGTCAAACCTGTGCCCTGTGTGCATCAGTAAATGAAGTTCCATTTTTTCAATAATCATTAAACATGGCAAACTACATTATGTACAATACAAATTGTCAATTGTTGGATCACTTTTAACGTGTTGTTTATCGCACATCTCACTTCCCTTACTCCAATGGGCTAAACCCCATATGCCCCCTATGAAAGACATGAAGTTAATATACCACACGGGGGACACGGGGAGGGGGCATATTTCAATGGAGTCACCCATTCAGGTAATCCCATTTTTTATCAATCACCTTAGTTTGGCAATCTGCAATCAGGAGCTATCAGGGACAAAATTGTGGGATCACTTTTAATTAAAACAAAATTGTGGGATCACTTTTAATACATTTGAAATAAAACATTACTTTGTCATATGTCCTTCCTTTACCCCCAGTAGCTCCCAATGGGCTATTTCAGTTGAAACTGTATGCCCCCTATGGAAGACATGACCTTAATCTACCATAGGGGGGCATGGGGAGGGGCATATAATGGAGTCACCCATTCAGGTACCACTATTTGAAATTTACACTCCCTGTGTTAAGGTTGTCTTCCATAGATAGGTATATAGATTTCAACTGGAATACCATACCACAATGTTGAATAACTGCATGAGTCCCCATTTGGTTAAATTTGTTAGTGGGCCTGAAAAAAGTGGGGAATTTGGGAACCTTATTCCTGGGAAATGTGATGTTTGGAGGTAGATTTTGGTTTGAAAATAAAGACAAATCTGAAGGGAAATCATGTCTTCTTGAAGGCCAATTTTGAAGATATTCCTGGGAATTGACATTTTTTCTAGCTCTGATTGGTAGTTACAAAGTCATCAGTGGTTGGGGATATTGGCAACATATTGGACCAATTTTCCTCTCTTGGTAGTGTCACAGGAAGGGACAACAGGTGTCACATTTTCAAAATGGTCCAATGGTGTTGAGGTGCAATATCACAAGGATTGATACAGTATGGTTTTAAATATGTGCTTGGTAGAGCAGATAGAGGGTCAAGATCAACCAAATGTCAAACAGGGTCAAAATTTTAACGTAAGTACAAACATTATTATTTGTGGGAGACAACAACAAAGACCAGGAGACACTTTTGTTCCAATGTACATATAATTTTATTACAAAACTTGTCAAGCAAAGTTCTGTACATGTATCAATACAAGAAACATCACAGAAGATCCCAATTAGGTAGTGATTTCTTTCCCCATGAATGGAACAATCGAATTTTAATGTGATGTGATCAAGACAAAATGATGAGTTCATACACAAAAAGTGGTACATCTCATGTGCTACCTTGTGCTGTTTTTGATTTATAGTAAAGGGGCATTTCATGATCCACAGCATCATCCCCAGCCCCACCCCCCACTCCAATTCTAAAAAATGTTTATTCCATCGGAAACCTCTGACTAAATAATGTGTGTGCAAACAATTTCTTGCAGATTTATTCGCTTGGCAAAACTATCGTCAAATTTGTGTTTATTCTGCCAACAGAACAAAATTACAACTCAATTACAACAGATTACCAGTACAAAACCTTCATAATAACCATTTTGAAAAATAAAAAATGAGCAAAGAATATTCAAGGAAAGAATGACATTGATTTAAAATGACAAAACAACTTGATTTTGCTTGATCACATCACATAATATAGAAACCAATGGATATTAGTTATGATAGTAGAGGTATTATTATAAGAAACATAGTTGGTTTTGCTTTTAAGCAACAATGAAAAAAGAATTAAGTGTACAGTATAAGCAAAATACATTTTACAATAGATTTCTGGATTTACCAACATTGACTATGGAACAAAACTGGTAACGATACAGGTTTGAGACTTAGAATCTTCTTATTTCATAGATGATATAGATTATTTTGAATGTTATTAGAAGGCAAGATATAATTGGTTTAGTTTCTTTCATGAAGCATATGGGTAAAATAAGAAATAACATTCCTTATTAACCTCAAAACTATGGGCAATTCCTTTGGTCAAATTTTACATTGTCCATGTGTATGACCACCTCCAAGGGATGTAGAAACATCCAAATCCAAGGATTGTGAAAACAGACCCATTAGTATACCGTAAAATTCCGTCTACAAGCATATATATGCCTCTAAACGAGGTTTTTTTGACACAAGACACAAGAGGCAGACACTCTCAACAAAAACGTTATTTGGAGTTTGAACAACTATATTACTGATAAAGGCGGCTGTACAAACATGTATATTTGTAAGACCAATCTATTGCAATGTTTTTGAGAAGGGTATTGGCCTTTCATATCTTTCGTTAAAAAAACCCCTCGTTTAGAGGCATATATGCTTCTAGACGGAATTCTATGGTATTCCAGTTGTAATCCATATACCCCCTATGGAACACATGACCTTAATTTCCAATGCAGTTGGTGTAGATTTCAAATGGAATCACCCACCCAGGTAACCCTATTTGAAATTCACACAGCACTCCCTGTGTGCAAGATGAAGGTCATGTCTTGCATAAAGGGTGTATGGATTTCAACTGGAATAGCCCATTTGGGCAGTACATCCCCATCAGTGGCTACATGGGGCATGGAGGCTCCCTCAAGCTTGGGCTTTGTTCCTTAGTCAAAATAAGAACTTTGACAATGTTAAACTTTTTAGGCCAAAAATGACAACATTTTCAGATGCCCATCATGTGTGCCCCTCACCAGAAAATATTCCTAGAAAATGGTCATGCCATAACGCCTGTAATAACGAGATTCAGCAAATTTTACACCCGTTCGACTTTCAGTGCACTGATATGATTTTGATACATAGAGTCCCCTTTCTACTGCTAGTAATTTTCATTTTTTATGTAGGTCGGATCACATAAACTCAACAATTAAAAGTTCTTTGTGATCGTTCATTGGAACAATGTTATTGATAGTTTTTGATACAAGTTAACAATAAAAAAATATCATTTCAATTTCATATTCATTACATAGTGAAACTACACAGAATGTATACATTTTATGTTCACAGTACACAATACATACAACATATAACCTGTATCCCCTTACAAAACCATAGGAAACCTCAAAATAAACATAGTCTATCAAAATAACAGCCTGCCTGCAGAAATCATATAGTACCATAAGGATCATGGGCCAGACTGCAAAGCTCCAAAATTTATTGCTTGCTTGTAAAACTTAATTATTTGAGCCAATTAATTTAAATGTGTTTACTTGAGGAGTGCCCATGCAATTTTCACACATTAAAAACTCAATGCAAATCAACTTATTCACAATAATATTCCCATTCTCTATCTTCAAGAATGGGCTATTCCAATTTACAATCCACACTACCCCCTGTGGAAGATGTTAAATCTTCCACTGGGGTAGTATGAATTTCAAATGGAATGATCACATTAGGCCACGACATTTGAATGTCATACACCCTCTGAGAATGATTCAACATGAATCTTTGACAGAGGGAGGACGAGTTTCAAATAGAGTTGATTAATATGCTAATTCCATTTGAAATTCATACTCCCTCTGTTGAAGATAATTCCAAAATCTTCCACAGGTGGAGTGTAGACTTTTAAATGGATTAGCTTAATGGTATTAAATATACAAATTGTGATACCAAACATTTGAATTGCTATTTATTTGACCCCTGCAATGTGGTCTCTATAAGGTGACATCATACCAAGTAGTTGGTCGGCAGTTGTCCATGTTCTTTTCCTGCCAGTATGTGCATGCATTGTATTATGTTGTGGACTAATGCTTTTAAACTCACACCGAATATTGACAATTGAAGAGTGAAGTGGTCATATGATGTTCCCTCAAGCATATCAATGGACCAGTCCCTTACCTTTGTTTAATATGAATGTCATGGTCACCTCTTCTATAGACAAAATATATATAAAGTGACATGAAAGTACAAAAATCCGTTACCTATAGTAACATTTCATATGAATGAACACAGCTGCCAACAGCTGTACGCAATCCGATCGCGACCATATTTGAAAATGAAATGGGAATACATAACCTTTGATACTTAATAAGCATACCAATCACAAGTGAGTTGGCATGGTTGGATTCTCTTCTGTGTCATACACGCAAGTGTTCATCACACAGTGTATGTGGACAATCATCATGCTGTTGGCATCTGTGTTCATTCAAATGAAATTTCTACTATAATGACATAGTTTCAAGTCAATAGGTTTGACCATTTTGTGACCCAAAGCATTATTTTCATGCAGTATACCCTCAATCAAATTAAAACAGTTACTTTTCTAGAGCATGCAAAACTCTTCTGTACAAAAAAAATGAACAGACCTTCTTCCTCATAATGAAAGTCACAAACAGAAAATCGGATATCTCCATGTTGTTCACCATGGCTCAGAAAACTTAAGCTTTAGTGTTTGCTTGCAAGTTTGGTTGGAGTTTTAAATACTCTTATGTTACAAATCACCCTCTAACAATGTTTTTACAATGTTAAAATCACACTCTTGCACTGTTTATTAATTTGTAAATTGCACTAGGAGTGCATGGCAATACTCTGCCTCAAAAGTCAAACTCTCATCATCATAAATCCCTTTTATGATTATATCACACTAACCAAAGGCAATTAATTGGCACCTTTGTAATAATGGTCAAACTTTCCAACATACCAAGGTACACTATTTTTGGCCCCCATCATGACAATCCACTATGGTGAATTTCCAACATGATGAGCATTTCATACTTATGTCCACATGAAATTCATCATAAAACTCTTTACTCACTTATAAATTAACAACATTTGCTTTTGGTATAACATTATACCAACACCCAAGGAGATACTCTATCCTACAGCAATGACAGCTATCGATATGCAATCTCTTTGTTTACGTTTAAGGCCACACATGTGAAAGTGTCACTGTTTTGTTTGTAAATGTTATTCTTTTTTGTCAAACAACTGAAAAAGAAAGCAACATGTGTCTGCAACTCCAATAGGGGACCGTTCACAAACACTTGTAAGGGGGGGCCTGATGCAAAAAGGGGGCCCTGAAATTTTTTGACCCTCCTACGGGGGGCCTTGAAAAAAATGACCATAAATTTTCCTGGAAAAATTGAGTTTATATGCTTTTCTATGGGGTTGACCCATAATTTTCATGTCAAAAAGGGGGGTCCTGAAATTTTCGAGGTCTGTAAAGGGGGGCCCCGAAAAAATTTTCGCGATAAATTTGTTTGCATCAGGCCCCCCTTACAAGTGTTTGTGAACGGTCCCTAGTGTGTTTCTACTGACACCATACCATATTTATCCCCTATCTATCACCATGACATGCCAAAATAATACATTCTCAGAGTAGGTTACCTTGGATAAATGCTAAGTAGGGCTGATGAGAGCCATTACAGACCTCCAAGGTATCACAAACACACAGACCCCCTTTTGCTGAAAGAATTTGTGAAATGGTTGCCCCAAAAATTGAGGGGAGGGGATAGATATTTATTTGTACCCCACCCCACCCCTGGTATCTATAACTGGGTACAGGGGTAACACACCCTCTTAACCCCTTGGCAGCAGGACTGATGCTAAGCATTCAGTGAAATAGCCAGGATTACAGTGAAAGGTGTGTTAATATCAGTACTGAAAACCCTTATTTTCCTATGTTGTCATTAGAAACATGCTAAAAGTTTGCACACAACATTTCTTCTTTTTTTTCAAAATATCCTTGATACAGAGACCCAGTGAACACACTATGAAAAAAAAGCTTTTAACAAAGTTATATTTGAACCCATTTTATAGGCCTTGATGTAACTTAACTGTCACTCAAAAATATACTTTCTTAGATTGTTCATTTTATACATAATGTTTAGATAAATACTGGTATGTACAAAACATGTGTTAAAAGACAACATCAGCAATTCATGTGCTTTGCTGTTATATTGTAATGCACTTACAACCACCTTACATTCAATCAACAAATTGATCTGACCTGCAGAGCTGGAAAATATGGGAATTTCCTGGGAATATCAACTCAAAATGTTCCTCCAAGACAGAATTTCCCTATAATTTGTTTTGTATTTCTTTATTTCCAAACCTTAGAATTTCCCTCCAAACACCGCCATTTCCCGATAATGAGGTTCCCAAATTCCCTATTTTTTTCCAGGCCTGCTGACCTGCACAATTTGGTGCTAGCTTTCATACTAAAATGGTGCATGATCTACTTGCACCTTGTATAATGAACAACACCTGTACAATGTTTTTGTAATACACTAGCAATAGTAACAGTTAACAACTTGTTGCAATATCTGTAATAGTTTTCATATTACACACTTTGTTTTTGGTAAGGGGACATTGTTAGCTTATGTGATTCATTTGCATTGTTTTAAGTAAAATGGTAATGTTTGGTAGTCTAGGTTTAGGTTTCAGGGGTACAATTTCTTTGAACTTTCTGGGAGTGAAAACTGATTCTCAAAAATTCATCTAGCAAGAATCAGATAACTTACTGTGTGAGGAATAGGCATGCTTTTAGGGAAATCAAGTTAGATTCTCTTTAAGTTTAAGAGAATCGTTGCGAGAATTGATTCTCTGATTGGCGAAAATTTGCAGCCCTGGAAGTGGAACCCAAGCTATGACTGTCAGGTGTAAAGAAATATTACAACTGACTTTATATGACGCTTTTACTGGTATGTTTAGGTGTATTGGATCTCAGATCTCACATACTATCTGAGTTTATGCTATACTTACAAAGAAGCTTACATATATCATTCTGATAACATTGCATGATATTAAATTCCATGGTACTGGAACTATCACATAGAACAACAGCCATGATAGCGGTAGCTACTTCAAGTCTGCAATCTCCCTTATAATTCCTTGTCCTACATACATTATAATTTTTTTACACAAGTGGAAATTGTACAACTAAATCTTCTTTGTGGTCTACCTTAATATTACATACTGCTTTCCATGCACTTTCTGATGCTAATGTGATCTGAAAATAGAAAAATAAAAACAGATGATGTGAGTTGCTACTACATTCTATGTAACAAGCATGATGAAAGTGGCTTCACTTGAAACAAAAAAAAAACTGATATAGAACAAAAAAGCTGGAAAACAGTAAAATTGGCAAAAAGGACCCAAAATGGTCAAAAAAGCTGAATTCAGCTGATGTATTTGGACACCTTTATTTACTAATGCAAGACTGAAAAGCTAAATCACAGACAGTTGAAATTCAATTGACTGGATAATCTACATATGTTGGGCTTGTTAACATGACCGGAATCTACCGTTACATGTTATGGCTTTTAAATGGTTGTGATAATTGTAGGAAATTATGCTTATTAGATACCTGTGGCACAAATGTGTGCATATGCATGCTGGCCATTACAGGCAGGGTTATAGTATATCACATACTAAGTGATCACATGTGTTGGCATAATATTGCATTTGCACATGAATGACACTAATGTCAGGCCCAATATCGATTTATCAGTGACACAGTAAAGAGGTATACAACAAAATAATAAAACAAAGAATGGCATACTTGGAAGAACTGTTTCCTGCAATCCTGAAAAAAATTTTAGCACACTTATGCTAAAGAATTGAAATACATATCCTACAAATATTGGAGAGCCAAGTGAAAAGTGCATGTACAATATACGCGAAGTAAATACTCCCCCTGTACCTCAATCTTTCCCACTCCCCATGTTGGAGGGTCTCGGGTCTACTGACCTGCCAACAACATGGCTTTGTGCAATATAGAATTGGGGAAGCAGATATTATTCCAATAAAATGAAAAGTGAACCAACATATTTCCTGGTTTGTAGTGATTTCAAATCAATAATAATTGTTCTTTGTGTATTTTTATATTGTAATTATTGTATATAATTTGGCCTATGGGCCACGACTTGGTAATGAAATAATATCAATCAATTACTGATGACCAGATCAAAGATTTATTAAAGCAGATTACAGTCTTTTACAGACTATTTCTACTTAGTCTTACCAGGTTAATATCTGTAAGTGACACTGGATCTGATGATAAAACTGAGTATGGGATAGCGACACCATTCGGTAATGATTTTGCACCTGTTTTCTTTGGACCTGTAACGACTACTGCCACCCGAGAACTGTTGGAATAATGTTAAAGAATAAGCCAAACTGACATTGAAATTTGCAATGCATTGTGAGACAGTTTTTGCAGGTTTGGGACACTTTGCTTTCAGGAAAATTAGTTTTTGTGCACACAAAATATTATATAAAATGTTTTACTAGAATAAAATTTGTTTAAAAAACATGATTATTTCATAAAATTTATAATTATTTTAAATATTGTTATAAAATGATAACAATAATAAATGTATGAATACTAATTACAATTAATAGTAATTTCCCCGATATGTCAGAGGTCAAAGTGTCCCAAAACTGCTCTCAAAAAAGGACGCTACAATGCTGATTGGGCACAATAGGAAACTGATGTACAAGAGAAACTTTTAATTACTTTTTTGTTAATTGGTAAAGTAATATTTTGGTGTTTTCTCTCATAGAAATGAACTATTGAAAAAAATAACAATACATTTTAAAATTGTATCATGAAGCTTAAAGCATGAAACAAATATTTGTGACCCATCACATCAAAACATACCACTTCGCGGCAGAAATGAAAATGGAGATTTAAACATTAGGATAAACTGCTGATTTTTAGCTTTAAAATGACACCTTACTTGTTGAAATCAGATACAGTAATGTTTTATGAGGCAAAACAAACTCAATTTTATTTTTATTTTCTTTATAGTTTTTCATCTTCTTTCATTGTTATCTGCTAATGAAGCCAGCTGCGAAGTGGTCGGTTTTTATGAGATGGGTCATACATGTATTTATCGTAATTATGAGCAACAAGAATATCATGTGGAAGGCGATCAAATGGCCATAATAGGGCAGAGCGTTAGTCACCTACCAAAATTATAAGTTCCCGAATATAACATTTACTAACACATGCAAATCAAAATCAGGGGAAATGAACAAAGCTTAAAAATACAAATTTTATTAAAAAATAATGGGGTTTTTGGTATAGTTGTCTAAATGTTAAAGCACATAGAATCAGATTCTGATTCTATATGAATAAATAGAAAGTATGCAGGTCAATTTTTGAAGAAATTCTTATTTCCCAAGGTATTTCCTATAGTAAGTAAGATCCTTCAGCCATGTCGGACTGCTCTTCTCGATTATCGTGTAAAAAGAACTAGGTCACACATATTGGTAAGCAGCTTGATCAGTGAATGAGAGGCTGATGCGATGATGACATGATTCAATTAGCCACTCAGAACCCTACTTCCATGTTAAACAGACCACTGAAGAACCTTGCCGAAAACTATAATAGATTTAAAGAGTTGCTCATCTTGTATATCAGGTTGCCATGGAAACCTACCTGTATGCCCTGGCTCTGTCCATATATTCATGCTGTTCCATTGTATGGGACTCTATTGCTGATACATCTATCACATTACTGAAATGAGGAAATATACAATAATCTGTTACAATCACATGAAATGTGTAATCATGTGGGATCATGGACACATGTTTAGTGTTACAAGTTGTAACATTTGCAAAATGTAACTTTAGCCAGAAGTGATATGGTACCATACAAGTTTCATTGTTCTTTAAGTATTGCCACTTACTTTGCTGCTCTGTGTAATATCCTATTTAATTCTGATTGTTCATCTCCTTTCTTCAATGAGTTCACTCTTTGATCGTCAAATTCATCACTGCAACAGACAAACAGTAAAAAATGGTTAAATGCAGGTTGTGTACTAGAATGTTAGGCTTGCTTGTAATCAAAGCCTCAGGTAGGATAACAACAGTACAACACCAATAATACCAACAAAAATATTCTAGTTTGAAAGGATTACACATACTATATATCCTTCCAAACATAGCACCTTTGTTGTAGTTTTTTAGCAAGGTAAGTGTCTTATTTTACAGAAGTCACATTTTCTGGAAATATAAGGCATCAACATTTTGCAGAACTTTGTATTTTTATAACTACAAGTCAATTAAATTTATATAGGCACATCCAGCACAATAAATTATTTACCTCTTCATTTGTAATATAATATGAAATTTTTTCTTGAAATCTTTGTTGCTTTAGAATGCCAAGATACATGTTGGACATTTCCAGCACACACTAACACACTTGACCATATATAGCATGCTGCATAAACCTCTACTATCTAAAACAAAATGTACATACCTTGTTAAAGGTCTACTAGGTACAGGATCAGTTGGATTCCTAAGTAAATGTGTCCTCTCATTAGCATCCTGTTCCTGAAAAAAGAAAAATCACAAAAGCAGAATAGTCATAACATTCCCATCTCAATTTAATTCAAGACCCACCACCTCAAAATTCGGGGAGCATACCCATCAAAAATTTATGACGTGCCCAAACCATGATTTGGTAGCCCAATTAGGCGACTTTTAAAGATTTTTCCATGATTTTGACAATTTCCTATCCCATAGAAACCAATGGTTAAGAAATAATTTGGGCGACTTTTCAACATTGGTTCCCGCGATTTCCGATAGTTTCATGCCCCATAGAAATCAATGTTAAAGGGACCATTGAAAGAAAATATGATTTGGTATCAAAATAAAGCCCATAAAATATAGAATCAATATCTAAAACAATTGAAGAACTAACTATTTTAGAAATAAAAATACAATGAAAACAACGTACTCGATTTACCCCCTTCCGGACGCTACATCGCTGGTCATTTATCAAAAGTAGAAAATTGGGCGCTTTCCTGATGACGTCATTGTGGTTACGCGTTTTGTGTTGCGTTGACATTTTTGCCGGGATAATTTGACAACAGCGATCGCGATCTAAATATCAGATGCAATAATCATGGTAATACAACCACTTATAATTATTTAAAGGTCAAGTAAAAACAAAATTCCAATTGATTGTCCACATGATATCAAAAAGAGGAAGTGGAGGGCCTTTTTATTTATCATTTATTAGTTATTTTTTACAATGCAAATGGATCATTTAGGCCTATGTATTATTCCTGGACATTATTACTAGTTGTGTAATTTGTAGAGGAGAATGATAGGATCGAGGCTCTTGTTATTTGATGGTTCTCTGAGAGGATGATTAAAACAAAGCCTCTAAATTGAAATGATTATTGGACAGAAGCAAATCTAAACTATTGACAAGATTATTAACTTTTGAAACATTAAAAAAAATAAGTTTTCCCTTAATATAATAAAGAAAATAGCATTAAACATTTCAGACTCGCTCAATTGCAATGCCATGCGAAAGGAAGCAGGCGGGGACGATCAATTGGGTTTTTTTAATCATCACCAAGCATGCATGCAGCTTCCTATTTTACTTATTCCGATGACTTTATGTAGGCCCTACATGGCATATATAAAACCATAAAACTAATTATGAGTAGGCCTATGCCTACAGGCCTATGATATAGTGACGATGTTGAGGGGATGGAATATCGCCCAGATTTGTCGCAACACATAAATTGCAGATGATGTGCCGGCGCGAGCACCTCCCATGGGTATTATTATTATAGGCCTATGTATTTTTTCCGTAGGACCTACCTTAAAAAATATTCAAGAGATTATTATTTTTTCCAAAACCTGACAATTGGTATAAAGAAGCTTTTTCTTCCATAAGTTAACTTTCAAAAGTGCTTATTTTCATACCCCAAACTATGCAAAGTAGGCCTAGGCCCTTTTATTTTGCAAATTTATTCCCCTGTAGGCCTACCATGTGTTATACGGGAGACTTGCCAATATTATTTGAGCCGTTGGCACTGGGGCAGTAGCTGAACGGCAGATGAAGAAGTTGGTTTAGAAGAACATGACATGCAAGCTGTTCTTGAAATAAATTACGAGGAGAGCCTACAAACATACATAGGCCTTCAAAAAGCCTATATGCTACAAACATCAAATGGGAAATATTATAGGCCTACACTTATTTTAATCCATGGATGGTTAGGACCGAGTTAGGCCTAGGCTATGCGAAATTGATGTCAGTCATTTCTAAAAACGAAATATTCAGCCAGGCGCGCTGTATTTTACAAGATTTACCCAATCAACATAAACTTTGTAACTGTAGGCCTACCTTTGATAAAACGTTCGGACACTTTGCACTTTCAAGTATCAGTGGGAGTTGAGATGGGATTAGGCCTATAAGCATTTCCATAACGTAAACTAAAGGCTGACAGTAAATATTGTTCATATGATTGTTTGGAGTGGCCTTTATATGTTCCTCTCGTGGTTCTTTATCTTCAAATTTGTTTCTCATTTTTCATAGACTTTTAAAAATAAATAAAAATAAATTTCGGCTTTTATATAATAACGCCTTTTCCCAGATCTGAGGGTTCAAAGCGCTGTAATTTCGCTGCCATGGTACTTATCACAATCAGATCGCATCATCTAGGCTGGATGCTGCCGAACCTGTCGCAAATCTAGCCGCACTTAACCTTGGATTGTAACATCCACCAATTATCTTTTCAGCTCCCAAATTTCATTGGGTGAAGGAAGTTTTGATAACCAAACAACTAATCACCGATTTTTGAGAAGCAGGAGGAAACAGAAGATCCCGAAGAAAACCTGCGGGATCGAGATAAACCAAGTTCACATGAGTCTTTGGGCCGCGCGCCAGGGGCTTGAAGTTGAACCCGGGACCTCAGTAGTGGTGCAAGGCGAGGAAACAACCGCGCCAGCTCGCTCTCCCGAGCCTGACTTTTGTTTTGAACCTGGTCCCATAGTGTGTCTCTACACGGAGCGACCGTTTAGAAACAAGCAACACACTTTAATCACTCGCAATTCAGCTTCCAAACTTTGGAGTCAGGATCGGTTATTTTTTTTAGATTTTTCAATTATTTTAGACTTTGGAATAATTTATGAATTTTTCATACATAGGCCTATAAATAAGTTTATTAGAGAACAAGGACCACTTCCAAGTCTTTTTGTGGTAGGGCCTACTCTAGGGCCCAGCAAACACAAAAACGTTTTAAAAAACGTTTTAAATAAGTTATATTTTGGCTTTTGGTTTAGGTAAAAACGTTTTAATAACATAAAAATGTCGGGTTATATAAAGGTCATGATAACGTTTTAAAACGTTTTGTATGAAAACACACTACAACAATATTTTTAAATGTTTTCAAAAAACGTTATTGTAAACTATTTTTGCAAACATTTTTGCCAAATATTGTGTCAATACTTAAATAACGTAATTATGTTAAAATATTTGAACCCAGCAAACACAGAAATGTTCTTAAAATGTTTTTTTCAAAACCTTTTAATAACATTTATATGTCGGGTTATATAAAGGTCATGAAAATGTTTTTAAAACGTTATTGAAAATATTTTGGGCAAACATTTTTTGCAAAATATTTTTTCAACCCCAAAATAACATTTTGTTTAGAATGTTTTGTATCAAGTTTTCAAGAATGTTTTGGAATGTTATTAAAACGTTTTAATTATACCCTTTATATAACCCGACATTTAAACGTGTTCTGTAAAACATTTTTGTTTGCTGAGCAGTAGATTATCAAAAAATGTTTTTTAAGTTTATAAAAACGTTTTATACTCTTAATATGCCCTTTATATAACCCGACATTTAAACGTTTTCTGGCAACCTTTTATAACCTTTTGCGAATGATGTCGAAAACGTTTTGTGTTTGCTGGGGGTTTATCCTCAGAATCTCACATTTGAAAAAAAAAGTGCTTCATCGTTTCCTCGAGCACTGTTGAAAAAGACCGAAAACTGCAGACAATGCTGATTTTACAAAAAAAAAAACACCTCCCTCCCTCGTCAATTCATGAAAATCATCTGGACGAGAACCAAAATATTAATTTTATACGGCCTAACCTAGGCCGCACGCCCGGGATCGAGGTAGGCTAATTAGGCCTAAAGAAATTAAGTCGCATGTCATGGGCTAACCCGAAACATCATTCTTTCATATTCTCACCATGCACCAGATATTTCAGAGGAAATATAAGTAAAGAGTTGCTATATCAGAATGCATCAGTCAAAACAAATGATACTCTCTTGCAAACGCCGAGCAGCTAGCACCGACAGCTTTGACTTCAATATGAAGGCCTATGCCTAACTTACTTAGGCCCTATGTTTCCCTGTTGTTGGCCAATGTTGTAGGCCTAGCTAGAATTTATATATAGGCCTATCATAGAAGTCATTGTAGCTTTGTAATTTATATTTTAATATAGGCTCTACTTGTTAGGCCTAAAAGGCACATGAAAGTTCATTGCTGTAGGTTTAGGACCAAGTCTGGACTATGCAGTGTTGCCATGCAGCGGAAAGGATAACCACTTTGACGTCACAGGGGTTGCCACGTGTCTCTGCACATATGAATTGGGCGGAACGACGCGACATTGGGCGCTTTGTCTTTATTTGCTGATTTGGTGGGTATAATAAAGGAACATTGCGTTTATCATTTTAGAAATGGATTCTATATGTTATTAGCTTTATTTCGATACCAAATATGTTTTTCTTTCAATGGTCCCTTTAAAGAGAAAAATTGGGCGACTTTTTGATTATTTGACCCGCGATTCGGGCTGAAATCTTTTGGCAACCCTGCTTTTGGGACATGATCCTGGAGTGAACCCATTCTTTATTCTTTTCACATAAAACAGCATTGTTCTTTGGTGTAGTATGATGTTGACAACCTGATCTGGTTTAACTTCCACCCAGTGCATGGGATGACTGGCTTTGCTTTTGCTGAAACAGTTTCAATTCAAGTCAGGCACTGCCATTTTATTATATGAATAACTTGAAGTTGAAAGATGAAATTTGCATTTGTTTAGCCTTTTTGGGACACACACCCATGGATAGAACACAGCTTTACATAGTGATTAATTTACAATAGGCACAGAAGGCCGTGTTCATGTGCTGCAGCCAAACATGGCAGAGTAGGGCCCCAATGTCAATAATTTTCAATAATGAAAGGCAGAAAAATAATGAATAATGAAAAAGTTACCTCACTTGTTTTCAGAAATTATGTGACGGGAAACTCAAAATTGACCGTTAGGGGCTGATATTCGTCTCAGGTTAGGGGCCTAATCATGCTAATGTGTAGCCCGAGGTACTCAAACCTCCATCACTACGATTTCCACCAGAGGCTGAAAAAAAATGTTTTTTTCCCTGCAAGCAATCCAGAATTTCCCTCCAGTTTTCCCAAATTTCCCTCCAGCATGACATATTTCCCTTATGTATTTCTTTATATTTTTGGTCAAAAACCTAAAATTTCCCTGCAATGAGATTCCCGTATTGCCCACTTTTTCCTGCCATGATTTCCACTGTCCTTCTCCGTACGAAGGTCTGCGACTCCTGAGCATATCTGGTCCAGGGTACACATAAAATACTACTTTTTCTCATAAATACCACTTCCTACCATTCCTCATGTGAAGATGAGACTTAAACAAAACATATTTGGTGCATGTTCGTAAATTTTGAGCACATTTGAGGATGTACAAGACCAGACTTGTGACTGTTATCGTCGCCGTGTTTTGAATTCTTCTTATAAATAGATGCCGTCAGTGTGACGTCATCACCGCGACGTGACTTCACGGTGCCCCGTTTTTACGTACGTATGGCACTCATGGAGTCATGGCCCTAGTTAGACATGTCCACATTGCTTATTATAGAGGGCGACATTCAATCCAAAAAGTTGTGTCCACAGTAGCTCACAGTCAATGGCTTAACTGTGTAATCCCCATAGGGAAATACAAAAAATTGAAATTTGGACACCAGAAACTTGACGACGTAGTCTAAAAAGTGCTGGTACTTCATCCTTGATACAGAAGTCAGCATGCAGTGAAAGTTAGATTTCATACAATAAAATCGCCTTTGTGTAAAATGGATCATCGTGGTAAAAAATGGTGCATTACATGCTTTTTTGTACAGTAAGTCAGTGTAAGGCATTGTCAATGATGGGCGCAGAAAAGTGGAGTTTTTTAAAAACAGACATTTGCCCATAACTTCGCTAATTTTTGACCTACAGACATGGTTGACCCCTCATTTTTTAAGTTAACTAATCACCTTTTTAAACAAAATAATTTCAATGTGAAATATCCTACTTGAAAATTTTGTGAACATGCCTACCCTAGTGAGGAAGGAACAGGGCCATGATGTTTCGGGCTAGCTAATGTGACGCTATCGGTGAGCAAATTCTTGGCTAGACTTCTCGAGCAACAAATTTTGAGAAAGTCCTGACGACATACATGTTATATTATTTATTTTAAATGGCCTTACAAAGTTACACCTACAATGGCATGCATGCATGTACAAATTATTTACATGATTTATAAACTTTTTTAAGCTTACTTGTGTGTTTTTGTCGTCGTCTCTTCCAAAACAGCACCCCATTCTGACAGCTACCTAGATACACTGACCATAGCTTAAAATAAGGTAATGACACTATATTATTGCAGTTGCTTTGGTAGAGAATTTTGTCGATTCTTGTCAATCTTGCGACACTTCACACTGCCTTCACACACACAGATCAGCTGAAGACGAAAACAACAATCGCAAATATCGTCTCAAATTTATTTCACGTTGTTTTTATTTAATTTTAACGATGTGTTGAAGAAATATTATTTTAAAAGTAGTTGGTTGTGAGGTTAGTTTTTAATCATAAATAAGTCAATAAAAAAAACCCGAAACATTTTTCGAATTAAATTATTAATAATAAATGTATTTAAATCAAGCAATATGTGATATTTATTACAAAATATCTCAAATCTGTTTTTGCTCATCTAGCTGTTTACAATACAAGTATACACCAGCTGTATGTTAGTTTTCAATGAAATCACTGTCACGAGTTTTGCTCTGTACTTCCGGTTTCGTTACAAAGCGAAGACGTGTAAGGACGTAAAAAACCCTTAAAGTGATCAAGCTTGATAAAATCGAAGTAAAGTAACCTATGATACGTACATTTAAAGATATGAGGAGATCAGAATCTAAAAATCAGTGAAGATAATGACTAAGGAATTTAATTGGGTCAAAGGTTAATTATTTAGAGCATGCGCTAAGCATATCGTCCATCTTGGATTTTTTAACCACGCGGTGCCGTGGATGTAAAATCGACGGAAGACTAAATTCTTCCTTTTTTCTGGATCGAATTGGCCGTTCGGAGATAGATAATGCCTTCGTCGAATCCTCTACCCCCTAAAGAAAATAATCTTTTCAAAAGAATATTGGTAAGTTTTTCATATTTTGCATAAAATGTGATCAAAATTGGGTGTCTAAATATTTAAAAACTCACTGAACTTGGGATTTCATGATTTACACATTCATGCATTGGGTAGGTATGTGATCATTCCTTACCTGAGCATGCGCAATATTCAGCCTCTCTCAGTATAGGCACCGCTGTTCATATCGCGCTATATCGACAATTCAGTTGTAAACTGGCAACTGCGTCGCCGTAGATTTATCTATAAACGCGCAGTCGTTTTGTCACGCATGCACGAGGGAATGCGAGACGTCTCACCCCGAAACACATTCGCCCCAAAAATGTTCGCCCAATACACAATACATACCACTACCGGTTCGCCCCAATTGACTCACTGTGACACTGTGTAACGTTGCCGTAGTGTGCATGCGGCAATGCCAATCAACTACGATCAATCATAACAGTTCCGTCAAGGAGATCATTGTAGGCTTGAATAGAATACGCAATTCCTCGTCGTGAAACTTGCTTTTTAGTGCTTTTCTCGCTGATTTTCTACCACGGAAATCTAATGCTGTGCAGGGAAATAGGCCACTTCGTACCTCTTCCCCGATCTCTTCACTTCCGCCCATTCAATTACACACACGTACATACACTACACTCCCGTTATTGACTGTGTTTCCTGATCGATTGCTTGAAGCTCGGCGTGTAGGCCTATTATTATATTCCTTCACCATTTTAAGCAAATGGTACGCTGACGGACTGAAGATTGGTAGTCATCATGAACAAAACCATAATGCATGATGATACGCCCGTGTTGAAAATAATGTCACACTATTATTAGCTTAGGCCTATATTTTCAATAACAATAATTAATTTAATACATGTGTATGTCTGAAATTTAGCTCTTAATTGTGTATTTTTTATGTTAAATCCTTACTTTATTTTAAATATACATTATTTTAAATAACAGGTACCGTATGTTTTCACGAACAAAGAATTTATATTATTTTACAAATTATGTTAATTACATACTTTTTATAATTTACTTGGTAGTGTTAAACATGTAAATTACTTATTGCCAGTATGGCTATGTAATAATTTATATATAATGGCAAAACAAAACATTATATAAAAGAAAAGAAAAACAACAAAAAACTCTTGCGAGTTGTGTGTATTTTTATTTTACCGACTCAAACTCAGTTAAAATAAGTTTGAGATGTTCAAAACTTTCAAAATTGCAATAAACATATTAAATCAGAGAAGATCTTCTTTGACATAATGAAACTATTAAAAGGACTGAAAAATATATTTGGCAAATTTTCGAAGACAAATGCGCACAACTGGCCAAACAAACGCCAGCAGCAGCTTTGAGATGTTTTGTGGGTTCCGTGCTGCACTGTGCACTGACTTTCGCCCCCTTTTTGCACCGCGTGTTAGCGGCGGATATTTGCTGCCACTTCCACGAAAACGCCGGGTGTGTGTTCAATCAATGGTCCCGTCAATGGTACCATGACCAAAGCACGCAAAAGTGACACACCGAGGCGTACCTTGCTAAACAAGTCCCCGGGCCCGCGGCCGCGTGCCTTACACACTGATGTACGATCGATTGCTTGACAAGTAGGCATAGCATCAATTTGATCAATACCCCGGGGGATTACGGGCCGTGTTTTGTGTTTGCGACGGAGGTGTATCAGGAGGCAGTGCCGCGAAGAAGAAAAATGCAATGATTTTGTTTACAAAACTGGTTAAAACCCAGTATTAATACGATTTCGGTTAAATTTTAATTTGGTTATTCTTTGCAAAATATTATTATAGTAACAACTGTCAGGAAAGTTTTCTGGTCATTCTAAACTGTGATGTTCTAAAATAATCAAAGATATATATAAATCTTATAACAATTTTAGAAAATTAGTCACAGATAATTATTCATCCTCATATAGCTTGATATGCGCGTACAACTCTCTACAATAACTTTTTATATATCTTGCTATTCTTTTAATTATATAACTTTTTATTTTTTATGTTTCAGATACATTTATGTACATTGTATTCTTACATATAATTTTGATAATAATGTTTTTGACAGTTAATATCATGGTTCGTTTTGTTCTTAATTTCTGCGACTTGCCTGTCAATCATGCACTTATTATGATTTAAACACCACGGCACATCTTATGCTGTGTCCTAATCCTCTCAATATGCCAACAATTTTAAGGCGGGATGTTTTAACTCCTATATTCATTGATTTATATCATACGCTAATACATAAGCTGGCATAATTATTCCCGGGATATCATGATTATATATATATTAATCATCTTATCTTGCTCAAAGGGATAGGTGTGATATAGGCCACATGTCACAGGGGAAGTTGTCAAAATGCAACTTTTTTTTATTAGTACGTAAAGTTCCCCAAAGCTGCGTAAGATTGTCATGAATCATGATCTGTTTGTGCTGCATTGGAAAATTTTGGACAATTTGATGAAATCCGCGCCCACTTTTGGTTTTTCAAAATAGAAATGAATTTTGGCCATAAATTTCATGTAAATGCCAACTGGTCCGATGGTAAATCAGTCCAGAAGTTTGAAAACGCTTAATGGTAAATGACTAAATTGGCCTTCTCTACCCCCCCCTCTCTCTCTCTCTCTCTTCCTCTCTCTCTCTCTCCTTAAGTTTGTCTTTTTCCCTACACTAGGGGGGGCAAATAGACAATTTTGCCATACTTATTGATAATAAATTAATAATATGGTATTGCATTTCGTATGAATTCCCCATCTCTCTTCCTCTCCTCTCCCCTCTCTTTTTCCTTGCACTATAGGGGCGGGGACCAAATGGGCAATTTTTGCCAGGGGGCATTTGCCCCCGCCTCCGGCAGCTATGCTACTGCCCCAAACTATAACAAAACTGTTCCATTCATTGGATTTTTTACACAGGGTAGCTCCCTCCAATACATAATGAATTTGATCGACTCCAATGTAAGCTTGGACATGTTTAAAATTAAAATAATAATAATAATAATAATAATTATAAGCGCACTAAAAATACATCCATGCACTGAAGAGGTGACACGCTGAATAGCAATGGGAGGTCGTATTGATTATACCATAATACATGAATATCATGAGCTATCATGAATAGGCCCTAAATGCAAACAATTGGAAGTTGTATTGATTGACCGTATGACCGCATGCACTGCTGCATTGCATTCACGGCACTTTTACAGTTTACATAGTGAGTCAATTGGGGCGAACTTGTCGTGGTATGTACGTGTATTGGGGCGAACTTGTCGTGGTATGTACGTGTATTGGGGCGAACTGGTAGTGGTATGTACTGGTGTGGGGCGAAACGTCCTGACACCGCACGAGGTACCGTAGGTATGTGAGCATTCCTTACCTGAGCATGCGCAATATTCAGCCTCTCTCAGCATAGGGAAATCGCGCACTCAGCGCCATTTTGAAAATTCATTACCGGTAGTAAATTTTACGGCGATGTTTTTGAAAAAAATTTTGGGGGGAATTAGATCGAGTTAAAAACAGTTCCAAAGCTTACAAGGTCAAGTCAAAAGGTTGAACTTGATCATAACCCGGAAGAGGTTAGATGATTCGCACGTGGTCGCGGCAAATTTTGGCGACTTTCTAGTGGGTTTGAAAGTGACGATTTAGATCTAATTTTTTTCGGAAATTACTCTCCAAATATCTAAATAACGGAGTTGAGCGGTAAGTTAAATGGAGCACGCGGTGAATAAAGGTATTTTTTTGTACATAAAAATGTTTGGTTTGATGAGATTGGATGGATGCCTTGCGCAAAAAGTGAGTGAACTGGGGGCTTTGTGTAGTACAAATTCGGCGATTTTTGCCAGTGAGTGAACATGTTTAACCCGGCATGGTTTGCGTATACCATAAATTGAATGGGCTCATGGTGTGGATGCTGGGATAGATTCTCATTCTGTGCCGACTACGAGTCGGGGGAAGAAGCAAATTTGGACCTTTCCTATTCCTATCCCATCATGCATAGCGCTAGCAGATTTTTGCTATGATAGATGCATGAATGACTGTGGGCACATCGGGTTTGATGGGGGGGGGGGCGGACACATGCCGTTTTTTGGCCATTTTCCTATTTGATTTTCTAAATGTTCAAATTGATTGGGGGGTGGACGTACTCCTATGGCGCCACGTCGGGGGTAACTTGAGCAGGAGTGACTCCATTCTGATGATCAAGTGAACTGGCCCTTGAGTTTCCGCAATGATCTTCGGAATAGGGAGCATGCACCAGCCAGTGCTCCAAAGGGTGCCTGCTCAAAGGCAAAACTTAAGAAGGGGGGGGGGGGGTTCATACTTAAGCAGGAGTGACCCCATTCTGATGATCAAGTGAACTGGCCCTCGAGTTTCCGCAATGATCTTTGGAATAGGGAGCATGCGCCAACCAGTGCTCCAAAGGGTGTCTGCTCAAAGACAAAACTTAAGCTGGGGGGGGTTCATACTTGAGCAGTGACCCCAGCTTAAGTTTTGTGTTTCATACTTGAGCAGGAGTGACCCCATTCTGATGATCAAGTGAACTGGCCCTCGAGTTTCAGCAATGGTCTTCGGAATAGGGAGCATGCGCCAGCCAGTGCTCCAAAGGGTGCCTGCTCAAAAACATTTTTCTGGGGGAGTGGGTGAATGCATCAGCTAGTGCTTATAATAATTAAACATTTTAAAGGGTGCTCCCTCAAACAAATTACCCCCCTGTATCAGTGAAAAGGTTTACTCGGGTGGGTAGTATCAAAACCGTGAGTTTTTCAATGACAAAAAAAAAAATAATTCAACACAAATTTCATCTTTTTGAATAAGTTTTTCTTTATTTTTGCATAATTTGCTGTTGGCCCTCACTGTGGTTTCCCAGGGACTGCCTTTTGAGGAGAGCGAGAGCAATTGCTCTCTACTGCTCTCCTTAAATCGGATATAGGAGAGTGATTTTTAGCTTTCCTTAGTTGACCATTCTCTCATTACATTTTATTGTAAGGCTCTTGAAGAGCTATTTAATGCTCTCCTGCAAATTCCAAAAGACAGTCCCTGGTTTCCATCTGTCAAAGCTGGAATCTGCATCAGAAAACAGAAATAAAACAAAATGTTAGGGCTATCATTTTCTGCGGGGCTCCCAAATTTACATTTGTCAGCATCAATAAAATTGCGACCCCCCTATTTCGGCAACAAAATTTTATGACCCCCTCCCCCACCACCCACTGATACACCTTACAGTACCCCCTAAAGAGGCTAAAATTGTATTCAGTCTTTTTGAATAAGATAAACACACTATCAAAAATTTTATGACCCCCCACTATATTTCTTTCCAAAAAATTATGACCCCCCCTGTACATTTGGGACCCCCTTCCAAAGAAAATGATAGGCCCTTATGTTCACATCAATACAAATTCAATCAATCTAGGATTACATTTACACAGTACCAGTATTAATAGCAAGACAGTGCTTGTTTCGTAAAATTGTGTACTCACAATGCACAGTATAGGCCTATTTAAGCATTTTAATATGTGCATGCACAAAAAAGTTTGTACAGGAAATTGGCTGAAAAATTGAGCCATTCAAATTAGCATATCTCCGCAACCACATGTCGTATGACATTCATTTATGCCTCATCAGTTTTCTTTCATTTAGCTCTTTAATATGAGATTACTTTGATGAGAATCAAAAAAAGTTCAATTTTTTTTGTATTATACCTACACAAGAGGGCGGGCATGCAGGTGTAACATCATTGAACATGGCGATGCCGATGTCCATGTAACAATGTAAAACACCGAAGAGAGCAGACAAAAAAGCTGCAAAGCTGGGGTTTCCCGTCATGTGCTGAATCTGAAAACAAGACATTTCGAGCAACTGTCTTGGTATATTTAGTTTCGTTGTACTTGTAGTTGTAGCATGGTAGGGATAAAAATGTCGTAAATATGCGTGGTCTAATTAATTTGTGCCAAGTCCGTGCATCCGTCATTGCGCGGTGTACAGTATCGCTACACGTTAAATCGGCTTTTATGGCCAAGTTTTTACTACCATGCGGGGGCAGCGGGGTTTACATTTCATATTTTGAATTAAATAAAAATTTAAGTTAAGCTTGTCTATAACTTATAATAAGCTGAAATCACGGTACCGTAGCAGATTATTTAAGTTCTCAAATGAGCGTGTACAATAGTGCGTTACTTAGGGAGTGTTCATAAATACTTTGGTGCGGTGGGGTGAAAAAACTCGCGTTTAACTTTGGGACACACACAAATTCTTGTTTGATCCCTTTTTTAGGGTCTAAATATTTTTGATCCCCCTTTTTAGGATCTACATTTTTTGATCCCCCCTCATGTTTATAAGACAAAAAATAACAAACGTTTATATAAAAAAATCTAGGCCTTCTATACTTACTTTTATTCCAAAGTATTCATATGACAGGTAGGTCTATCTAGATACAAATTATGTGTATACTCTGGTTACTCTACGAAAAAGGTATAAAAATCAAAACGACTATCCCTCCAATTAGCTCCTGCTGATTTCCCATGATTAGGCACTTGAAACTTGATTCTGAGTTTAGTGTCCACCGCCCGCGTTATGAATTTTGTGCCGTGTTTGAGATGTGAAATCTGAAAATAATTCATTATTCAATGTGCAAATTACTACTAAACCAGAAAGAAAATTTGTTGTGCACAATTTTTAAACCCCTTCAAAAACTATAGAAAACCTTGACAACAAGTGGAAGAATTCATCTAAATATTTGAGCATTAAAAATATACAGATTTTTGACCCTTGCTCTATCCAATTATTTCAACTATACCTTTGGGATACCAGGTTAGACTAGAAGAAGTGAACTTAACCTAGCCATGGACATTGTTTATGTTTATAATTTAAGATAGGAGATACTATATAAAAGACCTATGGCCACGTGTTTTGAACTCGCCACCCCAATAGCGTTACATCACAAATATTATGAATTTTTACACCAATCAAGTTTCAAATTAGAATATCTACACAACTATCAACCCTAAACTAGCAAAAGTATACATTTTTGGAAAGCTGAAGGCAAAAGCAATTTAAATATACACATTTCAACTCACTGTACAGGGTGACCTTGAAGTTATACAGGGTGGAATAAAAAAATCCAAATAAAAAATGGGTCATTTAATGCATTGCTTATTACTAACTTGCAGTTATAAACTGAAAGTAAACAACATTGATTTGGTTAGAGGTTAGGGGGAGCCTACTGACTCTGGAAGAAAAAAAAAATCACAGCTGTTTGGTAATCTCGAATACAGGGTGTCCTAAAATATGTTCAAATTTTTTACAATTCAACATATTTTGAACTGAAACATTTTACCCCTAACCCATACAAAAAAAGTAAGTCCATATTTAGATTCCTCATCAAATTTCCTCTCAGAAAATGTAAACTTTGACTATGATAGGATAAGTAATTAAAAATTTACAGCAACTTTTAGATTTTGAAGACATCCGCATTGCTTATTACAGTGTTTAATATGAAAACGGGTAGATTTGTACATAAAAGTTTGCATTTTATAGACTAAACCAATCATAAAGAGTTAAAAATGATTACAAACAATTAGCAGAATTAATAATCTTTCAATTAAGAGCTCTTAACCATGTCTGTAGCCCATATGGATGCAAAGATATGATCAGTTGATTCAACACACACACACAAAATCTTTATTTCCCATAGACTTTGCACATACCGCCACCGCCTCATCCGCCACCGCCTCATCCACCACCTCGGTCATTCTGAACTCAAACAACTCTAACTCCACTATCTTAGCTGATAAACAATTCTCCTTTGGAGGTCTGTTAGTAGGCATGTCACAGTGGCTGCACAATACTTCTGCCACACTGTGCATGCAAGCATAACAGTAAATTGAAAAGCGCGCGCATGAAAGTTGTTCAATTTTGGCAAACATCCATGCCGAAAAATTAATTTCCTCATATGTGCTATTTATCACAATTGTTTGAATTTTTGATATATGGTGTGTGAAACCTTTCTGTGACTACCATCGTTTTTTTTTAAAATAAATATTGCTTCGTTTAAGAGCTACTACCTGTTTTTATGGATTGTTGAAGATCCCTCATAAATCAATAAATATAGGCCTTTTGAAAAATCAAGATCTACCACCATTTAGCTGAAATACTAATCTTTCTAAGCATGTAAAATATTTCCGTCGACAACGAATGGCACACTTGAGGAAAACGATTTGAAACAAACCATTTTTTAAGTGAGTTTAAAGGGAGTAATATTCCAAACCACAATAGCTCTAAGCCATTGTGTGTGTCCAAGGCCACACCATTTTTGTATACGCGGTATAGTAGAGGGGCTGTTGCTTTTACCGTTTCTATTCCCATGTTAATCCAGATAACAAAATGTTAATTTAAAGTCTCATTGCAAAATAATTTTTATTTTTACTTTTCGGATTTGGCTTTGAGCAATGATGACACATACCATATTTACAGAAAAAATGAAAATTCTATACCAGACACCGTCAAAATGTCAAAGTTTGTATTTTTTGTATTATATTATGTAATATACTGCAGATTCTTTACTCAACATCATAACAGGTTCATATTTGACAAATTCATGATGAATGAAAAGACTTTCATTAAATATTGAAAAAAAAATTATTCATGCCAAATTTACATAATAATATGATGAATACATAATTAGCTGTAATAAGCTAATTTGCATAATTGATTACTTTTTGTGTATTTTTTGTTATCAATTGAAAGAACTTTGTATACATATGTTTGTGAAAAAACCGCACCCTGATATCATGTACGGTTTTCTTTGGGCATCAATTTTGCATATTAATTAGCTGAACTTAGTCATTTTTTCAACTTTTATTTGTCTGCAGATTGGCGAAATTGCTAAAATAGTATATTTGGTTAATTTATTATAATTATTCAATGATAGATTTTTAATTTTGTTTTCTTTGACGAAGTTAAAAAGATAGGCAATTAACCTGTGATACTTAAATCAACGTTGCTTTTTCAAGCAAGCGTCCAAATAAACCTTCAAAATCTCGAAATGTGCCAATTTTGTCATTATAGCAATTTGTGGCAGATTTGCATTCCATTTATGAGTATCTTAAAATTGACACTACGTCACAATGCATTGACCGATTTCAATTCGGTTTTTTGATTTTTGATGCTTTAATAAAGGTCATTCATGTAGAAACATTAAATAACGTGTTTCTGCTGCCCTTATTTTTGAGGTGATATACCTACTGTTAGGGCACTTATATAGCTACAAAATGACACCAAACACACTTCAATACCTTTTGTTTAAGCAGAGATATAACAATTTGAACGAGTCTCGATTTGGAAAAGCGTAACAACACCACCATTTTTGGGTGGCGAGTTCAAAACGCATGGCCCTATTTTTAACAAATTGGTGCCAATAATAATTATTTCAATGTTCTGCATGATTGTTATTTTTGTATAAATGAGTCAACCACAACCCCCCCATTTTCCCCCTATCCTCAAATGTATAGACCACTTGGCATGTGACGTCATTGCCCGGCAGTGCGCGTGCGCATTATGGCAATTTCCATTGTTCTTTGCCCTGCAGTGTGCGTCACGCATCGTAGTTTGCTAAGGGTATGTGCATTTTAAATCGCCCGCCACATTTCATATAGTACAAGAAAGCCATTGAACAGTGTGGCGGCTCGGTCAAGCATATTGACAGACGAGTCCCTCGCCTTTGTTGATAAACAGTGATGTCAAGTGGTCTATACAGAGAGGTTAGTACAAATTGGAGTGAAGAAGACTGATATACTTCGGAATACATTGAGTTTGTTTTAAAACTTGATTTAAGGGGGTACTACACCCCTACCCAATTTTGTGTCTATTTTAGCATTTTTCTCAAAAATTATAGCGCATTGGTGACAAGTAAGATATGCATATTATAGGGGCAAGGACTAGAATTATTGCACTGGAAATTTTATTTCAACGCAGACAACAGTTGTGGAGTTACAGTCAAAAATCATGGAAAACCAATATTTGATCAATAAATCAATAACTACTTGCCTTGAGTTGCTGAATTTTCAGTGCAGTAGTTGTAGTCCTTGCCCCTATATACATATCTTACTTGTCACCAAAGCGCTATAATTTTTGAGAAAAATGTAAAAATAGGCACAAAATTGGCGAGGGGTGTAGTACCCCTTAAACAAAAAGCAAGATAATTATACTTTTATAAACGTTTTGTGTATTCGTGACATTTGGGACCCAAATAGAATGAACAAAAGTGCATAAGCATTGGTAAAAGGCCGCGTATAATGAAACCTTGAAAATAATGAATAATGAAATAGTTACCTCATTATGAGCTGAAAAAAAAGTGACGCTAAACTCGATATCAAGTTTCAAGTGCGTTATATGTAGAGCTATCAACATTAGGGTGCATCATACGCCCCCTATGTCAACGGATTTTATTGCTATTTGGTGAAAGTGTGCCACTTGCTAAAATATTAATCCCCACCAAATTTAAATTCAATCCGAAGTCGTCTAGTGGGTCCACGGGAGCTCAAAGTTTCGACGCGATCTTTACAGCAAATGCCGCGATTTCACATAAGGCAGCCATTTATATTCCCATTACTTTACACAGTGAAATCATGGCTCCCGTATGGAATTTGTATTCTATTCATGCTTAAAAGTGTGGTAATGGAATATTTTATGGTTTTACATCATTTTCTAGTGATTGACAAGTGTTATACAATTACTACTGCATCAGAAATGAATAGCTGCCCTATACAAACATGTATATTTCCATTACTTTGACAGTGAAATCATGGCTCCCGCATGAATTTTTAGGCTTAACAGAGTAGCAATGGCTTCATATAATTTTTAGTGACTGACAAGTGTTGTACAATACTACTATTCTCATATATTGTAAATGAGACTATTCACCTTGTCCAAGTCGCCATGCAGTTTCATTAAAGTTGCAGTTTATTTTGCAGATTTGGCCGCTTTCTTCTGTCGTCTTCCACAGTCTGTAAGATAGCCTGATAATGCTCCTAAGAACGGGCAGCTGACAGGAAGTCAGAACTTAGCTTTACACCACGCTCTGCTGCATCGTTTACAACGTTAATGGCACGGACATTGGCAACAGAGGTCTGGAAAGCTGGGGATTGAGGCCAAGTGTCAACGCTGTCTGAAAGGAAGCCATCATCAAGCTGCAAAATGCGCATGGTGAACCAAGAGTCCGTTCCTGCTAGGTCAGCTAGGGTTGTTGCTTCTGTGATGTTTGTTGGGAAATTAGGTTTCTTGAAGCCTTTACCATAGCGGTTACTTGGGATGATAATTTCTGTGTCAGGTTTGACTGCCAGGAGCTTACAGGCTAGAGCTTGTTTCTCTACTCCAGGTACTTTTTCACTGAAGAGTGCTAGTGGAACCATCTCTTCCGTGAGATACCACAGATGCCGCTCCATTGCTGCGATGGCACTTGCAGAAACACAAGCATTCACCTCTGAATACAGCAACAACTGCTTGTATAACTTCAAGTCGTTATACGGCGCATCAACAGCATTGCTACATGTTAACCACCATGTGCTGTATATGATGGTTGCGAATGTGACAAAGTCGCGAATCTTCGGGGGTTGGTGCTTTGTTGTGACTGTTCCTTTTGGGAGTTGCGAATATGATCTTGCAAAAGAGAGATCTTGATTGAATATAATAATTTGGCCATCCACCTTGCCTTATGTACTGCTCCTGGCCGCTTGAAAGTGATGGAAGTCTGGAATCCAAGGTAGAACATGGAGAGCTCAACAAACTCATTATAATCATCTCTTACAAGATCCATTTTGGACCTCAGGACAATTTCAGCATCAGCTTTGAATTTCCGCAGTAAGGTCTGTTGTGTCTGACTAAACTCAGTAATGTCAAATTGGGCAAGTGGCTGCTCGCTATTCTGCGGCAATATGTTGTAGTTGGATTTGTATCGGGAAAAGAGGGTTACCTCAGGTGATTTGGATGTCTCTATTTGGAGATCCTTGAAGATTTGGGTCAGCATGACCTCGCCTACATGGTGTCGGCATGCTGACCATAGGAGTGCTTTTCCAAGATGAGTCTGGATTGCAATGCATGCAGCGGACATATGGCCTGTGTTAGAAGCAGTAGTATCAAACACCAAATTTTTTATGTTGTCAGCACAATTCCAGGATTGGAGCAAGTTGACAGATAACTTGGAGATGATGTCACCCGACTTGCGGTCTGTACCAGGCCTGTAAGCCGGTACTCCAAGGAGTTTCACATTATTAGTATCTCCCACCAGGACACTTAGTCTTTCCTCCTTTTCATTTTGGTTTGAAATGGATGACATAAGTTTCCCGTCCCAGTGCAGAGATGCAAACTTTGGCGGAGTCCATGCCTCTTTGGCTGAATTTGCAATGTCTCCCACCACTCTCCGTCTAGATTTGTCTCGGTGGCATAGGATAAGGCCAATTTTGAAGTATCTCCACCAACTTCTCTTACTAGTTCTTCAGTAAAAGCAGATTGTTGTGTAGGTGTTATTCCCATTCGTGTGCTAAGAGAAACAAGATTTGGTGATGCCAAAATGTTATGAGGTATGAAGACTGATGTTCCTGTTCGAAAGTAATGACGGTGTCCTGTTGGAGTTTCTGTATCACATTCAGAATCGCTATCAGATGAGTCTGCATCACTATTGCTATCTTCACTGGAACTAAGAAGAGAATGAAAACTAGTTGATGGTTCATCCATCTGCTGTTTACTTCTTTCTTGTCGCTTTGCTTCTGCGGCTGCATGTTCTTCTTTGCGCTTTTATTTTTGCTGCAAGTACTGTATCACTGGAGCCAAATGTTGCACATCGATCTCCTCTCATGGAATTCAGGAACAAGCGGTCTTCTGGGATTGTAATCAGTTCATCAACATTTTGTGGCCAAATTGCAAATGTTTTACCGAGTTGGCTTTCAGCAAGCTGCAATTTAGCACAAGTAGCTGGAGTTTTCTCCCGAAAGTGGGATTGCTCGAATCTTTGCGTTTTCATCGGCAAGCTGTATGATCTTCTTACATGCATTCTTTTCTATGATCATGGGAATGTTAGCTTTGTTGTAGATCTCGGCGACCGGTCTAACACAAGCTTTGCAGTCTGATACTTGGTTTGTTTTGAAGCTAGTCCTTGCTTTTGGTTATACAAGTAGCACCGTAGAACCTGTCTGCTTGTTGGAAGCTTTGATCCTGTGATAATTGAATCGGCAGTAGTGATTCCTTTGCCAAGCCCAAATATTTCAATGCTTTTTCTTGTACACGATTTAGAAGTTGTCTTGGATGACTCTGGGGTTTGTTCTGCACTGGCAGAACTTTTTTCAGCCATATTGTCATTGATATCAGGATGTTGATAGCTGCAGTGAAGACAAACAACTTGTGAAGATGCTGAAGAAAATCCCAATTATAGGTCTATATACTAAGGAATAAGGTATTTCTCATCAGGGTCAACAAGATGGGGCATGTTTCTTGTCATCTCTCTGACCATGAAATCATGCTCTGACAGAAACATAAACAAACAACCAGAGGAAGTACTATTTATAGAATTATTAATACCCACTTTTCCTAGAATTATGTAAGATCCTTTTGAGAAAAAAATACAGCCATACAGTACTCATGGAAAGCAGACAAAGTAGTGACATTGACATGTTGGTAAATGGCAGCTATTAGCTTCTAAGGCAGCTATTAGTTAAAGCAGTATGCCTAATTATTGAACAACACTTGATAACATCAAATTTCATTTGCCACTCTTTTAAAGCAGTAGGGCCTAGTATTAGACACAAATACATATGGCAGCCGTGATTTTAATGTGCAAAGTAATGGAAATATACATGGCAGCTATTAATTTCTAATGTAGAAGTGATTCCATGACACCATGCCAACTACTTAAAATGTTGTGAAACCATTAAATATTCCATTACCATTGTTTTAAGCATGAATAGATGCAAATTCCATACGGGAGCAATGATTTCATTGTGTATAGTAATGGGAATATAAATGGCTGCCTTATGTGAAATCGTGGCATTTGCTGTAAAGATCGCGTCGAAACTTTGAGCTCCCGGTGGACCCACTAGACGACTTCGGATTGAATTTAAATTTGGTGGGGATTAATATTTTAGCAAGTGGCACACTTTCACCAAATAGCAATAAAATCCGTTGACATAGGGGGCGTATGATGCACCCTAATCAACATGATGTGAAAAGTGTGCCAAAAGGTTTCATAATAACATAATTATTACATAACAATTTTCTATCTTTTGGATTGTCTACTTTGGTTTATCATTGGGGTGGTCTTGTCCAGCTAGTAGTGAAATTGACCAAAGGGGGTAATTATCAGTAATTGGGCCTGGATTAATCCCATACTCGGCAGTGGGGTTTGACTCCCACCCTTTTATTTTATATGCTGAAAATTCCTGACCCCCACGCTTTTTACTGAGGCACCCTTTATACTGAAAATTCTTGACCCCCACCACTTTTTGCTTTTTCCGCTATTTGTAAACATTGACAAAGTCACACGCAATTTGGTTTGAAGTAAATCAAGTACGCCGAATTCTGCACCTATTTCACACATGCGAGTCCGATGTTTTCTCTCCATTAGGGGTACTACACCTCGATAAATTTGTGTATATTTTGCATTTTTCTCAAACTAATAACACACTGGTAACAAAAGTTACTATATTATTGGGGCAAGGAACCCAATTACTACACTGTAATTTCAGTGACCCAAGACAAGCGGTTCGTTATTTATGATAAGAAATAAGGTACCGCTGGGATGTACCTCATTTCCTATCATATATACTGAACCGCTTGTCTGAGTCACTGAAATTTCAGTATAGTAATTGGATTCCTTGCCCCAATAATATATACATAACTTTTGTTACCAGTGTGTTATTATTTTTTGAGAAAAATGCAAAAATAGTCACAAATTTACCACAGGGGTGTAGTACCCCCTTAAGTTGATACCGTACATTACGTGAACAATGCAAATTATGTAAAAAACTACTACTGTACGGTACTGTATTATAAGCATTTTAATGAATAACTGTACTTTTATGGCGTTCAAATGTTGTTCTTGTCATGAAACTTGACGTGCGCTGTGTTCAGCGACTATATCCTACTTCTTCCGAGTTCTTCGCTCAATCAATTATACGATCAATGTAAAGAAAAATAACACGTCATGGAAAATCGGACATTTGCACACTTCTGGGGAGGATATTGTGTACATTGTGCTGGACACTCGTAAACAAGCGCTAGCCTGCATCAAATGGAATTTTATCTTGTGACATGGTGTGCGAGTTTTGGCGACTTTTCTTGGAACTATGATTATTTTATCATTCAGTAAAAATATACTGTAAGTTGGAAGAAGCCACACGCTATTTATTTTAATTCCACGCTTTATATCATTCCACGCTTTTCACCCAAAAAGTTTAAACCTCCACGCTTTCACCAATTTTCAGAATTTCGAACCGGCACGCATTAAAAAGCGTGGACTGCCGAGTATGAAGCCCCTTTTTCGTAGCAAAATCCAACTATAAATAACCCGGGGTAAATACTTACTAACTACTACTAGGCCTACTTGATGGGTTTTTTTTCAATGTAAAATTAGCTTTGTTAGTAGTTTCAACTTGTTAGTTGGCTTTAACACATCAATTAGGTTTGGAGTGTGATCGGAAATTGGGTAACATTTGGTGAAAAAATAGGATTTATTCAAATGTCCATAAAAAATGGTTTTAATTTGGTGGAAAGGATTATATTTTAATAATCTAAAAGAAAAAAAAAAAAAAATTTGTCATAAATTTTGTGTTTTCCGTGCCGCTAAAGTTGCGTGCATTATTTGTAGCATGAGGGACGGACACTATGTTGCATTATTATGAAAATACTTCTCTTAGGAAGAGATTATATGCTATTGTCAATTTTTGTTTACAGATTATTAGTACAACCCTTGTTTCAGGAAATATCAATGAGATTTTTAATTGGATGTCTTCCAGAAGATAGGAGGGGTCATGAAAGGTGAACCCTAGAAATTTTGTCCGTCCCTCACGGATAAAAAAATCCAAAAAAGTTTTTTCTCTGAGAAACATTTCAAGGAATTAAATTAGCATATACCCTATCTATCAATATTAGTGCTCACCTTACTAGAGATAAAGAAACTAAAATTCCCAATCTTTAAATCTAAGAGTTATTAGTCCTTAATTAATGTGAGGGACGGACATGTCCGGCCCTCACACTAACTTATTTTGGATGTACAGGTACCAATGTATGTTGAGTGAAAATATTTTTGTTTACATATCAATAGTGCAACCCCTGCCACATGAAATATCAATGAGATTTTTAATTAGATGTCTTTCAGAAGAGAGTTGGAGGTCATGGAAGGTGAATGCTACAAATTTTGTCTGTCCCTCACGAATAAAAATCCAAAAAGTTGTTTCTTTGAGAAATATTCTAAGGAATTAAATTAGCATATATACCCTATCTATCAATATTAGTGCTCACCTTACTAGAGATAAAGAAACTAAAATTACCAATCTTTAAATCTAAGAGTTATTAGTCCATAATTAATTAAGGGACCGACATGTCCGTCCCTCACACCAACTTATTTTGGATGTACAGGTACCAATGTATGTTGAGTGAAAATATTTGGCCACTAAATATTAAACCCAATTCTTCTACCCAGTCAGAGAGTCTGTCTAAAACAAATTCAGGCCAATCCCAGAAGGTCATGCTCCCAAATATTTGGAATTGAAGGTCCTGTTGCTAAAAAATAGGGTCTGTCCGTCCCTCACACCAACTTATTAAAATTAATATTATTGTAAATTACTGCTTCTTTATCAGTAAAACTACAATTGGGTATTGAAAACAAACAGCATGAAATAAAACTTCTGTGTAATTTGAAATTAAAAGTGAAATAGACACTGAATAAGATATTTAGGCCATCATATGTCCGTCCCTCACAGACAAGCTGTCCGTCCCTCACACAAGTATTTAGGGGGGTATAATCATATGATATTTCCACTGAACTTGAATTATTTTGACAACTGCATTTCATTTAGATGTCAAGGATAGCATTAGTGGTTAGGGTGCATCAGATGCCCCTCATGTCAATGGATTCATCTGTCCCTAGTCTTAAAATGTTCCTATTGTCACAAAACTAACATGTGCCAAGTTTGAATTAATTCGGAGGTCGCCCTGGGGGGCCACCGAGAGCCTAAAGTTACAATGTGTGTTCCTATGTAGTAAAGTTCGTTGACCCCTGTACAATTCCAATTAGAAGCCGATCGAACAATTTAAAGTAGCTGCCATATCAAAACCGTTTGGATTTAGAAGCTCAAATCTTGGGAGCTAAGCGCCCTGATAATCATCTTTGAATCTGTGATGAAAATCCATCTCCAAAGAAATGACTGTGTTTTATTGTCAAAAGTGCCCCCACAGTCCACATTCTTGGGAAAATCTATAATTTCTGTCTTAACCAAGTGCTATAATACTTTATTTCACACTGAAAGTTGTTAATATGTATTATATATTGATCTAAAGTTCAGAAAATCTGCTTTGTAAAAGTGTAATGACAACCAGGACATCAACATTTGTAAAATTTGAGGTAAAAATTACCACAAAATGCCTATTTCACTGAAATTTTGTATCGAGGGCGCTTGTGCCAATTCCACACATGCTCATTTTGTTGGTGATTAATTTTTATCACCGATTCGAAGATGATTATCAGTACTATAAGCGCAAAAGATTTGAGCTTCTAAGTCCTAACGGTTTTGATATGGCAGCTACTTTAAATTGTTTGATCGGCTTCTAATTGGAATTGTACAGGGGTCAACGAACTTTACTATATTTTTATTATGTTAAACTGTATTTTATCTTGTATATTGATGTATATTGATGATGCCGGTGTGAGGTGCACCGACAGTCCCCCTGGGGATTTTGTCGGTGGGCCTCTCACTGGTGTTACTCTTGCCATTCTAATGTTGTTTGCTTGCAGCTGGTCTGCTGTTTTATGCATATTATTGTTTGTATAATTCTTAAGTTAAAATCATTTATTGTAAATTAAGTTTGGTAGTTTTTAAATCTGTAAAGCGCATTGAGGAATCTGAGATTCACAATGCGCTATATAAATGCTGTTTTATTATTATTATTATTATTACATAGGAACACACATTGTAACTTTAGGCTCTCGGTGGCCCCCAGGACGACCTCCGAATTAATTCAAACTTGGCACATGTTAGTTTTGTGACAATAGGAACATTTTAAGACTAGGGACAGATGAATCCATTGACATGAGGGGCATGGAGAAATCTTGCCAAATTTGAAATTTTGTAACATTTTGTCCGTCCCTCACATAGAAAATGTCCGTCCCTCACATAAACTTTGGACCCGCTTCATAGACGTCTTGAAAACAAACTGAGTCAAATTTCTTAATTTTTGGAGAGATGGAACATTACTCTTTCATGAAAAGTACATATTGATTAAACATGTGTATAAGTTTCAATAGAAAACTTGAAGATGTAACTAATGGTGGTGATTGCTTATTCTATTGATTTCCGTCCCTCACACGTGAAAATTTTGTATAGTGAAATAATTGATGCACATGTGGCAACATTTTCATGCATGAAATAACTATTGGTTGAAGGGTTATATATTAACCTAACTTAAAGGAATAAATTTAAATAACAAGGGTTAATTAAACACAGCAATTAATCTATTGATGTCCGTCCCTCACGTGAGGGACGGATTCCGATCACACTCTTTGCCTACTCCATAGAGTTGTACACATTGTTGATTCCGCATGGAATGTACAACTCTATGAAGAAGGCAAACATAACTGATGTGTTAAAGCCATCAAGACCCTAAGCCAATATCGCTCAGAAATATTGTCCAAGGACATATTTTCAACATACCTGAAGTTGATGGTGGGGCATGTCTGACATTGGTTTTCAAGGGGGTCAAAATGTACAAAAAATGTACAATTGGGGTTTTGCATGGGTAATATCTCAGCTAATAATAGTATTCTAATAGGCTCAATAGGCCTGTAGGATAAGAGTAATGTCCCAACAAAGGGTTCTGACTGACCAAAAAATGGACAATAAAATTATTTTTACTTTTGGAGTTCTGACCCCCGAAGTTGGTCCTAGATGGACGAAGTTGCATTTTGAGGGCCCTATATCGTTTTAAGGTTAAATACAATTGATTTTTAAGGCTTGATTCCAGAGGGGCGTAAGTTAATAATGGAAACAGCCATGCAGAAAAGAATGAACCATAGATTTTATCACGCGTACAATCAATCTGAACTAGGGCCACGGACAAACCGCTGCTCGTGTGTCATCCTATATGTTGCAGGGATAGGGAAGGGGCGACCATGATAGGACCATATGGGCTGATGGGGGGGGGGGGGGAGTGGGCAGCCGTTTTTTGCAATTTTCCTTTGGATTTTCTAAATTTTCAATTTTAAAATTATCCTGGATGATATATGTCGTGAAATAAATCAATGCTTCTATAGGCTAGGCCTAGTATGCCTATTTATACCCTGATTATGCAATATATAGGCCTACAACAGTAACAAAACCAACAACCAATATTTTGTTAATCTAATCCCCGTCTAATTAAGTAAAAATATATTCATAGGCGCGCCTATTATAGACTAATCACGGTAGGCCTATAGCCTAAAAATTCCTGAATTATATAATGAAAAAAAAAACGGGCAAAAACAATCAATCGCTGCAGTCAGAAAGAGAGAAGCGAACAAAAAAAAAGAAAAAAGTGAGAGAAAAATAAAATAAAATAAAATAGATGGAATGGACCACATAGGGACTCGAACACGTACCAAAGTTTTCCAGTTCAAAACTATAGTATTATATATAGTCGAACGTGAGTCCGCGCGCTAACCGATTGAGCTACTGAGTGACCTGTGAAATCGATTGATCTCAAACTGATTATTATGGAATAGTGCATACCAGGCTCTTATGATAAACAATCTCATCACCGCTGTAAATGTCGGAGGTATCGATGGCGAAAAACCTCGATTTTTGCAAAAGTAGCTTAAATTTGAGTGAAATTCAAATGGTAAAGGAATCGACATACTTTTGAGAAATAATGTAGGCAGTTAGAAATCAAAATTAACGTTCCACAATCCAGATATCGATAATGTAACATAACAGTGTTTTGTGATACAAGATTCTCGAAAATTGTTCCCAAAAACGGGCTAATAAAATTTAATCGGTACTGTATTTGGTTCTTCCCCATGGCAACATTATTTCTTTGGTCGATTTGTAGTACAATACAAAAAAGGAGAAAACAATCACTCAGCGTGGTTTTATACGGAGCGAATATTTGAAAAAAACTGCATGGAACGTGTTTTTGATCTTGTGAACATGGTGCGTAAAAATGATTTAAAGGAAGGATTTTCAAACGGATTCTAAAAATTTGTATAAACACACAAAAATAATGTTAAGATACATCCATGCACCAACATTTGACTCGCTGCGATATTTGATTGCTGAGAAAACGCGGTTTTAGAGAACAACTTTATACGTCTTTTATACGTTTTTTATACGTTTCTTCGTGTAACCTTAAGTAAAGGACTTACAAGTTTGCTGATGGTAGATTTGAATTCTTCACATAGAAGTACCCCAGGATACGGTAGGCCTACATATTTTTCAAAGTTGTATGGATCCCTTTATACATTTATATAGCGTAGCGACACATTTTTTACGCTTGCAACTTGCAACTTTAAGCTCAAAAAGTTCATTAAAATTTTGGACAACCAAAAATATTTTCGGTCAACCTTTTTTTTTTTTTTTAATTTCTTAATTCGAACGCTGGTTGCAATTATCATTCTCTCAGGGATCAAAATGGGTGATTGTCTAGGCTAGGCCCCGGCAAAAAACAAATTTTTTTGAAGTAAAAAACGAGATCAAAAATTTTGAAAAGCGAGATTTTCCTCGAAAAATGGCACAAGAAGCTTTCAGAACGCCCGAAAATGCGAAAAATAAAAAAAAAATAAATAAATTGGCTGCCCTCTATTATTCAGTGTTCATCAACAATGTTTGGATGTAAATAAAAAACCCTGCCGACGGCCGGCCGGTGTGGAAGAAAAAAGTGACAAAAATTTGACCTTGAATTATGTTTTCTAGTCAAAATATTCCAGTAAATCAATAAATATAATGATATTTGGCCTAAACTTGAACTCATTTGAAATGAAATGTCAGTTTTTATTGAGTAAAGCATGGCTTGTTCACTCGACCTTGTGCTTGCAATGCTGTTGAATTCTGCACTTTGGCGAATTGGAATTGCATTTTAATGGAATTGGCGAACTTTATGGCATAAAGCAACATTTTGATAGTAAGTGCACTGCTTGGAAACTTTTTTAAAAAGCGAGATAGTTGGTTAATAGCGAGAATCACAGCGTGAAAAGCGAGATCACGTGTTTTGCCGGGCCTTAGTGATTGTCTGTCCATCAGTGTAACAATTTTGCTGCTTGTGTGTTTTACTTACAGAAATGCTATGAACAGAAGCAGTACAAAAAAGTTCATTAAAATTTCGGACAACCAAAAATATTTTCGGCCAACCTTTTTTTTTTAAATTTCTTAATTTGAACGCTGGTTGCAATTATCATTCTCTCAGGGATCAAAATGGGTGATTGCCCTATCAGGACTGAAGTGTTTCCAAGTGAAATGAAAATTGCCAAGGTCAAACCATTATATAAAAAGAAGAGCAGGTTGGAAGTAGGCAACTACAGACCTGTTAGTATTTAGTCTGTGGCCTCCAAAATTTTAGAGAAAGCAGTGTTTGTACAATTTAACAGGTATCTCACAGAAAATAACATCTTATTTAAATTCCAGTCAGGTTTTAGAGGTAAAAAAAACAAAAACTCGATGGCTTTAACGCATGCGGAGTTCCACAGGGGAGTATCTTGGGTCCCATTTTGATCCTTTGTTACGTAAACGACATACCCAACTGTGTTGATTGTATGCTCCTTCAGTATGCAGGCGATAGCGCTCTTTTGGTTTCTGATAAAGATCCGTTAAGAATTGGGCAGCAGCTTAGCAAAAATCTTGAAAGCTGTAACAAATGGCTCATTGATAATAAACTGTCTCTCCACATGGGTATAACAGAACTCATTCTTTTTGGAACAAAACGTAAATTGAAGAATTGGCAAAATTATACCATTGAGTGTGAAGGGCAAACAATTCATGCTACCCCCTCAGTTAAATACTTAGGTCTTACTATTGACCAGTGCTTGAATGGTGAAGAAATGGGTCTTGGTGTCATTAAAAAAGTAAATTCTACAATCTGCGAAATTAATAGTTGGCACACTTGCACTAAACAATTGAAATGCGTGCCCTATCAAAATTGGAGAGGCGAGTGAAACATACATGCAGTATATGTGAAGTACAGACTACCCCCTCTATCTCACCCTTCCCCACTCCCCATCTTTCAATGTTGGAGGGTCTCACGGGCCTGTTGACAACATGGCTTGGTCCAACATTGAATTGGGGGAGCGGGGCAGAGACATACCAAAAGACAGGCAAAGTGTGCCAACCTTTTTTCGTGCATTGTAGACTCAAATTTCTTTACAGACAGGCAAAGTTTCTTGATCAAAATATCAAGAAAATTTTATGCTCTGCTCTTGTACTTTGTTTGATTATTCTATTTCTTCTTGGCATGCTGGCACACATAAGCAGATGAGTAAAAGCCTACAAATTGCTCAAAACAAAGTTATCAGATTCATTTTAAATATTATAAGAATTGCATGTATCATATTACAGAAGATGATTTTAAAGATCTTAATTTCCTTAACATACAAAATAGGGCAAAACAACTCAGGTTGAACCATGTTTTTGATATTTTTAATGAAGTTGGCCCAGACTATCTTAGTTCAAATTTTACCAGAGTTTCAAACGTGCACCAATATAGTCCAGAAACAGTGCTCAAAATGTTCGTGTTCCCAAATCCACTACCATCACTTCTGGCTCTTTTTATTATAATGCCATTCAGGATTGGGCCAACTTACCAAGAGCAATCAATTTCTAATAAACCAAGTTTCAAAAAATCTGTAAAAACTCATCTTTTTAACCAAATTTGGTTTCTAATGATTTTAATCATGTTTAAATACTTTTTTTCACTTTTAATATTCACTTCGGAAATAAGCCTTTGGGCTTAAAGGGCTATCCTGTTATATCTCCTTGCTTTGTTTTTATGTGGCCGTGCGTCGTGAACTGGTGTACTCAATAGGGTGGTGTTGTTTCATATTTTAGTGCACGATCCTAGAAATTTACTAACAAAACGCAAAGGAACAAACACCACTTCAAGACACACGGCCACGTGTATTATATGTTATTTATCTTAATGCATTTTATATATCTATTTACCTTGTATTGTTGTATGTGCAATATGGAGATGCCGAATAAAATCAAAACAAATGTCTGTCCATCAGTGTAACAATTTTGCTGCTTGTGTGTTTTACTTACAGAAATGCTATGAACAGAAGCAGTACAAAAATGGGTTGAAGTTTGCAAAGCAGATTCTGGCTAACCCAAAGTTTGCTGAACATGGAGGTATGTGACTTCCTGGCTGTGTAATATTGCAATTATGCATTATACATGTAAGGTTTAAAAATGGCAATGTTTGTTTCCTGTGTACTCTATCTGGTAAGATGAATTTCAAATCCCAAAAATGTATGGTCAAATCATCAGTTGTAAGGTGTAGGGTAGATATACGTACAAAAATATTTGGAAACTGTGGAATGATTTTCAGTGAGAGTTATTTCTTTTCATCTCACTTATAACAAACTCATGTATGAGAAATAAAATATTTTTGTTACCATGCATTTGTATAAATTATTTATGATAACAACGTAATTTATATCTTGACTGGAGTAGCGAGCGATCCACTTGAAACATAAGCAATTACTTACGGGGGTACTACACCCCTTGATAAATTTGTAACACACTGGTAACAAAAGTTATACATTATATTAGGCAAAAAAAAGGGTTGTCTCAAAGCTCACAAGTTGTTTGAAAACAAATGCGAAATGCGATTTTTTTTTTTTTTTTTTTTAGTTGCCGACTTGGTATTTTTATGGTATTTTGAGGGAAAAAATCTGATTTCCGCCGAATTTTTCTGGAAAAATGTCTTTTTTCCAAATCACACGATCATACAAATGCGCGCGCAAGCTTTGAGACAAACTTTTTTTTTTTGGCCTTATAGGAGCAAGGAATCCAGTTACTACACTGGAATTTCAGTGACTCAAGACAAGCGGTATGTTATTTATGATAAGAAAAGAGGTACTGCTAGAATATGCCCCATTTCTCAACATATGTAATGAACCACTTGTCTTGAATCACAGAAATTTCAATGAAGTAATTGGATTCATTGCCCCTATAACATAACTTTTGTTACCAGTGTGTAGTTATTTTTTGAGATAAATCAAAATTAGTCACAAAATTTATCAGGGGGTGTAATACCACCTTAAAGACACTAGAATTTGGAGGAATAAAATTGCATTGTGCTGAATGAGGTATGGTATAACAATATACAGAACAAAATTCTCCATTTATCAACCACTTTATTTTGTGTTGAGGTAAATTTAAACTGGTCACAAAACTAAGAAAAAATTTGATGTACGGTACTCAAATTTTCGACGAGACTTTTTCAAGAGTGGTTGACCGTAGTTTTATTGTCTTTTTGAAATCACTTTTGTTTTTTATGTGTACCGGTAAAGATACTTTTTGTTTGTAGTATACACTCACATTGATAGTTGTCACAGATAGTTGTAAAACATCCCACACTTAATTGCAGTGCATACATGTAATTGGCATCTTGTGTGTCTTTCTCTCTTTCAGAAACCTTGGCTATGAAAGGTTTAATCTTGAACTGTGTCGGTAGGAAAGAAGACGCCTATGATCTTGTTAGAAGAGGACTAAGAAATGACTTAAAAAGTCATGTCTGTATCCTAACCATTTTAATGTTTGCATTTTAAACTTCATGTTAATTTGCTTATTGAATAATACATTGAGCTGTAAATATGGTACTAGTGTAATTTCCATGCATGATTATTTTCTTTCATCAGAACAATTTCAAACACTGCTTGTTTTAATGTATCTGTGTTAAAATCTTCATAGTAATTGGCCCCCACTCTTGGTACGGTGATAGTATATTGTGGCCCTGTATACTTTTGTGTCATGTTATTTGCATATTTATTAATATTAATGAGTTCATTTCCATTAATCCACTCTCCAGCTCAGAGGATGTTTAAAGACATTCCCACAACCCAATGGGGTTTCTGACCTTGTATGTCTGGCTTTTGTACACATATGGTACAGTTGATCATGCCTTGCATTGGAATTGTGTGCAAATATCTGGTGTTTTCATCCTATTATTTAACATTCATAACATCGAGACTTAGGAATAAAATTAATGCAGTGGGACAATATGAATGTTTCCTGTAAGAAAATCAAATATCAGTCCTAAGTCTCAACTATTAGCTCGTTGGCTGCAGTTTTAAAATGACCATTTTGTGTGTGTGGCAATGGGGACTTTGCCTTTAAAATTAGGTTATATTGATCAAATTTCCCAATCATAGTGCATTGTAGGAATGCCTTTAAGCCTCCTCTGCTCCAGCTTAAACGCAATCACGAATCAAACTTGGTCTTGTGATAGTATTCTTTATATTTTCGAACCTTTGTTGTGGGGGGCCACCTTAATTACGAACCGAGTAATTCTAGTTTGATAAACTGTTGGTAAAAACTTAGCCAACGGAAGTGAAAGTGAAACTGGCCAGCCACTGAACTCATGACCTATGGAATGTTGACTTGAATTAATCTATCTTGTGTTTTATGGACTGCCAAACAATGAAGTTTGCTGCAAGTTAAAAGTGTTTCATTATTTTGATAAAAACCCACAGGATCAAATCAGTGAAAACAAGATAACCTATATACATAGTCTCTGATTTGTTGTGAATGAAGTGAAGAACAGGGCATACACAAATGTTTATTTATTACATCCAAATGCAAACCACTACAAAATTAATTTCCTTTTAGGACTAGAATTTTATTTCACCTAGAATTTATTTAGGATTCTGGCAAAAGCATAGATTCTCCCCATTTACTTAGTATTTACATTCAAAAATATATGGCAAATCAGATTTTGGGTGAATCTCTACGATAAGGGATTATCATCAAGCCAGCCATTGGTACAGGGCATGTATTTGAAAATGAACTTGTCTTTCCTTAACTGGTGCTAATCATCAGGTTGGCATGTGTATGGTTTACTTCAGAGATCAGACAGGAAATATGATGAAGCTATCAAGTGCTATCGAAATGCTCTCAAATGGGACAAGGTAAGATTCACAGGGACACAATTGGGAGTCCAAGTTAAGAAACTTGTGTGTATTCCACAGAATTAAAACCAGAGAACCAGGACTTGACCACCATCTTGATACACACATGGGGTAATAATTGAGGGTATCTAGTTTCTCTCGGAATGCTCTCAAGGCATTCATTGTCATGCTAGTGCAACATCGCATACTAGCGTAATTTGACATGCTTAGTGAAACATGTCGATTGTAAGACGCTAAAGATGAATAAGGTTGAAAGCATGTGGTATAAATATAAAATTTCTTTCACAGAAACGATATTTTCACTTTACTTCAACAGGATAATCTCCAGATCCTAAGAGACTTGTCTCTCTTACAAATCCAGATGCGAGATTTAGAAGGATACAGGGTGAGTCAGAAATTAATGCTTTATTTACATATTTGCTGTTAAAGTGCGAATTTTTATTTGGTATCTTGGTATACAAACTTAATTTTGGGTATGGAAAAAATAAGCAGAGTTATTAAGAAAAGAACCCTTTTACCCATTGAAAAAACATGTCAAGTAATTGAAAAATAAACATCTTTTGAAAATGAAGCTATGTAAAAATATATACCTCTGGTACAATTGTCAAAACAAAGAATATATTACTAGTAAGTGGTAGGCAGATGTAGCGGAATACAATGTACAAAAGTTTCAACGTTGTGACCATGTGAGATCATACTTGATGCATTTAAGTATCTTCACATGGATCATCTTGTGTATGAAAGAATGATGTTTACCCTTTGGGTTTTTGGATTACTAAGAGAGATACTTCTCTCTGTTGTGTGTTTCCTATTGCTAGATAGTATCTGACTTTCAACACAATATTATAGTGCTCATACATTGCAAGCCCAGTATTATATTGCAAAACTCCATAGAGAAGATATGATTCAATATCAGTTTCAGTTTTAAAATATATCCCACCCCTTCCAAAATTTCAAGGGGGAAGAAAAATACTGCATGTTCAAACATTCAAACAATATATTGCAATACATTCCTTCTTTAGGATACAAGGTATCAACTGCTCCATTTACGACCTGCACAGAGAGCCTCATGGATAGGGTATGCAATGTCTTATCATCTACTCAAAGACTACGACATGGCTCTCAAAATATTGGAGGAGTTCAGGAGAACCCAACAGGTAGATAAACAGGACACAGGGAGACATGTGGGAAGATAGGGAGGGATAGATGAGGGGAAGGGAGGGGGAGAAAATTTTGAAGGGGAGATAGTAGATGTATTTTTCAAAGTTCTGATGTTTTGAGGACATTTTCCTAATAACAGCTAATACTAAGCCAAGGTGTGTGAAAGAATGATGTATACCCTTTGGGTTTTTGGATTACTAAGAGAGATTCTTCTCTCTGTTGTGTGTTTCCTATTGCTAGATAGTATCTGACTTTCAACACAATATGATGGCGCTTATAAAAAGTCCAGCATTCCATTTTTAATTTTGTAAGATTAAGGAGGATATTGAGGCAATAGCCTTCCCTTTAAAAGTTCATGTAATCACAACTGTGATGAGATTCAGTTTCTTGGTTCATCCATCAAAAATAGTTACATCTTGTTGTTTAGGATTAATTCTAGTTTAAATATTGGTAGTTCTTTAGTCATGAGGTCTTTTTTTAGTAAGTAGCTCCAAACCAAAGCAAGGTAATCATACTGTGTGTTAAAGTTGCATGTTTCTCTGCTACCCGAGATGGTTTTCAAAGAAACCCTGAATAGAGGAATTTTGTAGACAAGAGAAAAGGAGGGATGAAAAAGAGACAAGTTGATTGGTTTTATCCAAGGGACTGATATTTGTTTTCAGGTGAAACAATATGATTATGAGACCAGCGAGTTCTTCCTCTATCAAAATGATGTGATGCGGGAAGCAGGGATGCTGGAAGAATCCTTGAAACATCTGGAAAAGTATGAGGGGGAAATCTTTGATCACCTGTCAGTTCTAGAGACAAAAGGTAAGTTTATTTTACTTGCAACATCTTTAGATGTTTCACTGTTTGTTCTTGCTATGTACCTTCACATTCACCGGCTAAAATGGTTTTTGAATACTGGGACTATTTTGAACATATTCTACAAAAAGTAGCCATTGTGTATTTTTTGCCAATTTGCAAATTATTTCCACGGGGGTTATTTTGTTTAATTTTTGTGTGTGGTCTAATTACCCTTAACCCCCTTGTATTTGAGCCCTGGTCACATTCAAGTTGTCAGAATTCCTACATAAATCCATGTATTTGAGGCTATACATGTTGCATTGTTCACAACATGTGTACCCAGATCACTATCAATAACCCTAAACTACATAATCTACATGATAATACTCCTCCTGATCTGTGAATTAAATCCTAATCAATAATAAACCTAATACAAGACTTTTTGAAATTCTATTGCATCCACAGCTGAGTTGTTGATTCTACTTGGGAGACACGATGAAGCCAGGCTAATGTTCCAGACATTAGTAGAGCGTAACCAGAAAACTGGTCGCATTATGATGGTCTAGAAGCGGACGATACGACCGCCAATGAAGAGGAAAGATTAGCCATTTATTTTGGAATTGCAGAGAAATATAACAGAGCTGCAGCTCCCAAGAGAATAGCAATGAATTTTGCCTCAGGTAAGTTTAAAAAAGTTTGTCTTGGAAGGGAAAAAATAGAAAAAACTCCTTCTCCAATTTTCTATGGTATATGTGCAACATCTTTATTGCGGCATATTTTGAGGCAATTTTCTTCTGGACGATTTTAAACTATTTATAACTGATTTTAAACTATTTATAACTGTTTATAACTTTTTTTAAAAGTTGGAATATAGAAGAGAAAAAACTTTCAAATTCAAATTTTAAGCTACATGCATGGTCTTCTGCGACAATCCTGGTTTTGTTTGTGTTGTATGAATTAACATAAAAAACTTAGCTCAAATAATCAAGCTCCAGCTGGCAAAGTACATTACAGTTATAGGACATACTGGATGTAAAACTTCAGATACGCACCCACGCAGACTCCTTGGGAACTTGCCAGCATGATTGGTAACCAAATTGTCCCTGTATTATTTGACCCAAGCAACCAATCAACCATGACTGAGAACCCCTGACCTAGCCTAGTCTGTCCTTGTGTACGGATTCTTATAAATTATGTATTTTGTGTGTGTACATTTTCAGTTGGTATTATTATGCTGTGTTTCTTCAGCTTTTAGCTGTAATAAGGCAATACAATTAGGTCCATGTGAATAATTTTGGAATTTAAAGTTTAAGAAGGTCTGCTAAAGTTACATGCATTATCTATTATTCTCTTATTAATAGGTGAACCCTTTGTGAAGTTACTAGATGAATATTTACGGAAGATGTTGAGAAAAGGTGCTCCCACTGCTTTTGTTAGCGTCAAAGGCCTATACAAGGATCAGGAGAAAGTGAAAACAATTGAAAATATGCTCCTGAGTTTCTTGCAGTGTCTACAAGTTAATGCAACTTTCTCAGAAAGTGGTAAGTGTGAACTAATGTGCTTGTTTAAAAAAACACCATCTTACAAGAAGCAAATACAAAATGCTCTTTACATTTTGAATTTTACTGCTAAGAAGAATTAAACTTTTACTTTTAAATTATTAGGCTTGTGCTCACTGCACTCTTAAGGAATGATGTATACCCTTTGGGTTTTTGGACTACTAAGAGAGACACATCTCTCTGTTGTGTGTTTCCAATTGCTAGATAGTATCTGACCTTAAATCTGGATTTTAATTGAACATAAGCATAAGAAAAACTGATCAATAAGTAAGCATTTAAGTAGACCTCACTATTGAAGTATTATAATTGTACAGAGTTCTTGTATTTCAAAGTATAATTGATTTTTGACTTCCTTACAGAGAGCAATGGAGAAAAGGAGCCTCCAACAGTGGTACTATGGACAATGTTTTTCCTGGCTCAACATTACGACCAGCTGCGGCAAACAGAGAAAGCATTAGAGTACATAGACAAAGCTATAGATCACACACCAACACTTATTGAGCTTTTTACTGTGAAAGCCAAAATATTTAAGGTAGGGAGTGTGGTTAGATAAGGTACCCACATCCATTCCAAATGAATACATTGATATTTATTTGGGTTAGGTAAATTATTGTTTGGTGTTCTTGGTTTAAGGAATGATGTTTACCCATTGGGTTTTTGGATTACTAAGAGAGATATCTCTCTGTTGTGTGTTTCCAATTGCTAGATAGTATCTGACCTTAAAACAAGTCTATTAAAGTGACTGAATGTTCCATTTGTCTTGCGAAAAGTCACATTTATGATATACCAAGATTGTTAACTTTTGATGATCAATGGGGGAAAATGTTGCATTATGGAGCTGTACCAAAGTTGCTGCTGTCCAGTGTCAATGCAAAAGATTACTATCTTGCATTTACATTTTTAGAACTTTTCTTGAACATTTTTTGAAATTTTACACTTTTCCAATTGACCTTAAATATTGGTAAGCTACTTTATTTCAAGATTTAATGCTGCCTAATTGTGTTAAAAACCAAAAATTCAATGTCATGCACCAGTGCGACGGGACTGCCCCCCTCCCCCTCCCTTCCCCAGAAAAAAAAGCAAATTTAAATTGTGACACTTGCGCTCCTCACAAAGTTCAAGAAATTAATACCTTGTAAAATAAAATAGACATGAAAAAGTGAATGCATGAAAAAATGTCTAGACTTGCTGTATGGGTAACTTCAATGTTTCTAGTTTTGTTTTCAAAAGCTAGTTGTTTTAATATTATTAATATTGATAATTTCAGCATGCTGGTGATATAACAAAAGCAGTAGAATGCTTGGACGAGGCTCAGTCACTAGACACCGCTGACAGATTTATTAACTGCAAATGTGCCAAGTATATGCTTCGAGCCAACATGGTGCAACAGGCTGAAGAAATGTGTGCAAAATTCACCAGGGTGAGTATGTGTTGCAGTAGTACTTTAGTGCATCAGGATTCTGGCTTCATTTTTGAGATGTTGCTTAGGTCCTTGAAGAGGAAGCCCGTCAGAGCAGTTCTGGGTGAATTAAACCTGCCTAGTTATCAAATTAATCAGTGACAAGGTTATCTATGAATTTGAGAGGTGCTAATTGATGTTTTAATGTTATTGCATCAATTGGCACCTGTCAAATTCAGAGATAATCTTGTCATTGATTAATTTGATAACCAGGCCGGTTTGGTTCACCCCCAGAAGAACTGCTCTGGTGGGGCTTCCTCTTTTTAATGAGTTTTGGTGATATTTTAGTTATTAAGGCTCAACTTTCCAAGCTGACACCCAGGCAAGTGAAAACTGTTACAACTTGTGTGATGCATTTGCATCCATGGAGAAGATGAAGTGCCAATTCAATGCTTGATGTGCATGAGGTCTAATACCAATGTGATAGTAAGGCAATACAGCCCAACCTCTGTTATACGGCCATGATGGGACCAAGCATTGGCCGGATAAGTGAAAAATCTGGATAAGTGAATTACATCTAATTCTGCATTGAATGTCTGAAGTGCTAATATTGGGACAGCATTGTTACTCAAGATGGGGGTAATAATTAACACTGAAAGATGGTATTTGAGTTATGTATGCCACATAGTTATGTCCTTCTAAATGCTTCAGTGCATGAAATCAAGTTCTCAAAGCATGAAAAACATGTTTTTCTATGAAGATCACATATCCGGATAACAGAGAGATCCATATAAAAGTGGTCCGGATAAAAGAGGTTGGACTGTACCAATATGGTATCTATACTTTGTAAAGCGGCAATTTCCACATAAAGCTAGCATAAAAGTGTTATTTAGTTTTGTCGGGATGACTTACCTGGCTGGCCACCACTAGAAAGCACTGAACTATGAGTATAATGAAGAACCCAATTATTACAAGGAATGCCTGAAGTAAAAGTTAACACCAGCATAGAAGAGTTTTTTGTTTTGTTATATATTGCCTGTGGCATTGGCAAAGAATGAAGGAAGTGATATTGTGTAATTGATTCCCAATATGTAACATGATCAAGGGGAATGAGTCACATGTCGGCAATTTTCAATTAGAAGTTTTTTACATCATTTTCTGGCAGTTACGCTACATTTTGATGCAAACCCCAACAAAATTGGACATCTGCTTACCGAGCTTTTATCAATGGCTGAAAACATTATAAACAAAAGAATTTGAACACTGTTTTTGCCAAAATCTCAAAAACAATATTAGTGACATCCGACTCATTCCCCTTGATCATATCACATATGCGGGTATCATCTTGTTATAATTTCAGTAACCACTTCATTGGTTTGTTTGTTTGTTGTATTTTTTAGGAAGGAGTGCCTGCAATGGAGAACTTAAATGAAATGCAATGTATGTGGTTTCAAACGGAATGTGCTCTCAGCTTTCAACGACAGGGAAAATTTGGGGAAGCGTTGAAGAAATGCCTTGAAATTGACAGGGTAAGTGCAGATTATCCCATTTATTATCAGTATTTGAGATTATTTGAAGTAAAAGATGGTTTAGACTAGACTTTCACACACACACCCCCACACACACCCCTACTCCCCACACCACCCCTACCCCCACACCCACCCTCCCACACACAAAACCCCACTTGCATATATATACAGTCTTATCACGACAAAGGGTGCAGACTGTACATTGATATATATGGGTACATTGATATATGGGGCTGCACCACCTTGATTTAAGGAATGATGTTTACCCTTTGGGTTTTTGGATTACTAAGAGAGATACTTCTCTCTGTTGTGTGTTTCCAATTGCTAGATAGTATCTGACCTTAAATCAAGCATAATTAATTCATATGTGATAATCCATTTTTCTTGGCAATGTTTCACTTGCCAGTCTCATTTGTTTTGTTACCATGATTGTTGCTTTTGATGACAATTAGGGGGAAAATGTGCAGAATTGCACTTGTGAAGAAACTTGGAAAATGTAAATTAAGTGATGAAGTCAATAATTTGAACTGTTTGTCAGGATGATTACTGACCAGATAACTAATTGATGAGTTACTTTTTTGCAGCATTTTGTTGAGATCGTTGAAGACCAGTTTGACTTCCATACGTACTGTATGCGCAAGATGACGCTGCGTTCATACGTCAGTCTACTCAGGTTGGAGGATAAGCTACGAAATCATCAGTTCTATTTCACTTGTGCCAGACTTGCAATAGAGGTTAGTAAATAAATGATTCTCTGTTGGAAGTTCTGTTATGCTAAAAGTACACAAATGCAACAGTTACACACATTTGTAACAAGCAGGATTTAGAAACTCGTAGCAGCAGCAGCATCTATTCACATCAAATAAACTAATCTATATTTTGGATTGATAAACTGGGTAGGGGTTGTTTAATGTAAGAATAATTTTTGAGGGATAAAATCAATGCTTAGTTTCTAAGGTGCCAAATATAGCTCAGATTGCATCAAAGGGCATGTAAGACCCCAGACCCTGGTCATGCTTGTGCTCTCAGAGGATGGGACAACCATGCAGGGATGTTGTAAGTTTTCAGGCTCTTGCCTGTTACCAGATTTACCAAATTTCTTTTATTTTCAGCCCATTTTAGGGCCATTCTGGTAATTTTCACTCTGTTTTTCAGGCTTTTTTGTCAAAGGTGGACTTTCATCCCTGATCCATGCTCATGTTCTCAAAGGACAGGACAAATATAAAAAGGATGGGAGTCTGACCCACTGCCCACTATACTGCTACCCCAGTTTAACGAATCTCATCAGGCACGTGAAAGGGTAAATGGGGCCAGTTTATAGTAATATGCTATTTGTCAGTATGAACAAATCATAACGATACTAAATAAAGCCCTGTAAATCTTCATGTACAAAATGCATTCTTTATTTCCAGGTATATTTGCGGTTACATGACAAGCCCCTTGAAGATGCAGATGCTACAGAACAAATCGACTCAGAAAATCTGAGCCCGAAGGAGTTGAAGAAGTTACGCAGCAAACAAAGAAGAGCACAGAAAAAAGCGCAACAGAGAGAGGAAGAGAAGCAGAAATTGGAAGATAAGAAGCAAGCAAAGAAGCAGCCAGATGCAGAGTTAGACGGGCCCAAAGAGGAGGAGTTAGTAGCGGATAAATTAGCCAGGGTGAGTCAAGGCATTGACAGCAGTTATCTATATATTTACTTGGTGGTGCTGATGGAATGGGTCCAAGATATTGATTTAGCTTGAAGCTGTGCATTTCCAGATTAAACACAATATGTTCATGAAGGGTATTTCATATTCTGGCAAAGTGGAGAAATGATCTTGTGTGACTGGCTTAGTTAGATGACTGTATAATATGTAGAGTTTTGAGTGAAATCAATTTATGAGGTAACAGGTATATATAGATGGCAGTGGCGTAGCTGGGATTTTTTCCAGGGGGGGGCAAGCCTGTATGGGGCCTGTTTTAGCCCAAAATGAAGGTAAATTTTACGTAAAGGCCAGTGCGCGCGAAGCAATGTTACCATATTTCGGTCCAAAACATGGTGTTTTGGGGAACATACCTCAGGCTATTTTAGGGGCCTGGACCCGGTACCCATCTGGTCTAATCGTAAATCCGGCCACAAGTTTGAAATAGCTCAATGGTAAATGACTTAATCGGCCAACTTTGTGTCGATACTGAAAATTTTCGGTTGGGGGCATGCTACAAGAAACATGTCGGACACAGCCTTCTTGACCACCTTTTTCGACTTTTCTTTCTGGGTTGACCATTTTATTGTTTTAGTCAATATACTGTTCCTATAGGTGGTTTTGTGCAATTAGCATTTCAAAAGATTTATATTTCTTTGTCTTCAAGAAGTCATTACAAGTATATTGTCGAGTATATTAATAATAATCGTATGGCCCTACATATCGTAGTCCTATGGATTCCCTCTTTCTCTTCTCTTTCCCTTCTCTTCCCCATATTTTTCCTCTCTCTCCATCCTTTCTCTTTTTTCCCCGCACTAGGGGGGCGGGGCCCAAATAGACAATTTTGCCAGGCTTATTGACAATAATCGTATGGTATTGCATATCGTATGGATTCCCCATCTCTTTTCCCTCCTCTCCCTATCTCCCTCTCTTTTCCCCTTCTCTCCTCTCTTTTTCCTCTCTCTCTCCTTTTCCCTCCTTCGCTAGGGGCGGGGCCCAAATAGCGCTTAGGGGCGGGGGGCCCAAATAGGCAATTTTTTTTTGCCAGGGGGCAATTGCCCCCCCTGCCCCCGGCAGCTACGCCACTGATAGATGGGTGAAATACTACTACTACTAATAATAATAAGTCTTTATTTCCCACATTAACAACAACATTAAATAACAAGCAAGAATATATAAAAAAAAAACATGAAAAGACAAAAAAGACAAGTAAAATGACATGGAGGAGAAGATCAAAAGGCCATGGAGACAAGAAGTGATCATCCCCTAAGACATAATAAAAACAAACAAGATTTAAATAATGTTTTTGTCACCACAATGAATATAACACCATTGAACTAACTAATATAAAAGGTACATATATGTTAATATATAAACAAGCCAAGAAGATAAATATGTAGAATGGTTTTGCAATACATTTCATATTAATATGGTGTGCATTTTGTTTTCAAACAAGTTAGATGGTATATTTAGGTGAACTTTAAGAGGATAAAGATAATTTTGCTAGAACAAGTTGAAATTTGAGTGTAAAGTGTGATGTATTTTTGTTTGTTTGCTTACAGATTGATGATCCTTTAGAACAAGCGGTATACTTTCTGAAGCCATTACAAAGTCTGGCCAATAACAGAATAGAAACGCATCTTCTAGCATTTGAAATCTACTATAGAAAAAGTAAGTGCACTGTGATACACAGCAGGCAGATTTGATGTGTATTTGAAATCATTTTGATGGAAGTTACTTCGCTGCTGTATTAAGTTTGGTATCACAATTTCACTCAATTGAAAACATTAATGAAACACCTTTGACCTGTAGATATTTGTTTCAATCACATAAGTTGCTGATGTCCAGTGGATATTATGCCACCGTAACCATGCTCTGTGGTGAGGCTTGATGACATCAGAATACAATTATGTTTGTTGTGTTTTCACTTATCATACAAGGTTTAAACATAGATGGTATTATTTGCTTTACAGAAGAGCTTTTTGTCTGATTACCAAGAGAGTGCAAGCCTCAAAGGCAAAGCAAGCAAATATTTCTGCAGTCAAGGTCGCTAATATACCATGCGAGTCACCAGGTCAATTCAGTTGGTGTGATATGCACTTAGTGCACTTTTATTTACAAACTCAACCAAGAAGAAGTCCACGGTGGAACCAAAATGAAATGACTCAATGTGATATTTGTTTTGTTGCAGATAAATTGTTACTAATGCTGCAGTCTGTGAAACGAGCTCACTCTATAGACCCAAGTCATCCCAGATTACATGAGTGCCTCATTAGGATTCACAAGAAGGGTATGTATCGCAATAAAACACAGACCACCTAGAAATCATGTATGTGATGCATGATCACATTTGCATAACATAATGCTTTGTGCCACAAGCTGTTCCCTTGTAAACGGAGAATGTTAAGTAGAGCATTTTGAACAACGGCATTAATGCACTGTGTTTATATTTTCTTGATGATGTTGAAAAATGTCTTGCATAACTTTGAATACTGAGGTAAGGCAATAGAAACAAATTAGTTTGATCTTTCGATCGACCATCGATGCTTGGTCGATCCTTATTATTTATGAAATCAATTAATTTCTATTGTTAATTGTGATAAAAGAGTAATTTGTGCCTGTAGAGATATTGATCAATATAAATTTAGCGTTAGTTATGATTAATTAGTTGATAGTTCATTAATAACAAGCATCAAAGCGGCATCGACGGTCTATCCAAAGATCAAACATATTTGTTTCTGGTGCCTAACGTAAAGTAAATAGAAGATGTTTAGAATGGTATGGACAGTCGACATTAATATTTGGTGGATTTTATCAATTACTGTGTGGTGCTCTTTGATTTAAGGAATGATGTTTACCCTTTGGGTTTTTGGATTACTAAGAGAGATACTTCTCCCTGTTGTGTGTTTCCAATTGCTAGATAGTATCTGACCTTAAATCAAGTGTAATTAAGTCAGCTTCAAGTAAATTAGTAAGGTTTATTGTATTATGATTGTGAAATTTTTCAATTTTCGCTGGGTTATTTTCAGAACGGTGTATTGATAAAAACCCGCGAAAATATTTTTAACCCAAAGCCTTCAATGCGTAGCTGTGTGACACTACATAAGAAACTGTTTAGAACAGATAAAATAGCGAAAAATTAATAGCTCTAAAATATGGCGCTATACAGTAGCTTGTGAATAATTGGTGAGCTGATACAGCCAGGTGAAATGCACATTAAATCAAGAAATTTTGTTCAGTAAATAGGCTTCTTAGTGGGAATTCATAATAAGGTACCGTATTTCCACGAGTACGCAGTTTGTTATCACAGTACTGGTGCAGCTGGTCCCTTTGTGTAATTGTCAGAGGTCGAGCTGTCGTCAGATGTGTCTCTGACTGACACATCCTCAGTGTATTTGTAGAAATACTATTAACTTTTCTGTATTTGAATTTAGTGAGACATCACAATGGATACATAGGCTTGCCACTAACATTTGATAGATCCTCAGGATACTATTTTCTTCTAAATAATGTAATATAATTGCTTTACATTTTTTTCTACTAGTGGAGACATCCAATAATATAGATGAGTCTGTACAGAAAGTGGTTTCTCAAGAGCTACATCGACTATTAGAAGGTAAAAGTGCAGTACAGTTCAACAGTGACTTCATTGCAGCCCACCCTAATTCAATACAGTACCGTACATCAGGTAAGTCAGGCTAGTAGAGGAAACACAATTTAACCCAAGTTACATGTAGATACGTTTTATGGTGTATATTTAGGTATATGTAACACTGCCAGTAAAACACAGAAGATGTTTGGTTACACAGTTTCTTCTTATAAATCATCACTTTATTAAAATGAATTGTGTATCAAATATAAAGGAGCTTCAGTGCTACCCATAGGGAGTACTATGTACAATTGTCAGCGGCATGGTGTTGGCATGAGAAAGGAACATTGAAGAAGTGTGCTTTCCAATAAACACAAAACCAATGGGTACCAAACATTTTGATGCAGACTGTATATGGGCAGAGGTGTGTAAGCCCAACATATATATTATTATCAAGATAGTGTAATGTATTTATTTTGTTTGCGACAGGTGCCCGGATGTCTGCGTTTATAGACCCAAGCAAGTTAGAAGAAGCCATGTCACTAGCTACATGTCTTGATGACAATCTTATAGATAGAAATATACCGGTGAGTAAACGTTGTACCCACTGTACCACTCAGTACTCCTCATGGGCTCCACCACTTGAATTGGCCTCTAAAAATATGCTGATTGGTTATATATGGTTATCATGTATTGAGCCAATCAGAGCTATGGTAAGAATAGTCAGTTGGGCTGAAGGGGGTTAAGCTTTGCAATCATCATTGACCACTTGCCTTTATCAATTTTAGTATTCATATTGTGGGCCATGTGACTGTGTAAAGTTAAAATATGTAAAGTCTGGACTCACAGAAATGTTATTGACAAACTAGATATTTTGGTTTAGAAAACATTGTTTGCCACTTTGCCATTGAAGTTTGAATCCTTGAGGGAGACATTCAACCACTATGCATTATATAATTCAATATTTATTACCCTGCAACTTCAAATTACTGTACATCTGGCTGTCAAAGTTCATAGGATCTTTATTTCAGCCTAACCAAAACTCATGATTTTGAAATTGAATGAATTAATTTTGTTTTCCCCTGCAGAATTGTACCCAAGTACACCACCTCCTAGCAGATGATTATAAGCAGGCAGATGCAGCGTTAGAGTATAGCAAGAAGTGCCACAAGCTGTTCCCCTATGCACAAGTATTTACGCCGCCACAAACAGCGCCCTCCCCTGCAACGCAGCCTAAAGTGGATAATGATATCAACTCTGTAGCCAGCTCAAAGAAGGAAATGAAACAACAGATGAATGATGGAACATTGTGTAACAATACAGAGAAGGCATCGTAGGGTTATATCTGTCTTCTTGAGGCAGTCACTCCTGGTCAGCTTGATGCTTTTCCCCTTACTCAGTTTATTTGGATCCCTGTGCGTGTTTTGGTACAATTCAGCTGATGTACATGACATTGTCATCATCTCCATATCCTGTTGGACATTCGGCTGCTAGCGTAATTTAACATCTCTATGAATTGTCATATTATTGGTGCATTGTGGCAAGGAGAAAGGGATTGTTTTACAGACTTACATAGTCAAAATAGTATGTGGGATGTGTTTTGAGGAACAAAAAATGGCATTCCTGCAAATTCTATTTCTCCATGTAAACTGATATCAAGTCTAATTCAAATAAGAATGCAATTTTTTGAAATTCTGAAAACAATTATTATGATAGCAAGGGCTTGAACTAGGAAAAGTGTTGAAAAGTTTTTGTACACCCTCAATAGAGTCTTTGACTCAGGGGATTTACAAGCATGCCTTTGCAAAACGTTTATTTATTTTGGGAATCATGATATTTTGTGTCAATTTTATGCAAATATACAGGTGTAAAACTTCATAGTGAAGTTTGCAACCAGAAAGTTTTGGCAGTTTAATTATCCAGTTATAAAACCCAATTTCTGATCTGCTCCCACAAATTAGGAAACTTGGTCCATTTTCAAAATCGGTTTCATAGTTTCATAGCAAACTGTGTGAACCCGTATCTTTGCTGTGTAAGCTTGGAAATGGATCATAAGCATGTCATTTACTTCATTATAGATCAACCTTTTTCATCTTGTGATGGTAGAATTGAAAATTTCACCTCTTCCAAACTTGATAGATGTTATGCCCAATATAAACTATGCTGCCATACATCTAATTTGTGGGAATAGGTCATTTTGATATGAATGGCCTCCTGATCAGGCTAGTGTAAGTTTTAATTATTGGTGCAAATAATCTTCAGTTGTATGTCTATTGTATGTTCAATAAACTTAGACTCAGTTTGTTTAATTATGGTGTGTTCAAACATGTAAAAAAATGTGTTTTTTGTTAGGACCTCATTTGCTAGGCTGGTTCTATTCAATTTCAAGTATTTCAGATTGGCTATAGTAGGATGCTGGGTTTATATCAAACTATGTCAAACCAGAGCAACTGGTTCCCGACATTGACATTTGATCAGCTTATATTAAAAATGGGCCAGAATTGAATAGATTTTGAGGTAGAATTCTTTTGCATGAAGACATGTTAGGTTCACCGATGTTAAGAGCCTTTCCTGTTATGATATATGACTGAGTTCACAAATTATCAACCAAATCTGAGTCTTAATTGAACACACAACAGGCATGTCTTCCATATATTTCAATGCATGTAATACGGCAGGTCATGTACGTGTACGTCCATGTTGAGTGTACATATATAATCACATTCACAGCCTGGTTTGCCTCCTTATTTTCATATGGAAAGCAGATATGTGATTTACATAATATGCCAATGAGAGGCCAATATACTGTGACTTTATTCAATCAGCCGATAGAAATTGAATTCACACCATACATTTTTGTGGTACACAATTATTTGATGTCAATTTTGGTAGTACTGAAAGCAGTGTTGGACTTGAAAATTTGTGTATCTAAGCAGCTGCAGGTGCAAAGTAAATACCATATTATAGCCTGTCTGGCAAGTCACATCTAAGGTGCTTTGTGATAACATTTCACATGAAGTAACTGTAATATCACTTGCCTTCCTATATCTCAATGTACACTCAGATTTAGGTTTAATCATAATTTTCAGATTATGAAAATGCCATCGCTGGCAGTCGAGCAAGTTGTTATGGTCCCACACGCACATGATAACGAAATGGCTCGGTGGAATGCACTGATGATTGCATTCATCAGAGACACAAATTGAAGCACTTATATTGTCATGAACACAGGCTTGTTGTGTTTTTCTTGTGATATTGTTCACAGGCTGGCATTGGTATTTGAAGGATTCTGTTAAAGAATTTTTTGCAGAATTTGCAGTATGCCCTGTGCACTATTATATGACAGCATAGATAGTATACCGTAAAACCTTGTCTACAAGCATATATAGTGCTTTTGGTGAAAGCTAAATTAGTCCAGGCACCATCCATCGATAGAATTATAACATTGTGGAGTTTGAGCAAATAAATAACCGATACAAGCTTATACAAACAAGTATTATTGTAAGCCCAATCTATTGTATTGACATATTTTCGGCTGTGTCATATAAATTTTTTATTTTTGCTTTCATCAAAAACACTATATGCTTGTAGACAAGGTTTTACGGTAGATCGTAAGTGATCATTGGTATTCAAGTACATTTGTGACCATATCAGTTACTACTTTCTACAATTCTGTGAGTTCTTTTCCAGAAACTTAAGGATTAAAAGTGTGAGGTTGACAGTGAAAGAAATGAGTAACCCTTCAATAGTGAAATTTGTAGGCGAATCCATACCTTATTTTACACAGAATATGAGCATTAGATAAAAAGAAGATTGATCTATGAGCCACAGCTTTTTCTTTAGTTCATTGTTGGATTTTGTAAACTTTAATTGTACATCTTCTGAAGAAAATTAAATTTGTTTGTTTGTTTTTTTCAACAAAATTGTTTCTTCATGCCCTAACTCATTTTCCTGTTTGGACTGCATTAATTTCTATGAAATTGTGTCTTGAATGTTTGCATCGGTAAAATGTTCATTGATTGAAAGAATAACAAAATGTCTCACAAGAAGGTTTCCAAGTAAGCAGATACACCACATGTAATTTTGGAGCAAATTTAAGTGTTACCTAGATAGCTCAAATTTATTTTACTTTAAAATGCAATTTAAATCTGTAATAATGATCACATGGACTGTAGAAATTGTAATTGCACTGACATATCTGACATTTTATACCATTATATTTCCATCAATCCATACTATAGAACAATGCATCATATATATTGAAACTCTTAAATTGGCAGATGAATACAGGAAGATTGTGCATTATTATAACAAATCACTCCCAATCCGATTTTATTCAGTGCAATGAGAGTAATGTTGAATCCGGATTTTTAGTCCTTGGTTTGAAATATTCATAGTGCAGTGTCAAAACTTACAAAGCTGGATTGGTGCAAACTGAAACTCGTTTGTGATAAACTGCAAACTTTTTAAGCAGTATACGCTGGCGAAGTTATGTAATAATCTGATTAACTACCATAGCAATAGGTGAAAACAATTTATGAATATACCGTGCTGCACTGGCACGTTCACATGGTACCTCTGCATTGAACCATATCATGCTGATCACTCTCATCTGTAAGATTGGCATCTTTAAAAAGATATTGTATTCAATTCATGATTGCAGACATAAACAGGTGATGAGTGCAACCTGCTTGTAGTGCAGCGCGATACATTCAAAAAAATTTCAGCTATTGCTATGGTAGTTAATCCGATTTATTTCTGTGAATTTTTGTTCCACCATTAATATTAATTGATGAATTTAATGAAATTTGGTTACATGAAATTAACAAAATTAAATTGCTTGCAGAAATAATTTGCAAAATTACTGTCATTTTTCAATCCTTTTCCTTCCATTTTAGTATAAAATTCATAATTTTCAACATTTGAATTGAGTTGAATTAGATTGGGTCACTTCTAAAGTACTAGATATGTTTGGCTCAAATATTTTGTATAAGTGGTGGGAAAATTATTTTTTTAGTAAAGCACATCTCCAAAAAGAGTAAAGATGTTTTATAATGTTACAAAACATTAATGTTACCATATGCACAAATGAGAAGCTAGAAAACATTTCTGTCCCACATGCAAATATGTGGTACATAAAAGCAAATTGGGTTTAAGTATGTCTTTTAACCCAAAAGTTGAGGTTAAAGAATTTATCTTTAAAGACATCTTTGCACAATAGTTGACATATTTTGGTAGCAGGGCTATGGTATAATTTCATATGCAACTCATCAGAATGTCAGAGATTGTGGAATGATGGTAGCACTGCATTGAAACTTTGGTTCACCTCAGTGACTTTGGTGCTTTTACATGGTTCCACTGCAAGCACTCTGTGTTTAACTAAACATTGGTGATTCAATAGTCAATATACACACAAACGAACTTGGTGTGAACCAAAGTTTATTAATGCATGTGATGTTGCTATGAATTGGAATAAAGATGTCTGCAGGTTTTTAAATACATATACATGGCTATTTCATAGAGTAAACATCAACACTGTTCTTCCTCAATATTTGCTCTACATGTAAGGATCCATTACCAAGTTACTTCAGTGGTCTCCTGAGTGGCTGATTTGATGTAATCATACTTACACTCACTGTGAATGAAAGCTAGCCATGTTTTGTGATTGAAAATATTCATCTGGATCGGTAGGAAAATCAGTTGATATTTTCTGATCCAAAGAATGGACTTACTGTGTGTACAGCAACACCTGTTGCTCAAGTCAACACTTGATGAGAAGTGACTGCTATTGTGAACTAGCAGTCATGTTGCAAGCTGATTTCCCCACAATGTGTTGTTGCCAGCTGATTTTGTCCCGTTGACCTAATGGATACAGGAAGCAGCATAGGGTTTTGGTTACCCGCGACATTTAGCCACCACGCAAGTCTTCAGAAATCTATTTTTGCAAGATTCAAGCCTGAATTTGTAATTTTCATATTTTTCCTGTGCAAAAACAAGTTTTAAGTGCAATATAAGTTGAAATTACTGCACTTGAGCTTTGAGTTGATTTTTTTAACCTCCCCTTGTATCTTCCCCTCCCTTCCTACCCTGTTTGAAACTCAGCATGTAATGTAGTATGGCTCAGGATATTGTTAATGAGTGGTCATTTTTCAGAAAATGTGGATTAAAATGACTTGCACCCTTAGCAATAAATGAATGTTGTGATGTGTAGTGATGATGATTTATTGGGCTAATCCATTTAAAATCCACACTCCCCATGTGGAAGATTTTGGAAATATCTTCTGCAGGGAGAAAGAATATGAATTTTCAAATGGAATGAGCACATTAATCAACTCTATTTAAAACTTACCCACCCTCTAGAAGTTTTACATGGAGCTGCCTAATGTGTCCATTCCAATGGAAATGTGTACTCACTCTGGTGAAGATCTAACATCCAACACATGGAGAGTATGTATTTTAAATGGAATAGCATATTATGAACCGATGAAATGAGTTAATGTGATGCTATCAAGCAATGAGTTGCATGTTCCAATTCAATTGACTTTATATAGAGAGAAAAGTCTATATTTCGTTGAACGCTTTTACCGGACTGAAAGCCCAAGCGACACAATAAATTGAGGGACGAACAAATCTGATCAAACTAACTCACTCAGATTTCCCATTTAACTGGAATCAATTGAATCCTTTTGTGTCTTTGTGTGTTTTGCTTCAGCAAAGAAATTACATACTAGTTTGACCATGTCCAAGTATTTCAAAAATGAGATTTTTGAATCAAAATGTTCAGATTGGAATTCTCTTTGCAGTAACACATAGCCTCATCTCATCTCCATAACCCATCAGGGGTGTGAGAGACCAGATATTTATCTGTTTCCAGATATTTTTTCAAAGACACACTCTCAGGCCTGAAAGTTGAAAAGCCTGTGTGACAAGTTCTCCTGTGACAAGTTGTCCTCTTAATGGACATTAGGCCTTGTGTTTCTGAGCTCTCAAATTGTAATGGATTCATTACGCTTGATGGCATCACATAGTTTTAGCTTGACTGAATGTATTAAATCTGTGGGTTTGAAAGCAACTTTTGTTAGTTATTAGACCTAGGAGAGTCCTGACTGTTGGATTGTCACAATAAAGTAAGTGTACCTCTGGAAATCAAATGCTGATCAGGTACACTAAATATCTGCCTCCATGACACACAAACATGTGCACACTCTCTTTGTCTTAAACTCTTTTGAAGTTCAGAGACTGTTAAAACCATGTGTAGCAGGATTCTTCTCTATGTATTTTGCACTGCAAGAAAGTGCAAGGTAGGCAAAACAGCTGTACCTTGTATGAATATGATTGATCAACTTTTCTTTTGTCTTTCAAATGGGTAGTGAAGACAAGGGACCATGTTTAAATAATATAAAAACATCACAAAAAGAAACCAACTGCTATTTTGGAAGGCAATAATGCAAAATCTGTGCATAAAATGTTAAATATTCAATCAAATGTTGTCATCAACCTATTTGATCGTAGTGCATTTGTTATGTGTGTGAGACGAACTGTCGTGGTAGATCGCAATCATGCTTTTGTTTAATGCATTTGAGTAGTCAGAACATATTTACGGTATATGTCATATGCACAACCTCTATTAGGAAATGATAATAATCACATTTATATTTCCCTAGATTTTGCGTTTCTCTAATTAAGGCCAACAAAGGTTGTCTACATTTTCCCTCCCAAAAATCATGCACCTGAGGTGGAGATGACACCCCTCATATCATGCTCTGGGATCTCCTTTACTAAACTCATACCATTCCTCTTGTGTTTCAGCTTTTACCTTTATTTCTTTTAATATGTTCGTGCAAATGCCACAAGCTCATGCTCCCTTCAATCCGTCTTAAAATCTAGATTTTGAGTTGTTGGGGAAGTTCATTTCTGTGATGTGTTTATATTTCAAAACATGAACAATTATATATGAATTGTGCTAAATATGCTCTGCAATAGGGCCACAATGATATCCTGCTCTAACTAGCGTTTACTATTCAGAAACTTCTATGTTGTAATGTGTAAATTATATAGAAACAATTCTCACACTTCCGAGGTTTTGTCCATGTATAGCATTTTGACCACTCCATTTTGAGTGGGAAAATATAGCTACAACTCTTTATTTATTTTGATAATCAGAAGGAAATAGCTATGCTGGCCTTGTTAAAAATATGCCTATAGGAAAGTTACTAACAATTTCAGCTTCTAGATTCTGCCCAGTAAAGGCACAAAACTACTGCATAGTTGGTGGCAGTTATTATGAAATGGCTTGAGGTTATGGATTGGAATAAGACAATGTTGACTGAAGATATTTGCAGCATTGAATTGAAACTCACACCTTGTAGCTTTTTTATGTTATTGATTTCATATTTCCTGTAGTAATATGTGAAAGTTAGAAGAGAATGTATATTGTGTGAAGCTATGATAGCTCTCTCTTGTGGCAAGATGGTGGATTTATAGTCGTAATTGTATAACGTCATACTTCCTTATCCAATTCATTGGGCAATTCCATTTGAATGCTACACTCCCCTTGTGGAAGATACTGGAATTCCATCCAAATTCAACAGTTTTACCCATTCCAGTTTTTCATCCATAGTGGAAAAGGTGCAAAAGATTTTGGAATTCCAACATAATTGTCTTATTTTTTCTCAATTTCAAAAAAGTGCAACTGGAATTAAGTATAAAACTAACAAAGAATTCCAGCTTGATTGAACTGGAATTGAATGATAGTGACATGTTCTACAGTGGACAGGGCAGGGGTTGCATCTGACGCGACGTCTGACGCGTCTAGGGACTCCTTTTTTATTTTGGCCATTTTGGACTCCTTAAATCACAAGTTGAAAGTGACCAAAGGGTCCGATAAAAACTGTATGGACTCCTTAATTTTACGATGCACGGAGGCGTAAATCGGTATAAAGTTTAGAATTTTGGACAGATGGACTCCTTAAATTCTCATTGGACCAAAGGGTCAAAAAAAAATTAAATTGGACCCTTTGATTTTTTTGTGCTTGCGCTACCCCTAGGACAGGGGTGTGTGGATTTTAAATGGAATCACCCATTTTGCTTTGGATTGATGATTGTATTGAAAAGTAAACAGAAAGAAAACAAGAGAAGTTCCTGCATTAAGTGATATGACCAGGAAAGTGCAGAGGGAGTGTGTTCACTTTATGGATCTAATGATCATTGATCAAATTATTAAGTAGTGTAATATTCCAGATTGCACCACACAGAATACAAGCTTGTCTGCACGCCTTCAAAGCACTGTGTAACTGCCATGGAGTAGTGGTATTGTACTTCTGTAATACCTCGGATGAGTGCCAGTAAGGCACATATTATTTCTCCCTGGAGTACTATACATGTGTTCAGAGAGTTCACATACATTACCTACCAAACATATTTTTTGATCGAACACTTCAGTGCTATGCAAGATCAGCAAATACTTTTGATGGGTAGTGCATCTCATACACATAGAGGAGATGACACAATGCAGGTTAGCCTGCATTAAGAAGGAACTTTGCTGTGTATCAATATTTGCATGTGTCAATTGGGGTATTCCAATTCAAATCCATACACCCCCCTATCAAAGACATGACCTTAATTTCCCACTCATGGGGTGTATATTTCAAATGGAGTCACCCATTCAGGTAACCCCATTTGAAATTCACACTCCCTGCGTGGGAGATTAAGGCCATGTCTTGTATGGATTTCAAATGGAACTGCCCATTACGGAAAAGGAAGCATGAAGTTATTCAATGCGACTATAGGATTTGGCCATACGTCATTAGGGGGCCAACTTTTTGCTTGTATAAAAAAAGACTTGATTAAAAATAAAAATAGTGTCTGATAATTGGACACCTATGAACTTGACTTTGGCATGTGTTGGTTTTCTTGATGTTATTGTGTATTCAGATAGAAAATCTCTGCAGGGAGCTTCCATATTAGTGCATTAAGAGTGCCAGTTATGGATCAGAGTATTGCATAATAATAGAGGTTATCCACTTTACTCATGTGTGACAAAAGGCGCTGGTTCCCGTAGTATTCCTCATTCAAACCAATGCAATGCACAACCTCGGGGTTATCTGCATGACTTTGGCGGGCTATTTTGAAACAGCCATGGTTGCACAAGCATGTTCTTCTTTTGAAATTCCTAAACAAGGTATAGCAGTCGTTGGTAGGATATGCAGCTTATAGAACATGGATAACCTCTATCATGATAAAACCCTCCAAAAGATTCATCTGGATCATTTAAAAAAGTCATTAAAAACAAATCAAGTACTCAATAAAAATATTTCTATTCATATCAGAAATCTTGTTCACTCATGTTTGGTGAGTGGTAGTGTTACTAGATGTTATCAGCAATCTTTGTGACAAATTATGATGACATCACATGGGTTGATAGCCGATTATTGATCTGATCATAGATTCGATCAAGTTTGTCCGCCCCCTTGTCCTTGTTCATGGTGGTATTGCCTTATCCAGATGGCCTCTTTGTCATCGACCATGAGGCAAACAAAAAAACCCGCTGGCTTGAAGAGGCCAACACCATGAACAAGGGTGGTGAGGCATACAAACTTGATCAAATCTACAACCAGATCATAAATCGGCAAGCAACCCATATGACGTCATACCATTCACCAAACCAAACCAGAGTGAACAAGATACCTTGTAGGAATCGAAATATTTCTAGCAGTTGCCCGATTTATTTCTTAGGATCTGTTTTGAGAACTTTTGCTTATCAATGAATGATAATACCCTCCCAGGATGGCTGCAATTTTGAGGGGAGCAAGAGCAATCGCTCTCTACTGCTCTACTTATATCTGATATAGGAGAGTGATTTTTAGCTCTCCTTCGTTGACAATGCTCTCCTTACATTCTGTTGTAATTAGTCTGAACAGACCTCCTTGAAGGCTCCAGAAAAGATATTTAATGCTCTCCTGGAAATTCCGAAAGACAGTCCCTGCAATGGTTATCATTATCATTATCTCATTTTTGATCAGTTTGGCTGGACCATGAAGTATGCAAGGTCTGTACATAGTGTTATTAGTTTGGCAGAAGACTGAATATCAATTTATCTCCAATAAATTCATCGTACATGCAAATTCTGTTGAATTAAAGAGCAGGGATCAGCCAGTGCAGCACTGCTTACTAACCCCGTGTGCTGCCCCGACTCTACCGTGATAATAACAGGCAAGTGCTATATCCAGTACATCACCCATCCATTACTGTGGGAGCTTAACTTGCTGAATGATTTAATTTTAAATGGATATGATAAATGTTCAAAAGTTTTATCAAAATCCAAGTAGTCTTTTATGTGGTTCAAAACTATTTTGTCATTTCATTTTTTCAAAATTTCATTTTGCATTTCTGATAGAAATAATTTCTTGATGTAGTTTTCCATTAGATCACCGCATTCAGCGGTAGGTCAAAGGTGTATATGGCATATATGGCATTATTCTGGGACACCCTGCATATGGTGGAGGAAATAACTAAACGAAAGTGTATTTTTCCAGTAACCAGCCGAAATGAACAATATGAATACATGCAATTATGCGTATAAACTCGCTTATGCAATGGCCAAATCAACTGAAATTTGGAAATAAAGCCTTTTTTTCATGGATATGTAGTTTTCCATTTGATCACCGCATTCAGCAGTAGAAGGTCAAAGGTGTTACTTTCCATATATGGCATTATTCTGGGACACCCTGCATATGGCGGAGGAAATAACTAATCAAAAGTGTATTTTTCCAGTAACCAGCCGAAATGAACAATATGAAACATTCGATGATAAAGCCGAGACCAAGTTTTTAAATATGGGAGATGCTATACCTAAAATTGGTAAAAGATGATGTGACAATGTTTCCAGGGACTGGTCTATCTTTGCTTTAGGGAACATCATGCGACCACCAGACTTTACTTTTCAATAGTATTTGTCTGATCTAGAGCAAGTTATAAATATAAAAGGTCCTTAATAAATGGGATGCGCTCACATACTTCCAGGCAAAGAAGAACAACTGCCAGACAAATGTTTGGTACAACGTCACATGTCACATCTATACGAACGAGTAAAGAGTTTACTTTTGGGCAGAACATTGTGTGACTGCAAGAGAGTTTAATGGCCCAATTCTGATGAAATTAAGTTTTTTGTTGATTTGAAAATATTGTTAAGTGTGTATCATTATTGTCAAGTAGGATCGATTCATTTATATATATTACCTTTGGGAGGTTAAATAGCAAAAATGTTGGATATCTAGGTGTATGACATTCCTAAAAAACTTTCCATTACTTTTTGCTCCAGAAATAGGACAATAATAGTGTACATGCGTTGAATGTTGATGCTGGTCCAATACACTCACCGAGACGTACCCACATTCAGCAAGTGTGAATTATTAGTAATATGCAGTTATTAAAAGGGTAGTTTGTAACCCACAACCTCCGGCCTCCCCCACGTAAAAAAGATTATGATACCATCAGACACCAAGGACAAGGTAATAATGTTAACCTTTCTTGCCGTGTTTTGACAAATACATCAAATTTGTAATTTCTGTCTGTCAACAGATAGAAATTACAACACAGTGGCCTTTGGGGCATGATAAAATTATATAAATAAACATGATTTTTTTTACCAGGTTCGCCGCTGCAAATAATAAAGTAATAAAGTAGACACGCAGAAAAAGTGATCCTGCCTGGGAATCAAACCCAGGACCTCAGGTTTACGAGACCATTTGCAAGATGTTGTGAACTACCAAATCACAACACTTTAAAATACTGTATTACCTTAACCACTTGGCCACGGGAGCTTCATGATCAGGCCAGTTGAAATTCGAACCTATAAGCGGTCACTTAAACTTATCTCCTCCTCCGCAAACTGTAACTCGTCGTACCTAGAGTTACAGTTCACTCTATTATTATCTTTTCCACAAATAAGAAACATCACAATATGTGGGCTCATTTTGGGCTCTAAGGATTCAGCTGAGGAACTCTCTCAAGGACAGTTTGGGCATGCACTGACGATTTTAATCCCATTGTACCAGGGTTTGGGCGTGCTTGGATGATTTTAATCCCACTGTACTAGTCTATACTCCCAAAGTTGAGGTAATTGATCAACATTGATCTCATCTTTTGGGTGGGTTCAAAATTCCCAGGGTTGGCAAAACCTGCAATCTTCATGGGAGTAATTTACTTAGTGCAAAAGTGGTCAAAATATTGCTCTGCAAAATGTCTTGATTTTCATGATTTGGATTTATCATATTGAGCAGCATTCTACTTGTGATGTTTCTACACTGTGTAGAGAGGGTCTACAGCATCTCTGAGGTAAAACTGACAAATACAAGGTATATTTCTTGATGCTTGAAGTTTGGATTTCTTAAACGTACAGTGCATCCCTATGTACCGCTGCAAGACTTCAGGTCAGTAGATGTCATTATGTTTATGATAAAGACTGAAGTCTTGCTGGCAGGACTACCTCCGCAAATAGCCCATAGTAGCTATGCATATAAACTTGCTTATTCAATGGCAGAATCAACTGAAAATTTGGGAAATACGCTTTTTCATGGATATCTATAGAACCATACCCAAAAAAGAGGATGCTGGAATAACAAATTGGCCCTTTAATCTGATAATTCACGTATCAAATAAGGAATGCTCAAACCACAATCCAGTCAGTTGTCCATCTTACATTTTATTATTACTCTGTGACTAGATATCAAACCAAACTTGATAATACCTGCAATTATTAATGCACCAAATATTATGGTATTATACATAACAATACAAAGAAACGATACACAACTACAACACTGCAGCATTTGTGTAATAGTACAGTTTTATTCTTAATATATTCACAGAAATAGCTGCTACACATAAAAACTGGCTTTGTTCACTTATCCATGGGTGTATTGCTGAATATAACAAACACCCTTATGATTAAGACTTAAAAATGTGAGACTGGTGTGACTCATGAAATTGTATAAATAGCTATGAACTTTTCAATAGGTGTCTATTGAAGGACAGCTATACAAAAGGAAGAAATGTATTTTTAGACCAAAATATAATATTGGAGAATGGATTGGGCATCAATATTTCATTAATCTGTTTGTCTCGAAAAGAAAATATAAAACAATCTCCATTTTTATGAATACATGGAGTGGTAAGAGTACACCAAGCACCATTGGTAAAATTCCAAATATTTGACTATTTCATCTGCAAGACGTATATAATACAGCAACAATTTACAAAATATGGACAAATGACTATAAGGCGGTGTGACATGATCACCACAGGGCGATGTCTGCACACGAACGGCAATGTGACATGACCACATGGTGGTGTAACATGACCACGAGGTGGTGTGGCATGACCACAGTTGTTTTGATGTACATGCAAGTTAAAGGCACTAGCAGTGATTTACTAAATCAGAAAATCTCTCAAGGATCATCCTAAATCAGAAATTGCATTTTTATGAAAAATATAGGTGCCTAACATACCCTGCATGTCATAAGACTGAACATGCCTAATAAGGGTAAAAGGTCACATTTTGGCAATTTTACTGATTTTTTGCTAATGTTCTTGCATGAAAAATAAATACTTTTTTAATTTACTTATCCGGCAGTTTTAAGCATTTTAACACTTTCACTGGTATTACTGATAGAGCCTATAACCAAGTGCAAATAAATGGTCTCTAATTATGTTCCACCCCATAACACTAAGGTACCTGGACTACCACAAAATCTTGAAAGCTATAAGAAAACTATATACTTTTTAAAATAGTAATTCAATATTTTGTGCATTTTTGCATTCTGCTTCTATTGTATTATTTCATTAGCAAACTGTACAGTGTACATAAAGGATCATGAGATTGTAGTTTTGACATGCTTCATAAGAGAAAAGCTCACAACCAAATACTAATAAAAAAAACTTCCACATTAAGCTTTTATTCTTTTTCCTTCAAGCTATTCAATTTATTGAGAAACTCAGGCTTCACATAAAATACATTTAAGAAACAAAGGGGCTAACCTTTTAGTTCAGTGAGAAGCTGCAATGACCGTATCATGTGAGTGAGTATCTAGAAACACCCTCGAAATTTAAAATAATTTGTATAATCTAAACATTTTAAATGGATTCTTGATGTCCAATCTAATTGAAATTCCACATGTCTGTTTAAGCTTCAAAATCGATATAAATATTGTCAAATTTAATGTGTCTCACTGGATACAGGTCAACCCCTTTGTTTCATGATAATTATACAACAATTAAACATTAAAATTCATTTACAACATACTATACAATAGATATCTAGTATCATGGCCTTTTTGAAGACCCATAAAGATAATGCTAGGGTCATAAATCAGCTACTTATAGGTTTGACGTCTAATATGAGATTAATTGATTTCTGCATGTGATTACGAAGAAAGCTAATGAAAGATCGTTGTTTTGAGCACCAATTCCAGACAAATAATTTGCGAAAACAAAAAGGCCAAAATATACAAGCCAGTGTATGACCAGTCCGCGTTAACAAAAATCCTAAAATAGGAGAAATGTTCCTGAAAATATACCTTTGTATACAGGATTAGACTGGCAGCCCTGTTCAGTGTCATTTATCATCTCAGAAGCTTGTCTACCTTAAATACAAGGCTATAATATTTATCAATTATTATGCCCTTTTAGACCAACTTTCGTTTGATTTATTACTCCAAATATAAAAATAGCAATCCACTGGCAACACAATTTGACGATCAAAATAGATACATTTGTGATATTTTGGCCTTTAATAACATTTGCATAAGGCATGCATTATATTATATTCTACATAAATATTAGTAGCATGATTTTCTTCCCTTTTTTTTTCAAAAACACTGCAAGTATTGGACAATATATAAAAGGGTGGGCCCAGTACTATGATACATGTACTTATTCTAAATAGTACTACATTTTTTCTTCTACGTGCTGCTAATGTTACACATTAGAAATAATATCATTCCTCCTGCGAGCACCGTTTTTGTTTTTTCTTTTATGTCATAAAAGCAATTATTAATAGTCATAATATTATATAAAATGATAAATTACATCATTACAAAATCCTATATATCAAAATACATAAATGTCCAACTTTTACCCCATACATCATAAACATTTGTCCAATGCAAGGATTACTGCATTCAAGAGAACTGGACCAGTGACATAGCACAACATGCATAAATAAAGATATGCAGTTTACTGTGTCAAACCAAATTGAAAATGGAAGTAGTTGCCCTAGTTAGTACTAAGTTTATAAAAAAATCAGCAAAAGCTTTTTTATTTTGTTGAATTACAAATAAAAATCTCATTCATTTTATTCTGTGATTATGAATAAAATATGAAAGCAGGAGTATCTGCTTGTTCCATATTGTAAGAAAGTGATGACATAATTTTGCTGAGATTTCAAACAACTTAATCATACTCCTTCTGATCATATTGGTCCACAAGTGGTACCAACCACTTATAAGGAATGAATTTGGAGTCCCTCAAGGTTCCATTCTTGGTCATGCATAAACATGGATGCAAATACACTTAATATTCACTTGAATGCACAATTAGGTGCAATGTAAAATTCATCTTAAGATGATTCTTTTGTATTGCCACATACACATCCGAGACAGCAAGGTGTCCAAAGTTTCTTCATCTGCATATTTGCATCCGTGTATACTAAGCCACCCAACCTTTATGTCCTGTACATTGACTATATCAATACAAACTTGATAAGAATGAACCATACAATTAACCCAACCATTTGAGATTTTTTCAACCCTATTGAAAATAATCCTTACATTGAAAAATACATAATATAACAACTTTAATATACAGACATATAGGTGAAAGAATGGGCGATACCACACGACAGACAACATGGCAACATTATTACCCTGCAATGCCTAAGCACAGATGATTTCCCAGGTGCAGATCACAATGCCTGTGTAGACAGTTGCTATACGGATCAAACTGAAGTGCATTTAAGCCGATATCACCTCCCGTGTGGAATTGCCCATTATACCTTTTCACAAACTTACACTAATATTTTGTCACATTTCTTAATTTATACAATTTGTCATCAGTGACAATAAATAATGTTAATTTCCCTCAGTTTTACTTTTGTTGTTGCTATACTTTCATTTTTGTTCACATGATCCGGCAAAGGCCAACACAAATCTTATTTGTGTAATAAAAAATTTAATGCAACTTGTGAAATGATCAAAATGATGAATTTTCATATCATGGGTTATACCAGCTGATGATAAAACATCTTCCAGATGTTAAAAACAAAGAATAAACTGGTTTATAACTAAAATTCTGACAGTTTAATGTCTAATATACTTGTAATATCCAGCTGGCATACCATATTTATTAGTGAATTATAATCTATACATGTCAAATATTATTCTACTATCCATAATTTAAAAATTCATCTTCTGAAAAATCAATTTACCCATGGATTTTCTAAAATGGTAATATAAAAATAACTAGGACATATTGGGCTAATCCATCAGTCCTAACTCCCTCTGTGGAAGATTTTGGAAATATCTTCCCACAGGGGAGTATGAATTTCAAATGGAATTAACACATTAACCAATTCTATTTGATCTCACCCTCCCTCTGTGGAATATTCAGGTTGAATCTATCTCAGAGGGTGCATGAAATTGAAATTAATATGCCTAATGTGTATATTCCATTTGACATTCATACTCCCATGTGGAATATATTTCTAATGTTCATTTTCCACAGGGGGTGTGGAATTAAAATGAAAATGCCCATTTTCTCATTATTAAATAGTTCCATGCAAGTAAAAACATGGTTATAAAGTACAAAGAATTAAAAAAATCACTTTGGCAATACTTAATTAATAGATAGTACATCAGCTATTTCTCAACCAAAGCCCCACAAATAAAAATGCTGTAAAGGTCACTGGGTAAAAATGATGATATATTGCAATCATTTATATAATCATCAATTTACGAAAAAATACATGTTTTTGTTTCCTTAAAAAAAGGTACAAGTAATAAAAAAATGTTCAAAAAAGCTGATGAACTTTTGACTTGATGATAATGTGAATATGCAAAAAGACAAATGTTGATAAGCTTTTTAATTTTATTTTCTCTAGCTTAAAACAAAAGTCAGTTTAAAAAATGTCTTACACACATAATAATATTGAAAATAAAATAATGTTATATAGCTAAAATGTGGGATAAGAGGTGTGGGTGTCCCTGACAACTGGTGGGCCGGCTGGCAGGTGGGTTATCATTGTAGTGGGCAGGGTTCTACATTGACACTCTCCAATGTGTTATCCCATAGGTGTACATGGAACGGTTTACTACCTTCTGCTTCTACAATCAAATCTGATATGCAGCCTACTATGCCTTCTGTATATTTACCTCCTGTCAGTGTTTCTATATCAGGAGCACCGCCTGTAGCAACAACAAAAAAAGGAAGGAAAATAATGTTAATAACTTAGTGAATTTTTAGGAGCAATAACTAAAATAATCCAGCTGGTATAGTCACAGGTAGACATGTCCACATTCCTTATTATAGAGGGCGACATTCAATCCAAAAAGGGAAATACAAAAATTTGAAATTTGGACACCAGAAACTTGACGACGTAGTCTAAAATGTGCCGGTACTTTATCCTTGATACAGAAGTCAGCATGCAGTGAAAGTTAGATTTCATAAAATAAAATCGCCTTTGTGTAAAATGGATCGCTGTGGTGAAAAATGATGCATTTACATGGTTTTTTTTAAACAGACATTTGCCCATAACTTCGCTAATTTTTGACCTACAGACATGGTTGACCCCTCATTTTTTAAGTTAAATAATCACCTTTTTAAACAAAATAATTTCCATGTGAAATATCCTACTTGAAAATTTTGTGAACATGCCTATCACAGGCAGGGAGAGATGAACTAGGAATGTTGCATCTGATGTCACTCTTGAGGGGATGCAGTATGTATGGTGACCCAGATTGGCAAAACAGTCAGTATAGTCGCAGGCAGAGATGAACTAGGAATGTTGCATCTGATGTCACTCTTGAGGGGATGCAGTATGTATGGTGACCCAGATTGGCAAAACAGTCAGTATAGTCGCAGGCAGAGATGAACTAGGAATGTTGCATCTGATGTCACTATTGAGGGGATGCAGTATGTATGGTGACCCAGATTGGCAAAACAGCCAATCACAGCATATTTCTACTTTGTGTGACAGATGACATCAAATGCAATACCGTAGAATTCCGTCTAGAAGCATATATGCCTCTAAACGAGGTTTTTTTAACGAAAGATATGAAAGGCCAATACCCTTCTCAAAAACATTGCAATAGATTGGTCTTACAAATATACATGTTTGTACAGCCGCCTTATAGTAATATAGTTGTTCAAACTCCAAATAACCTTTTTGTTGAGAGTGTCTGCCTCTTGTCTCTTGTGTCAAAAAAACCTTGTTTCGAGGCATACATATGCTTGTAGACGGAATTTTACGGTATTCAGAGTTTATCTCTGCCAGCAACCATTGTATTTGTTATGCTATTTATTTCAACAAACTAAATCTTACTACTTGAAGTGCAATAATGTAGCATTTAAGTTAGACCCACAGCTTGGGCCAGAGTTGTCACAATATTTAGACTTCTTCAAGCCTATTAATTGTATTTGGTTTTAATACAAATCAGTGGGAAAAACTCTGAAGATATATCTGGTATTATTTCTTCCTCATAAATGTCAGGGACAAACCCTACCTAAGTTATAGTAGTACAATTTGTTGCAGTACCATTTCAAGAAATTGGGCTGGTATATGTGTAAGTGAATCTATACTGTTTTAGTACAGAGTGGTTTACTCTATAATAACTTTGAGGTGTTTTTTTGTTTGTTTAGTGATACATACCAAGATAAACTCTTCCTTTCACGTTGAGCATTTGTAAGAAGCCTTCTGATTGGCCAATGATAGGGTCATTGCCATCAAGGAATAGCTCACCATCACGACCTTGCCTGTTGGGTCAAAGGTAAAAGGTAATAGGTTAATAATTGCTTAACTAATCTTAATGACAATTTACAATGGGTGACTATTAACATGTAATTCATCTCTACTGGCATCAATAGTCTTCTTTAATAACTTTGACTCAACAATTTCATGTATTTGTCTGTTTAATTTACTATTTAAACTCCAGAGGATTACATTAAGGCCACTCACTCAAATCCACTGATGAAAATGCTCTTAAAGTGTATAACATTTTTGTATTTTCAATTGCACAAGTTAATCCTTGTATTTTAACAATAATTTTACATCTATCATAGCTTTTGCTTCTCTTTTCAGTTTGACACATGGATTGACAATTTCTTGAGCAAAAATTGAGAGAATATCAAACTGGACAATATTTTAAAAGTTTTTCATGAAACAATGAAGCTGCTATTTCAATTTCTGTTAACTTTCCCATTCGCCACAACAGCAATCTTTCACTGCAGTGTGAGAGGGAGGTTTAGGGAAAGCCTCAGAATAGTCTGGCAACATAATAGGAATGATTGGGCCATACTACCATGGACAAAAAAGATAACATACCGCGTACAAGCAGTCAAAATCTCAGCATCACCTGATAATGAGGGCTGATTGTTCTATAAAAATGCGACAGGCAAAACTGCTACTACCGCATATTTATATGGTATATCGCATAATCACGCAATGCTCTATTGCGTAGGCATGCAACGCTGGCGTGATTGTTAGACACAGCATGATCGAACAATCGGCCGTCATGAATATGCGAGAATTCACAGCATACGATGCACTGGGAATTTGACTGTTGATACATGGTCTGTAGTAGTCGGTCAAATCTTACCTGCTAGCTGTAACATTGTGTACCTCGCCATCATTCACTTTATGATTAGATCGAATCTTAGATTCACCACTACCTAATTGATAACTGGAAAAGACAACAAAAATATAACCATTACATGTTGATCAATGACAATTTGGAAATTATCGTTCCTCCTACTGTTTTTATGTTCTTATTTATGTTATAGCCATATTGTAAGATTTGTAAAATTCTAACTTTAACGCAACTGCAAAGTTCAGCCATTCAGTATGGGCCACATACAGTATTACAACTCAGGGCTGTAGCAAGGTTGGAAAATGTGGGGCGACCATCGCAAATATGGGGTGACTAAATTACAAATATATGCCCAAATTGAAATAGAGATATAAAAGAAAACATGACAAATTTCTCAAAAAGTGGGGCGACCATGGCATCCCCGGCCGCCCGCTTGCTATGGTTCTGTTACAACTTATTTTTTTGCAAGAAAGGGATTTGTGAGCCACACTGGACATCGTCGAAGGCCACAGGTTAGCCATCACTGCGAAAATGCTATGGTGCTGTAATTGTGACAAAATCCAAGATTTTGAATAAAACTCAAGATCCTCCAAATAGCCAACCTTTAACATGAAATTATGATGTAAGCATTGAAGCAATACAGATAATTTCTTTCATTTGACCCCATTATTGTGGCTCAAATTGCAAAGGGTTTCTTTCTGATAGTGAAACTAGTTTCTACTTTTTAGGCAAACTATATATGTAAGAAATCTAATATTAATAAACTGTACTTCACTTACCTAAATTCTAAGTATCCATCTTGCAGACCTATTGATACAAAATCTTGTCTGAAACCCTCTGTGCCTTCAGTCTGAAAGAGGACAAATAAACATATATAACAATTTAATTAGCTTTTTGGTATTATGAATCATAAAATTATCACTTTAGGTACTTGTATCATAATTTTGTGTCAACAAAGATTCTTGCTTGTTGCATGGTGTTGCTAATGAAAATCATGAGTCTACATAATTGCCTAGATTAGAATGCAAATCTTAATTCCATCAAATGTGACGACTTCATTCGAATGAATGACACAAAACATGTGCATCATGTTAGCTTGGATAAAAGATAACATGAGGTTTAATGTTGAGAATAAATTTTTACATAAGGTGTCAACTGTTTGACTAATGTCGCATTATCTGAAGGCAAGACTGTAAATTGATGTAACTGGCAACCCAACCCTACCTCCTTGACACATGTTGCCCATATTAGCTACAACGCTCCTCAAACTAATGCGCACCTGCTACCTAGCAGTACCCAACATTGAAAGGTGGGGGAAGGGTGAGATGGGAGGTAGGGAAGGGTTTGGACTTGACACCAATGAAAGCAGCATTTCATCACATTAGTACCATAGGTGTCCTAACACATTTTGTCAGGCATTGTCCGCCTAAGCAAGGGACAAATATGCCAGTCTTTAATGTAAATTTTAAACATTAACTTACCACTCCCTGCCAAAAGATGAGACCATTTGTATCATATGTGGAGAAACTGAGTGATATATCTTCCTGCATTATACTGCTTCTGTTGAGGCAAAAATACCATATACTGTCAGTCAATTTCACATTAAAAACAAATCACATATTTCATTTATTTTCGGTTGGTTTCATTAATACGAAAAACCTACGAATCATTAAAACAATGTGTATCTACGCTGCCAAGTGTTTAAATATGTATGATGCAGGCATTTGGTTTATGCTTTGGCAATCCAAGCTGCCAACATTTCATTTTGAAATAAATCATATTAAATATAATAATAATATTGATTTATTAAACACCTTAGGCTGAAACAACCTCTGACCGCACCATGATTTATACATAAAACTTTACACAAAAGCAAGAAATAAATAATTACAACTATTCAAATAGAGAAAAAGATAAAATGGCATAAAAACGTACCCTCTTGTTCTTGGGATTGTATTATGTGCCAGTGATAGGAAGCTTGTGTCATCAAAATATGCACTGTAGTCAAATCTCTCCTCTGAAAAGAAAACAAACAACATACGATCAATTGACAAGTGTAACCCAAAATTTTCATAAAACTATTCCAGAAAGTTGACTCCTTTTGCTTGAAAAGTGTTAATGCCCTCATATGTGTTTTTAACTTATTATCGATGTTAGTATGATTTTTATTGTATGCAAGCTACTGGAACCATTTTATGTTAGAATTATTATTCTTCCATAGCATGCTTAAATTTAAAGCTACACATTTATTAGGATTTCTTCTTTATTCAACCAGAAGCAGCATGGTATTTGACCATGTCCAATCCTGGGTGTAAAATGGGGAGCTCATATGGGGATATTTATACTGTGCAATAATATCATAAGGCTATCCTAGTGACAGCAGAATAAATGAAAAGAGCTTTGATAACTGTACTCGAGGAGCTATATATATCAAAATGCTTAAAATTTTGTTTCATTAAAGTTACTTTTTTTGTCTGTGAAATTCCATCCTTGTTCTATCAATCCAAAGTAATCTAGATCAGAGTTGACAAAATATAATCTTATCTAATCTGATTTAAATCTGATCTTATCCAATCCATTTCTTCTTCACAGTGTATGCCAACCCATTCTTTACTATACAAACAAGAGATTCTTGGTCTAGTGGTTCACATGTATAATCTAATGTAAACCTCATCTAAATCAATCCATACCTTCTTCACAATATAAGCCAATCCATCCTTTGGTACACAAGCAGCGATATTCTTGGCCTAGTGGTTCACATGTACCATCATTCAGACATGGGTCAGCTATATCACATGGACCAATTTCTGCCTCACAATGACGACCTGAAATGGAAAGAAAATATTAGTTATTTATGTATGCATGTATACAATGAAAGACTTATTTTTATAAGTCAATTTTTGAATTGTTTACATCATTCAGAGCAAAAGTCTCTGTCTGCACCTGTCTCATCAGTTTCACACTCCCACCTTGTATCGTCCTCCATGTTTGTAACTTATCCCATAATCTATTCACTTTAAGGGTAGCCATTTTTTTTTAGCTTTGCTCCTTTTGGTTTATCCAAAATATTAATTACTTTTTTTTCCTTTATTGTATTCGTACAAAAGCATGGTGAAATAAATGAAACTGCAACTGAAAAAGTGATTTTACTTAAAGGCCGCTATAAATATCTGGAAAACACATTAAGTTGGGAGCTGTACAAAGTTTGGTGGTATAGAGGTTAACATTGACTTGATTATATTTTAAGCCTACTTAATTGAGTTGTCCTTGAATGTTTGCCTGGTCAACTGGATCCCCCTTTAAGGCATCCCTTCAAAGGTTAGTTTATTTAAAAAAAAAAAATTAAATCAACAACAAATGCAATATGACTAACTAACCTGTATATCCTTCAGTACATTTACACTTGTATTCTCCATGATTGCCTTTGAGATGACATGCACCACCATTCTCACACGGTTCTCTGTCACAGTAATTCTCCTCATTACATTCTTGGATATCCTTGCTCTTTTCAGCTTCATTGATAAGATCCAGTGGTTTGCCATCAATCTCAACCTGGTTACGGTACATTGAAAAAAGAAGTTAAAAACGATACCCCTTAAAAGCTTACCTAATTACTGCACATAATAAGTATGATATCATTTACTTTATATTTTCTTCATTAATCAACTTCAATACTGCAAAATTTATTTATTTTCATTGATTTTACCTATTTGCTGAATACCTTTCTTAATGAATTTATTTGACTATTAATTATCAGGTAGTTGAATATTTTAAGCATTGATGAATAAGGGGACGAAAAAAAGGAAACCCTGTTCTACGGCCGGACGTACCTTTCAAGTAGGGTTGGTCGTTTGATCCTTTTTTTTTTTCTTCTTTTTTTTGGAAATGACCCAAAAAATCACCAAACTCTATAAATAATTTGCAATTTGAGAAAATACAAAAAAAAAAAAAAAAATTTGTTCCTGAAATGTCCGAAATTTGGGTCAGCATTCATTTGAACAGGAAATTTTTTTCTCCATTTGTTCAAAATCTGGGTCGTCGGGCCCGTAGAACAGGGTTTTCTTTTTTCGTCGCCTTATGATCAAATTTACAATAAAATATTTTGCTAGAAACTCCCCTTACCTCAACAATACATCCAACAAATCCTTTAGTAATGCCCACTTTGTCTGGTATATCTTCTGTCTCATCAATACCTCCAATAAACAGTGGCAATTTGAGATTGAGACCCTGGCTGTTTCCTGGTGACTGGCCCTTGATAGCCTCACCGCCATTGACAACCAGAGAGCCATCTCTGAGATTACGTTCAGCAACAATATCATACCATTGATGGGCAGTCAGGTTAAGAGGACTCTGGATTATCGCAGGACCTGAAATTTAATATAAAATACAACCATTGGTTTGAATTCTCAACATGATTTTGTAAGTAAATATTATGAAAACTGTTGATCGACTCGTTTATTCTTGACATTTTTGCCCTTTTTTATTTTCTAATGAAAATTTGCTGCAAACTTTGATGTGAACTATACATAAAATTAAAAACAGGGAAAATATGACACAACATCCAATGGGGGAGTAACACAAAACATATAAACAAAGTTAAAACCTGACGTTTTGAAAAGACAAAACTTTCATTTCTCAAGGGATAAAATAAGACACCTGCTCTCAATACAGTGGAGACCAGCTCAGGCTGTCATATTTTCCCTGTTTTTAATTTTGTCCATTGCTAGTGTGACACTGTTGTATTCTTTTGGATCCATCCTTTGGTTCCCTGCTGGTCAGTTGGAACAGATTTTCCCTGTTTTTATATATATACATATAAGTTACAAATTTTATGCAATAACAAAATTATTTTTTGATTTGTAAGCTTGTTAATTTTTCACAAGCAATCTATAGGATTGTTTACCCAAAAGTGTTTGTGGTAGCATATAAAACTCTAATTGCCATTTTCTACCATTCAAAACAAATAAACATGCACACATACATCCAAAAATACCAACAGACACCTGTTTGTTTTTTGTGACAACTTGGGACACATAACGAAAAGCAGAGTTTAGGAGGTCTTTCCTTGACTAAATGGGGGACTCAAAATCAGATTTCTTTCAACAACCGAGATCATCAATACTGCCCCTATGCTGTCCCCTGTTAGAATAATGCCATTTTCAGCATGCAGTATAGGTAGCTTAATTGGGGATGTCCCCAATTTCTGGAAGTCCTTAGTTGGTGAAAAACACAACTAAGTAAAGTCCCATAGCTGGTAAAAACAAACTCATTCAGATACACACACAAACATGCAGACTAAACTAACCTGAGCCACTGTCAAACTGGAAGACCAATTGTTTGTCCTTGACATAGATAGCAATGTAGTCACCCAATCCTCTTGGTGCATAACCATTGAACAAGATGAGACCATTTTCAGTTGAGGTGGGTTTAAACATCATGGCAATTTGCAGTGATCTCTGATGGGTCATCAAGCCTTCATATTGGATGTAGGCATCACCATTGAACATTGGCTCAAATACAGGGGAACCTGGAGAAGAAAGTGACATAGTGTTAATTTTCTGGCAAGTAAGGAATACAAAAACAGCAGAGAAGACAGTTACTTTTTACAATTCTACACCAGATCCATTCAGACTGACAGCGATGAAGACAAATTCAAGTTTAATCAAAAACATGAGCCATTACAGTTTGTCCACTCTGAAGTACAAAGTGACAACGGGCACGTAAACAGTGCGCAGTGCTGCGTCTCTGCTGCAGGTATGCGTGCCTTCATGTCTGCACAATGTGTGCGTCTGCGTCGGTACTTTGTACTTCAGAGTAGACTGACTGTACACAATGGTTTGCAACTGCACAAACAGGCTTATAAAAATCAAGATTGCTTGTTTCTCAAACAAACTGTATTGCTGAATACTTCACCAGCTCCATTGGAATTTTGGAAAGAAAAGGTTTACTGAAAGAAAACTTATTGCAGAAGGGATGTGCTGGATCATACCTCAGACAATATGTTTAAGGCTTAACATGTACGTTGTTGAGGTATGCTCCTTCACAGTGCAGGTTACTACACTATTTCAAGCTTCTACTACTGTCATTATCAGAATCCTTTGGCACAACCCTATTTACCATCACATAAAATTATGATAACAAGAAATATCCAAAACGCACAAACATAAAATATGCGGCCATCAATCAATCACTGGCGTTTATGTTCATGCTTATCAGCAGAATTATCATGATTCTCTTGCTTCACATATTCTGTACACAAGGAAGCAAAAAGCAAACAATTTCAGATCCAATTTAGGATCAAATCACTGAAGACCTTCACATTTTTCACTCTTTGTTTCATAGGCATCTTTTTTATGGGAAGGGAAACGATCAAAAGATATGAAAATCTTCAAAAACCATTTACCATCTTGTAAAATAGTGGTTAAGGCCCATTTTAAAATTGCCGGTTTGGTAACCCTCACACAGAATTGGACTTAGAGATTCTGATAACAACTTTACTTACCCATACATTGATATTTACAGGGTGAAAAACACTATGAAGCTAAACTCACTACAGTAAGCAGGTGGTTAGTGCATTCTACATTATTTGAATCTGTATGACCAATTCACATCAAAATCAAATCATGTTTTGTGCAAATAAGTTTGCATTTCTCTTTCTACACCAGATGAGAGTGACAAAATCATCACTGACCATCATGACTTGAAACAGGAAGCTTCAAATTGGTTCAGATTCAAGCAATTTAGAAGATGACTATTATATACTTTGTTTGGCTTATAATTGGCAAACATTAATTGGGATATTTTGTTACTGCATGTGTCAATAAAGTCCCAACTCAAGTAAATTCAGATAAGTGCGCACCAATCATGCACTTAGCACAGGTGTTGTCCCAAATTGTGTCCATGCATTTCTAATGATTCCATACCAGTATTCATCAATTATAAGTAAACAAAGTATAGGCAACTATTGGGCAGTAGATGGGCATCTTTTGATTGTTTAGGAACAGTTTTAATCAAGTCCTGAGACTCAAGTGAAATGCACAATGCTTTACATTTAGATTAACTGTGGGTTTTATCCAATTTTTTAATTCCACAAATTCACTGATGTGGCTTGTCTGATGATATCCGAGTACACAAAATTGTAAATCTATTCTGTTTTCTTGTGCACAATAAACATAAGCCAATAAATATTTTGTTCTGACTATACAATCAAAAGATATCCAGTTTGTAGGTCAGCTAAATATGCTAAATAATGCTAAATGTTGCCAGAATTTCATCAAACAGAAGTCCAGTTTCTGCACAGCATTAAAACAGACCACATTTCATTGCACTGGGCATTTTCTCTGAATTTCAAAAGTGCAAAGAAGGCAATATGCTGTGATTGAGACTAGATTTCTGTTTAATTCTAAACTTTGGAAAAATGATCCAACACCATGAAACCCTTCGCTAGGTAGTAGGTACCCATCACCAAAATGACCTTCAAGGTGTGATGTTTAATCACTGTTTGGACTTATTAGACCTAAACTGCACATGTTAAAATGTTTTGGACAAGTAAGCACATACAAATTACTGTGTTAAGGCAAACAATAATCCCTGATTGGTGTGTCACTGATTCATGTTGCATGAAACAGTTAATTATGACAAAAATGTTAAAACTTTTGTGTCACTTGTCCAAAAACTGCTGTTGGTTAAATCTTAGTGTTAATGAGCAATATTATTCCATTGGTGTACATCTACTTAAACAGTGTTTAACAGTTATCTGTACTTGTATGGTACTAAATTGATGAAAATTATCATCATACTTTTATAAGGCTACAGTGAACTATGGTCTATACACTATAATCATGGAGTCTATTTTTTCTAGATAAACCAAGCTCTTCATATTTTATAAGTATTTAGCTGTTTTTAATCTCAAATGTTGAAATGACATGCACTATTCTTGCACAGACGTGCCTGTCTGTGTTGTGTTTGCTGCTAGCAAATCTAAATCTATTCCTAACCAAACTTGTCACTCAGCTTTGAGGAATAGTAACTAATTAGTCTATTCTATCATTTGCAAGGTATTCTAAAATAGGCCAAATTGCTAACTAAACCTTGAGGAATGTAACAAATTGCAACAACAAAACAATTCTTGGATGACCTGAAATTTTAAGCATCATTTATCCTAATATATGCTTTAGAAACTTAGTCTAGTCTATAAACTTAATCTAGTCTATTTTGCTAAAAAGCAACTAAAACAGTACTAACTGGTCAGCATGGGTGCTTTGCCAAGGAATGTGTGCAAGTCATTATTTTCATAATTTTTCTAAGCATAGTATAAAATACAATTGCAGTAAAACTAACATATTCCTCTACTTCCTCTACGCATTTACTTAATCTAGCAAACCATATTAAATTATTAAACTATAATAATATAATCAGTATCTTTCCTGAGGTAATAATCAGGCTATTCAAGTAGCAATTCATACGCCCGATGAAAAGACATGACCTTAATCACTCTCACATTTTAAATTCACACTCCCTGTGTGGAAGATTGTGTCTGTCATAGGCAGTGTATGAAATTCAACTGGAATAGCCAATTTTATAATTAACATGCATACATAAAATAGAATAGACTGCTACACATGCTGAGATCTGTACATAACTACCTGTAACACAGGCTTATACAACACAAATACACAGGACAAGTACTTTTTGTATCAAGACTTATATAAGGTTATAAACGACATTTGACCCCAATTCTGTGTATACCTTATAAACCACTGCTACACTGTAAAGCAGATTTTAATCACCTTTATTTCAAAAAACTCTTTAAAGAAAATTAAGTTATGAAACACATACTGAACTTATCAAACATATCTTTGTTTGATTGAACATTGTTAAGCATGAAAAATGAAGTATGATACAGGGTATTATATTAATCAATAGGATAAAATGAGATTAATTTTGTTGGTAAAAAACAAGATGTTACTATAAGTTATCTGCGTGATGATGATGATTAAACACAATGTTTATTATTAACATTGGTAATGAATTTCAAGAGTTGTCAGTGATGTAATGAAATCACTCATGATCATGTTATTTGTTTGTATTTATAAGTTATTCCTATTTAATGTAAACATGGTTAAGCATGGTACCCAAAGAGATAAGTACTTGTACTTTTGCATAGGCATACTTCTATATTTTGCTCATCCCGGATCTTACAATGGTGGATGTTTGAAAATAAGAAAGCAAGATGTGCAAGCTCATATCTTGAAATCGCTCATGTACAAGTACTCAACTCTGTTATTTACCTGGTCACAACACAACATAATGATTAATTTAATACAAAGAATATGTAAGCAATCACAACACCACACACACCAGTTACAAAGGTAAGTAACACACAACAAAGGTTATGAACTTTGGCTTCTGAAAGTGAAAGGTCGCCATGCACCAGGGTAAAATACCAGAGAACACAAAAAACTGTGAATGGAATCAAATCTGTGAGCTAGTTGGAATGAGAAAGCAGCTACTGACTATTATCAACATCTATGAGTCTTAAGTAGAGCAAGGAAAAATGTGCATGATTTGGCAAGGAAGTGAAAGTAAAGCTATAAGGTGGTAAAAATTAAAATTAAAAATGAATCAATACCATAGTCGCCCTGGATATTACCAGCTCCGCTGCCTGCTTCTGGGTAGTCTGTAACGTCAACGTCTGATGAATTGAGGGGGCATGTAAAATGATTGGTTAACTTTAACAAAATGGTGGATGTAAACTACTCACAAGAATCATACGGAGAGAGCAAGAGCTACTTTATCCTACAGATTTACTGGGGTTTAATATGAGTCCAAGAAACTCAACGCAAAGTTTTTGTGTCAAATTATGGCTATTAGAATGTGATTTTCCTCCTATTTTGATAAATAAAGGTAAAAATTCTGTTTTGGTTGATGAAATGACATGGACACCAATGAACTTTGCCTGTAAAAGCAGATTCATATGTGGTGCTCAAAGAAAAACAGGAATCATCTTCACTTCCATAATATAATTTATATAAAAACCAGTTGCTCTAAACCACCCTTTTGGATAAAAAAAATAGTTAAGTTAGTGAAACTTTGCCAAATTTGACACAAAAACCCAGCATTATCTTGGATGCAAACTGGGAACAGCAAAAAAATACACAAAAATGACTGGATCCATCCATCCAAATATCAATCTTTGCTTTGTTATTATGACGGTAGGCATAATGATCAAGGAATCTTGACTACTACTGTGTTATTACAGTGGGTTCATCTACATTGAATCTAAAGATGTTTATGAATTTGGTTTTGGCAGATCACTTTATTGGTTTCCTCCGGCTGGCTGTATTTTTTTCATCTGACGTACGGTACAACAAAATGAAGTAGATTTGAATTAATGACTATTATGCATCTACTTTTGGGTTCTAAATTACTGATTTATGACGGGGGTATGAGGAGAAAACCGTCAGCTTTGCTTGAAGAAATCTAAATTTGGTATATTGAAAGAGGTACAAATCTACATTAATGAGTATTGCCGTGAATTAAAGAGATTTTGTGAAGGTGCACATATATTGGCAGGAAGGTGCTTAGTACTGGATATTCCTGTTGAAATCCACACACCCCCTATGGAATACATGACCATTATCTCCCACACAGGGGGTGTAAATTTCAAATGGAGCCACCCACTCAGGTAACCCCATTTGAAATTCACTGCACGGAAAATTAAGGTCATGTCTACCATAGGAGGTGTATGGATTTCAACTAGAATAGTCCAATATTGTCAATAATTATCCAAAATAAAATGAATTTCAAACTTAAATGTTTGAATGAATATCTTTCTAAATGGGAATATTTCAACAACAAATTTGGTCTTAAATGTGTATGAAACACCCTCTTGTGTTTAATTATTATATACTTATAACGTTAGTAAGTCAAGCTCGTACTCACCGACATCACAGTAAAATCCAGTTTTTCCAACAGGACAAATACATCTGAATCCGTATGGATTATTACCGTCTCCAACACAGAACCCTGTACCGCATATACCTGGAATTAAGTACAGTTGATTTAGCAATAGTTAGCATCAAGTCACATTGATGACGCCAAGCCAATTCCCCTATATATTTTTTATTGATATGACATTAATGTCATCTAACACTTTTTGGTGTACCTCAATGTTCAATTCTGAGCCAACTACTTACCAGGTCTGCATACACTTCCAGCATCCTCACATGTCAATCCACCATATCCTGCAGGACATTGACACTGGAATCCATATTTTGTACTAGCCTCCTGACACACTCCACCATTGGCACATGGGTTTTCTTCACAAGTTGGGCAACTGTCAACTCCGACAATTGACATTGCCTCTCCACCAAGATAATACTCACGTCCATCAATTACCAACTGACTCACACAACCTGAGAAGATCATACAAAATGAAATTGAGGAATTTGGATGAGTTTCAGAGAATCAAAATGGGATATAATAAAAAGGAAAGTATTAACTCGGAAACAATTATACCTTAATTCTCATGTTTTATAAAAGAGTATCATCATCATCATCATCATCATCAGTCGGCCACTATTGCGATCTTGGGCAAGCGAAACAATTTTGTTTGGCTGCAGCATCCCTTCAGTATCTCTCAGGAGATGCTGGACATACTGTGTGCGTGGGGTGGAATATAAAGGTTCGTTCTTTCACAGGCTTGTCGTCTTCAAGACGCAGTATATGGCCGAGAAATTTGAGTATAAAAGAGTATATCTTACCAATAAATCCAGTTCTGAATCCAGCAACAGTAGGTACAGTATCAAACTTCTCAACGCCACCAAGATACAAATTCTGTATCAATTCCAAACCAGAGAAGCCACTAGGAGCATAACCATCAACTCTGGGCAGATCATCCACATCCATGTAGGCATAGGTCATATTACGTACGATGGTTACTGTGTGCCATGTGCCCAAATCAAGACGTTCTGTGCTATTGATGACAGCGACACCTCCACCAAGGTCAAAACGGAATTGAGCATAGCCTTGCGCCATGCCAAATGCCAGGAAGTCACCTCCGCCTGTGGTCTTCTGTCCATTGTACAAGATGAGACCTGGGGAAAAAGGATACATATGGGTTATCTAAGGGCATATGTGATTGGTAGAGAGTTGTTGCTTTAGCATACCGATCATGGTATAGAAAAATATTTAGAAAAACCACAATTAATAGAATGTTACATCTTAACTTTTGATGAAATACAATCCCCAAATACCAAGATTGGCTTAGATATACCAAATGGTGATTTGGGACTTTGATCTTACCTTCTGAGCTTTCTGGTTTAAATGAGAGTCTGATATCAAAGTATTTGTGTGCAGTCCTGAGACCTCTGTAGGCAATGTAAGAGGTTGGCATCTGAGTGAAGTAAGGTACAAGCTCTGAAAAGAAAACATCAAATAAGCACTAATTGTAATGAAAACACATAGAAATGTAACGATTGACATAATTTTTCGAAGCTTTTGGGAAGAAGAAATTTAAGTAAAATATAAAATGGGTGGTATCGTCTAAACATGCCCCTGTTAATTAAGTAAACCCACTTTTTTGTGTTGAGGTATATGAATTAAGTTCATTTCCCCTCTATCCATTTACTTGGGCATCACAAGCCATGTGCTATTCCAGTTGAAATCCATATACCCTTGTGGAAGACATGACTTGAATCTCCCAAACAAGGGGTATAGATTTCAGATGGAGTCAACCATTCAGGTCAGGTAACAACCATTTGAAATGCACTCTCTCTGTGTTGTAGAGTAAGGTCCTGTCTTCCATGGGGGTATGCATAGATTTTATCTGGAATACACCATTGCTTGCTGGTAACAGGCCAATATCTTGTAAACAACATCATAATGAACATCGTCTATAACTCACCTCCCACAAACAGTTCTGTTGTGTATTCAGTCGTTCCTCCATCATTAGTAGCAGCACATACATATGTACCAGAATCTTCCCTCTTGATATTATACAATGTCAATACACCATCCTGAATCTGGAAGTTAGGAGGCAATTCACCTTCCTGCTTATACCAGAAGATCTCAGGTACAGGTGAACCAGTAGCCAGGCAGGTGAATTCAACAAGTGAACCAATTTGAGCAGTACGTGTTGATGGTTGGATGGTGATTTGAGGTGCATCTGGAAGAATTGGAAGGAGAGAAATGAAATTATAATTTTGTTTTTATTTGCATACTGACAGGGTTTCTCTTAGGGAAGAGTGTTAGGGATGAGTGTTGTATGTGAGGCCACCTCTAGGATTTTACGGTAAAGCACTTTCACACAATAATTAGGTTAATCAATTTAAAGTCCACACTCCCTATGGAAGATTTGGTAAATATCTTCCACAGGGAGCACAAATTTCGAATGGGATTAGCACATTAACAATTCTATTTGAAAATCACCTGCCCTCTGTGGAAGACTGAGGTTGAATCTTTCTCAGAGGGTGTATGAAATTCAATGGAGCTGTCTAATGTGTCCATTCCACTTCATATTAATACTCCCCCTATGGAATATATTTCTAACATCTTCCACGGGGGAGTGTAGATTTTAATTAGAATAGCACATTAAAACACTTACATTGTACAAAGAGGATAACTTGAGACTGCTGTGAGCCAACAACATTTGTAGCTGTGCAACGGTATGTTCCTGCATCTGTAAGCTGTACTGTAGGGATGGTCAGCAAATTACCACTACGAGAGGCTGTAATGGGGAGTTCTCCATCAACCTTGACCCAGCTAACCACCGGTGGTGGGTCTCCTTCAGCATGGCAGTCAAAGGTTACAGATCCACCGACTGGTACGTACTGGATGACTGTGTGGACCATAATGGACACAGATGGGGCAGCTGTTGTGGAAATAACAAAATAACAAGATTATTATGAAGATTATTAAAATTGATGATGATTAGATCAAATAAAAAAATGGGCTATTCCAGTTGAAATCCATACACCCCCTATGGAAGATATGACTTTAATCTCCAACACAGAGAATGTAGATTGTAAATCAACTGTGAAGGTGAGTAAGGACATGTCTTCCATAGGACATGTATGGATTTCAAATCGAACAACCCAATCACATTCAGTTTCAGAACTATTGTTTAAATATAACTTCAAAATGAACATACCATGTAGCAGAAGCCTGGCATAAGCTTTGGTAGTGCCTGCTTCATTAATTGCTGTGCAGATATATCTACCGTCATCTCCACGCTGCAGGTTGCTGATACTATAGCAGAAAAAATTAAATATGTAAGTTTTTCAACTGTATAGTTTGATGTAGGCATCTGATACTAAGGACACCGAATAAATTATATATGACTTGGGTTCCATAAACCACTTCTAAAACACTTTGAATTAACAGAGAGAATACTATTACGCCAGAAATGTTGTTGTTATTTTATTATTATTATTTTGTTGTAGAAGAAAGTAACATACATATATAGATGGCAATATTGTAAGATGATTTTTAAATTGTTTTAAAGTTTCATGTAAGGAACAGCAAAAGTTGAAAAGTATATAAGTTCAAAAAGTTACATTAGACAAAAAATGAAACATTAATGTAAAGTTATGAATGGTTTTTTTTTTCAATAATTCCAAATTGATTTACGCTATGGAAGAGGTCATAGAGTATATAATATAAATAACAAAGAAAAACAAAGAAGAGAAAAATTGAACAAAATCAGAAACAAAAACATGCAAAATCAACCACCAAAGACACCCATCTGCCCAAACTGTCACCCACAAAGCCTCATCACCAAATAGTCCCTTCTGAACATGTGCAAAGCTTATAAACCCCACCAAAATACCACACATTTATCTATGTTTACCATGACAAAATCCATGCTAAGTGAAAATAAGCTATCACCAAATGAGTGCATCATTACTGTTACAAATATTCAACCATGTACACCCAGAAACAGGTCATTCCTCCCTTTTCATTTCAAGACCTCAATTGAAAAATGTGCGGTAAAGAAGCGCATGTGCAATTCTCATAAATATTGTGTGCAAATTTGTTGATTAAATATTATTCTATTATCATTATTTTATTTGCCAGTGTGAAAACGAACAACTTTTAATAAACACCTGTAATATCAACTCCTCAAAGAAACCAAAAATTGAGTATCAAATATTTCCTTGGATTGGATTTATTGAGGTATAATTTACAATATCTTCATTGGTAAAAATAACCGTTATATTGTCTATGCCATATATTTGATATGACTAGCTGGGCTATTCCAGTTGAAATCTATACATCCCCTGTGTAAGACATGACCTCAATCTTCCACACCTATCTTACCTGAATGAAATTTGAAATCTACACTCACAGTGTGGGAGATTAAGGCCATGTCTTCCATAGGGTGTATGGATTTCAACTGGAATAGCCTAATTTGATTCCAAATAGGATTAAGAGAGATTCACAGGGTTATAGTCATTCAAAAGTTGTCCATTTTCTGTAACATTGTGTTAATTTGTGTTTCATTTTAGCCATTAATGTTAATCTTAAATCTGTCATTAAATAATGCTATCTCCTCAATGCCTGCAAAGGGTTGACATTTACAAAAACAAAAGAGATATCTGTATGCAAAGTGATGTCAGCCTTTAGTAGTATAATTGTGGAGATAGCCATGATATACAGATTGGGCTGGTTTATTACCTTAGGATCATAACGTCATGGTTTATGTTATCTCGGCTGCCCAATCAACAAAACATCAAACAAACATGCACAATTTAACATGCAAATACTATGTACACATATATATCTAGAATGCCTGCCACTTTTGTACAAATCTCAAGAAGAAAGTTTCAAAATTTAGAATTAATTTTACCTTATTATTACCACCTTTTTATCCGTGTTATGCTGACTGCATGTATTTGTTTTAAATTAAACAATATCATTAACTTTATGATGGAGATGCTATTACAAAACTGTGTCCAAAATCACAGAATAATTAATGCATCAATACAAATAAGATTCCTGCATTATTTGGATAGACACTTTTATTTATTATGCTCTCCACAAAATTACGTCTAATCTTCAAATCAAGGGTAGGCTACTTCTGACTTATTTATATCATTTAATTATGTGTTTCATGATCCATAGCATCATTTCCCCCGAAAAATGTGATATTTTATGACACCATCAGAAACCTAGGACTACATAATTTTTGTGTACATAATCTATCTTGCAGATTCAGTCATGCATTATTATTATTCTAATGCACAAAGTCAATGTCCAAATCAATTGAAAGTTTGGAAATAAGCTTTTTTCATGAATATCTATTGAATCATACCCTAAATCTAGAATAACAAAACAGTTCACGCTATAAACAATAAACTACTTCATTCGCTCATGCTGACTTATACCAAATGTAAGTTATTTAGCATCTTACAGCTGTTCTAAAATATACAAAATTGCTGATCTATCATACTACTATCGATATTACCTTAGTACGCCACTTTGAATGCTGTGTTGCACTGGGAGGTTCCGCCTTTCTCTCTCCCAAATAATTTGTGGTGGTGGGCTTCCTGTAGCGGTGCACAAGAATTCAACAGAGCCTCCTGTGGCACGAGTCTCACGTTCAGGGAACACGGTCACAGTGGGTGGTACTGCAAAAGAAAATACAAGATTTGACATTTTACGATTAGTCTTATATTCGCAAGGATTGTTGGTGTCAAAGGTGAGGTTGAGATCTACAATTGCACGGTTTTGTACATCTTGGAACAGGCTTCTTTGAAATAAGGTGCTTATTTTCTTTGACTCAATGGCGAGCTGTAACCAGGAAGAATGACAATTTTTTATATCTCAATTTCCGGAATTCAGGAAATTTCCTGAAAAGTTTTTTTCCTATGATATTTTACCAAGGTGTCTGGACTTCATCATACTTACTTTGTACTTCTACAGTTGCATAAGCTTCCCTTGTTCCGGCAGAATTGCGAGCTAAACAGCGGTATTCTCCAGCGTCGGCTGCTGTTGCCACAGTAATTTGCAACATACCATTTACATCTGTAGCTGTGGGTGGTAGAGGTCCTCCAACCTGAAACGGAAGAAAATTATATTTTATGACTGAACTGTTTAACTTTAATGTTTTTAAAGTTTTTGGAAAAAAAAGAAAAAGAAGACAAAAGTAAAGTAACTAATGAGTGAAAAGTGAAAATGCTTTGTAATTTACTTGTAGATACTACATTAATTTGCTCTTTAGGAGCAGACTGATTAAAAAAACCTCCTAAGTTAACCCCCGAACACTACCTGCCGATCCAACATTGCCTATGATTGGTCAATTGCATGATATTTTCACTTTAATCACCAATCATAATGAAGCTTTGCAAATAATTCACCCATTTTTTTTGCATGGTGAAATTAGTCTAACAATGTTGTTGATTGGGCCAAACAATAATGAAAACTTCTTTCTTTTTAGCCAATCGGCAGGTAGTTCTCATGGGATTAAATGGCAACATCTCATTTGTTATCTATTGACAGGTACTGAAGTTTACATGTGAGGGCAGAGTGCATACCTTGCTCCATTCATAGTCCATTGGTTGTGATCCATCAGCCATACATGAGATACGAATCACATCACCTGCCTTGATCACTTGATTGGTTGGTGATGCAGTTGGACGAGGTGCAACTGTTAACAAACAAGACAAAGACTGTTACTAAAATATGCTTCTTACAATAATTGTTTTTTTTTTATTTAAACCAATTAGTTTTATGGGGGTCACTCAAATTTAGTTTGGGTAGGGAGGTGCTGCTAAAAAGTTAAAAGTGGGCCCATCGCTGCCCCCATTCTCCCAAGAAATTAGGATCCATCGCTATATCAAAGGTCAAACTTTTCAGCATAAATTAACACAGAAGTTGCAGAAGTTTTTACAGCTTTCACCCAATGTTTTGGTGGGCAAAGTTCATAAATTTTGGGCAACAGTTAGGTTAAATTGGGATATTTTTCAATCCCATCCATTTACCAAAATTGGCCTAGAAAAGGGAGTCACAGATATACCAAATAGCCAAAAATTGGACCCTTGTTTGCGGCACATCCATGCATGATCATTTGTACTAAGTACTCCCCGGAGCATCGTGAAAGAAAGTCATGGTTTGATTTTTTAAATTTCTGTAGAAATCAGCAATGTACCTTTCAAAGTTCAATTATCAACATGTAACAAATATAGAAATTTTCCTATTATATGATTCCTTACCTAGCACTAACAATGTGACAATATCCTGCTCAAAGCCATACTGGTTTCCAACGATACAATAGTATTGTCCCGAGTAATCAGACCTAGTAGCTGGGAAGTACAAGACACCATCGGAGACTCCCACCTGTGAGGGCATCATACGGCCAACACGACGCCATGTTACAGTGTAACCTGGTTCTGTTCCTGTACAGTGTTCAAAACATGAGTTAATTAATAATAGTCAGTATGTTATTAAGAATTATTTAATAATTAGCAATTTTAGGAAACTTTCCTCTTTTAGTCTTTGCAAACAATGCAGCTACAAATCTAACAATTGAATACTTTTACGTACCTGGTGATGAGCAAGAAAATTGTGCCGATTCTCCTTCTACAACCTGGAGCTCAGGAGGTGTTACTTGGATGGATGGTGGTCCTGGGTTGGTCTGCTCAATAACTGTGTAAGAGGAAACACAAATAGGACAATGACTTTGTGATTTACAAGATGGAGTACATTGTGAAGTGAGGCATATATTTCCCCATGGAAAACATCCTTTGTGACATTATTTAATAGGTAACTATTCTTTTATTCTTCTTTCTGCCACCTTCAATTACATTTGACACAGCAAACTGAAAAATATTTCCAACAGTTTATTATAAAGTTAAGTATAACATAAAATTTGTGCAATGATTATGTTTCACATCAACTTACCATACACTACCAATTCCTTCTCTACCATTCCAGCTGTGTTCTCAGCCCTGCACATGTAGTACCCTTCATCCGATTTCTGTATATCATAGATGGTGAGCATGGCGTTGCCATTGCTGAGTGCCTCCTGTTGTACATTGCCTGGTAGACTCATTGCTTGCTTGTCTTCACCCATTCTCATCCAGGTGACAGAATATGGTGTGGGTTCACCAGTAGCGACGCATTCCAGGACGGCAGTGTCTCCGACACGGAACTCTGCTGGGCTGGCAGGAGTGAGTGCTACATCTGGGAGACCTGGAACACAACAAAAGTACATGTTTGATTAATCTTTGCATAATGAGTCAAAGGACCACATTGGAATGCTCATACATATTATCTAGTGATCTATTGAATAAACAACTGATCTATGGAATAAATACCAAATACCACACCAAGTCCTCAGAATTCTGATTTTTTTTTTACCTATTGACCCTTTACACAGATCAGCCATCTTGCTCCCAAAATAAGTTTCTCCCTGCAAATGCATGCGCAAATTGCAATATTCAATATAAAAAAATGAAGACAAATACTTACCTGCTACTCTGACTGTGACAGTAGCCTGGACGGTACCATATTCATTAGTTGCTGTACAGATGTACAACCCTTGTTCTGCTGAAGTCACTCTAGTCAAGGTAAGGTAACCATTACGTTCCTCCTGAAAGTGAAAACACACACATTGAATGCCGGATGAAAACAAAGATGATTTACATATATAACATGCAACTTATCATCCAACAAAGGTGCTGATTTGAAGTTACTTCAAAACAGGTGAAAAAGACAAGACAGATATATAGGAAGAGGTCTGATTTTAGAAACCCATACTCCCTCTGACAAAGACATCAGCTAAATCTTCCACAGTGTGGATTTCAAATGAAATTTTCTTACCACTGTTTCTCCTGAGAAGGGAACATCCCCTCCTCTTCCCCATGACACCTGTGGTGTTGGAATCCCTCCAGTAACACGACATTGTAATTGTAGGTCATTGCCTTCACGCAGGACGGCATCTTCTTCTGGGTAGATGGTGATGGCTGGAAGCTCACGACCTACAAAATCAAAAGTGGACAAAATATACAAATTAGATTTTAGGGTTAAGATTAGGACTAGGGTTAGGTTTACAATTAGGGTTAAAATTAAAACAATATGGCTGGGGTTGGCATGGCAACCACTATTCTCAGTTGTTCCAAGCAATCCTATGTTCTTCCAGATGGTTCAGATATCAGTAAAATAATTCATAATTCTGATGAAATTGCTACTACAAGAGATGTAAAGAACTTATCTAATGAACAATGTTCAAATAATACTACTTCCGTTCGATATCCACAAATGCCATAGCAGTATATTTGCCAACAACATTTGATGCTGTACACTGGTACATATCTCTATCAATATCTGACGCTGACAGGATTGTTAGACGGTTTCCAGATACCTATGTAAAGAGAACAAAATTATAAAATGTCGAAAGTTGTTATATGCATTGAACTCAAAAAAGGTCAGCTACAAAAGAAAAATATCACTATATTTTCTGTGGTATTCTGTGGACAGATTTAAGTCTTTGGATTTGTATAGCTACTGAATGAGTCTACATCATCAAATCCATGAACAGATATCAACAAAATCGTTAAGTGTCCAAAAATTTACTTTTTTTATACTTCTGTTACAGAATTTCATCTCAGCAAAATTTCCTATGAAAGTACATGAAATAATTTGAATTGATGCAATTATCTTGCTCACATACCCTGTGATTGGATGTGAGTTCTCCGCTACGACGACTCCATTCTACAGTGGGGGTAGGTACACCAGTCACAATGCATGACAACACTTGAGAGGATCCATCAGCTACAGTGATTTGTTCTGGTTCAATACGGGCTGTGGGTGCTCGTCTGCTGTCTGCAATTTAAGCAAAAAAGTATACATACTGTATAAACTTCAACAGAAATTAATACTAACAATACACATACTGAATGACATTTCTCACAAATTAATACTTTATTGGTTGATCAGTTATGCAATATTATGATTATGAATTGAAAAGTTGTCGAGTGCAGACAGTGTCAAGGGTTGAAAATCAGGAGTTTAAGAAGAACCATTTATTTTCTTTACTTCATTTTCTATCCTTCATTCCAATACAAAATTTGAACGTACCTTGATCAACCAAGAGTTGTGCGGTAACGTAAGATGATCCTAGCGAATTGACACCAGTACACCTATACTCTCCAATGTCTCTGTAGTCCACATTGGAAATCAGAAGATAACCATTCTCAAAGCGAGCTTTTGATGGGAGGGTACCATTTTCCCTGGTCCATGTGATCTCTGGTGTTGGGTCACCGGTGGCTGCACAGTAGAAGATTGCCCTCTCACCTTCTTTGATGGAGATGACTGCTGGGTCAACGGAAACCTTGGGTGTTTTTGATGCTGTAGGTCAAAAAGGATACAAATAAACAGTTAATGCCTTACAACACTGTTAACATGATAAATAGCACTATATTAAGATATGAACTTGGCTGGATTAAGTCTGCAATCAATGATGCTCTCTCTTCAGGATATGTTAACATTTGGAAGGACATTTTGCTTTCCCAAATAAAGAAATTTGAAAGAAATTGTAGATAATGTTGCTATATTTGTGCGAAATTTTGCTTATCTTCTCCAAAAATGAAGTTTTCCTATGCATGGTGATGAAATGTGGATCAATCTATTCCCTTATAGAGAAAAGCATAGCATGTTGTATATTATCATCAATTTCTATTCAGCTCAATCTATCTGACTCATTATGTTCCTCTCTATATAAATACTTGTGATAATTTTACATGCTACTTACCAGTGACATAGAGAACGGTACGGACTTGTACAGTTCCAGCCTCATTGCTAGCTTCACAGAAATACTCTGCTTCATCCGATCTTTTCGCTGAAGGAATACGGAAGTAGCCATCAACAAACGAGCTGTCTGGACTGATGACGCCACCCTGGCCTCCAGACCAACGTAGTTCAGGTTGTGGAGATCCTGATGCTATGCAGCGGAATTCAATAGGGTCACCCTCTGTGATTGTCTGGAAGCGAGGCTCAATTCTTACAGTTGGTAGTTGGGATGATGCTACAAGGAATGAACAAACATAATACATCAAATTATTCTTGAACTAATAAACATGGTCAACTTTGTCTCTTGTATAATTAGTGACAATTTTGTAACAACTTTGGTGAGTTGGTGAGTTTTAAAATAACAAGGCAAATGGACAAAACAGTCAATCAATCAATCAATCAATCAATCAATCAACAGAAGAAGTGATGCTCGGATGAGCCACGAAAATTTCATGTGAGTGTTTTTTCTACTTGCTTTTTTCTACAGTTAAAATTTGTACTAATAATATGGGTAAAACAGTGACATTCATCACATTATTAAAGGACAAAATACAAGAACAAGAACACCCCTGAATTACGTACTTGTTACAGTAAGTGTAGCATATCCTCTGTCAATCTCGTGCATGTTAGATCCGGTACACACATATCTGCCACTGTCTTCTAGTCTGACATTAGGAATGGTGAGGATACCCATGAAATCAGTAGCACCTGGTGGCAGCATACTGCCTTGTTTGGTCCATGACACCACATAGGCAACCTGAAAAGGATCATAACAAACAATAACCAGATTAAAAATCAGTTGGATACATACTATTCAAAAATGGATGGAATGATGTCAAATTTCTTTGTATACATACCACAGCAGAGCATTAATGATTTGATAATATACACAAAAATAGAAACAAACCTGTTTTGTACAATAAAGCTAAACACTTCACACTAGCTGCATCACTGCTACAGGAATCAAACCATAAAATAAAAGCAAATATTGTCTAGAAACACCAAGGCATAAAGCAACAACAAAACCGATTCTGGTAATATATGTCAGCTTTGAATAAATTACTGGAGTATAAATTAAGCATGTTTATTTGTTTTGCTTTGTTTTCTTTCTTTTTTCCCAATCAGATGACCCACACTGCAATTGAGCTTAACAACCACCTCTTGGAGCTACTTACTGCTTCCGGATAAAACTTCAAACAGCCATTCCATTTTGATGATATATAACATAATGCAATGAAGGGATACTTTGTTATTTATTTCTCAAAGGTATGATTGTAGCATGATAATGATTTGTAAGGTGAATTGGTGATGATGATAAAATAATATTAAACTTATGGTAATTAATATAATATGAACTTATGATAACCCCATTATATGACTTAGAATATATCTGCATCTGCTGTTTAGGATAACTGGATAGAAAAGTGCTTAATACTTATTCTTATATCGTATGACAAAATGCAAGTACTGATACATATCTGTATATATATAACTGTAGATATATAACTTCAAATACAGTACTGCAGAGAAAAGGAAACTTGGTAGGGTTAGGTTGACTAGTTTGGTTGGTGGAAAATATTAAGATGAAGATGTAATTTTTGGAGGATGAAAGATGACATGAAAAGGATGATTTGTATACTTGGAATGAATGATGAAAATGTGAGGATTGACAACTATGGTTGGATTATGAGGAAAACAATAAGGAACGGGTAAGCAGTAAAACAATTTCAAAATTGCATATAGTTTTGTTTTACAAAGAAATATATTGTTTCACAAAGACATAGAACATCAATACTTTATATTTTGGTGTGTTCATAGATTTTGCGAATTCAGGTGAAACAATTTATTTCATTTATGTCATGATTCAAGATATTTGCATATTTCTGTGGCAATTAATAAAATTTCAAACAAATCATGTAAATATAGTCTTGTGTTGTTGTTTTAAAATGATTCTGATTGAAGAAAGAAATGTTTTGCAATCAATGTATCTGCTTAATTGCATGTTTCATACAACAGTAAAACTGTACAATTAGGACCAACTTCTTTCTCAATTTATTTATAAACATCCACAATATCAGAGAATATGCAAATTTCTAGAATGGCGTACCAAAGCTTTTATATGTTGGTGCCATTTCAAAGCAAATAATAACAAGTAAGCAATGACATCGATAAATAATATAATAATAATAGAAAACAAACAAAATGTGTATAATTTTTTTGCAACCACATGCGGTTGATGATATCCGGCAGCCCCACAGCACTGACAACAATGCGGTTGCTTGCTTTGGAATGGAATGATAACTTACTGGTTCATATTGTGGAAGGTAATCAAACTGCAAACACAAAATGTGAATTTTAAAAATGGATGGTGTGTCAATAATGTGTTGATCTCATATCTGAAAACAGGCTATTCCAGATGAAATCCATACACCCCCTATTGAATACATGAATTTAATCTTCCACACAGGGAGTGTGAATTTCAAATGGAGTTACCTAAATGGGCGACTCCCATTTGAAATCCACACCACCTGTGTAGAAAATTAAGGTGATATTATTCACAGGGGGTGTATGGATTTCAACTGGAAGACAGCCCAATGTCTTGTTGGTCAGTGATGAGGATGAATATTGAAATGTTATCACCCCCCCAGACCCCCTTAAATCAGTCCATACTATGAATTATGATTAAAATACACACAAGTTGGTTTCTACTCTCTATTGTTGTCACTTTCAGGATCATCGTAATAACCCATCTTCAAATCCAATTTTTGATGAACGTATCCCCCAATCTATCCTCACTAAGCCTTTAATATTTACAAATTCTTTTCGACAGTATTCAAGTCAATGTTGATGATAATGTAAATCTGTTCTATGATATGGTTGATGAATTTCTGGATTCTTAATGAAAAGAAATGATATTTGAGATGAACATAAATGAAAGCTTTTTTCTGTTAACTGACCTGGCTGATTCCACGGCATACAAATGTGACAGATGAGCCTTCTGATACCTCCATAATCTTGGGCTCTTCAACGATAACTTGCATCTGAGAACCTATATGAGAAACAGTTTAATAACATATTACAAAATACAAAATTGTGCTTCTTTTGGAGTTGTTGTTTGATGCTCTTTGTTGGTATTGGTGTTCGACTTGTATACCTTACATTTGAAAGATTATGCACCCAGAGGTACACTGCTGATCTTCAAAATAACTTGAAATTGTATTTTTCTAAGTAGAAAAACAGACATTTTCACATTCCATATATCTCCTTTACATGTCTCTAGGGGCCTGGCGTGTCTCACAGAAACTGGACATTCTTAGGCTGGAACTTTGAAACAAATACGGCATTGGATCAGTTACGAAATAAATGCATTTCAAGTTCATCATTTACAAATATACATCCAAAGGCAATTAACTTACCAACAGCCTGCAATGTACACTCGGCATAATTGGATCCATACTCATTGTAAACTGTACACACATAGACGCCTTCATCTCCAGCCTGGATATTGCTTATCTGAAAATACATACACAAATTATTTGTAAATTTATTACATCTCACAAAATCATTTGCATATTTATTGTGGTGATCTAAATATGTTAACATTCAAACTGTAAATCACCTATTAGTTTTTAATTTCAGTAACAGCATGAAGCTTTGACGATTTGTTGTACCGTGTACACTGTGCACATTACCATCAGTTTTATGACTGGGGTACATTATGTTATCAATAGGCCCACTTAACGACCCCTTTGGAACACCATAGCTCTTTCCATACACACTATAATCAAGCAATGTGACTGCTCTATCAGGTAGATACCTACCATCAGCACCAGTTTACATCACATGACTGGGCTATATTATGTTATCAATGGACCCACTATGACCCCTGTGGAACACCATCATACCTTCAGACTGTAATCAAGCAATGTGACTGCTCTATCAGGTAGATACCTACCATCAGCACCAGTTTACATCACATGACTGGGCTATATTATGTTATCAATGGACCCACTATGACCCCTGTGGAACACCATCATACCTTCAGACTGTAATCAAGCAATGTGACTACTCTATCAGGTAGATACCTACCATCAGCACCAGTTTACATCACATGACTGGGCTATATTATGTTATCAATGGACCCACTATGACCCCTGTGGAACACCATCATACCTTCAGACTGTAATCAAGCAATGTGACTACTCTATCAGGTAGATACCTACCATCAGCACCAGTTTACATCACATAACTGGGCTATATTATGTTATCAATGGACCCACTTATGACCCCTGTGGAACACCATCATACCTTCAGACTGTAATCAAGCAATGTGACTACTCTATCAGGTAGATACCTACCATCAGCACCAGTTTACATCACATGACTGGGCTATATTATGTTATCAATGGACCCACTATGACCCCTGTGGAACACCATCATACCTTCAGACTGTAATCAAGCAATGTGACTACTCTATCAGGTAGATACCTACCATCAGCACCAGTTTACATCACATAACTGGGCTATATTATGTTATCAATGGACCCACTATGACCCCTGTGGAACACCATCATACCTTCAGACTGTAATCAAGCAATGTGACTACTCTATCAGGTAGATACCTACCATCAGCACCAGTTTACATCACATGACTGGGCTATATTATGTTATCAATGGACCCACTATGACCCCTGTGGAACACCATCATACCTTCAGACTGTAATCAGGCAATGTGACTGCTCTATCAGGTAGTTCACGACCATCAGCTCTGCCCCATTCTATGCGTGTGTAAGATCCTTCAATATCACATCTCATTGTGGCGCTGGAACCAATAACCGATGTCATTCGAGTTGGTGTCACAGTGACATCAGGTATTCCTGAAAACAAGAGGTGAAAACGTTTTCAGAACTAGTATTGTTTCATGACATGCTGCTAACTAAAAGTCTGATTTAATAATAAATCTGCATACTTGTCATACTTTTCAAGAAACACAACAATGTATATTGAGCTAATACATTTAAAGTCCACACTCCCCCTGTGGAAGATTTTGGAAATATCTTCCACCAAGAGAGTATGAATTTCAAATGGAATTAGCACATTAACCAACTCTATTTGAAACTCACCCTCCTTCTGCAAAAGTTTCAAGTTGAATATCTCTCAGAGGGTGTATGACAATCAAACGAAGCTGCCCAATATGTTCATCCATTTGAAATTCATACTCCCCTGTGGTACAGGGGTAGAGTGGATTTTAAATAGAATAGCCCATTTAAAAAACAAATAGAAACACTTACTGCCACCAGATGGAGCACAGCTTCCTCCAGGGACCCTTGGGTTGCCAGTATAACCTGGGGCACAGCTGGGTTAGGCAAAAAACAGATAAAAATCCAAATAAACATAAAGGTTAGACAAAATAATACTTATGTATTTTTGCAATTTAATTATATGACAAAATTTAATTTTAATAAAGAACATTCAAACCAAACCATTCGCTTTTGGCACTTTGAAAATGAGGAAGGCAGCAAAATGAAAATCACTGTTGATGATATATTAAAATTGACATTCAATTAATATGCATGGACCAATGTTTGCTTTTGAGGAGCATCATACTTACTCTCCACAGTCACGTCCTTGGTAGCCTACTTGGCATTCTCCACATGTCTGACGACCATCGCTATCCAAGAAACAGCTCACAGAGAACCTGATCAAATGAAATCAACATTTTTTTTCTTTTGTTAAAATGGGTTTTTTTTTAATGAGATAAAAATATAGAACAAAAAATGACAAATTATATGTGCATTGTTAAAATCCAAACTGATAAGATAGAATTTGATAAATCAATGTAACATATAGCCTCATATAGTTGATGCACTCCTTCGGCCATCTGTCAGATCACATGACCTTGCTGTGATATATTTCCCAGATCTAACTTGGTCAGCCACAAGATATGATTTCTGCCCTTATCAGGCAACATATGCAATGTCCTGAACATATTGTGTCTAATCAGGATATGCAGAGCTTTAAGCGGAAGGTAAACTGCTATATTGATGCCAACTCGTCAGCAATACCTAGTTATGGATAGCTGCTCTTAATGATTAGCCTTGACATAATAATAAATAAATAATAACTCACTGGTTGGAAGAAATCTCCAGTGGGCATCGGCATTTGCGGCAGTCATTAATAGTGCCAGTTGACGGGTTACCAGAGAAGCCTGGAAGGCATACTTCACAATGTTCTCCAGCAGTGTTGTGTAGACAATCCTGGAAAGCATTAAGATAAAAAGGATAAATATATGGAAACATTGGCGAGGAAATAATACTTGTATATTGAGAAGTTTATCATGGCCAACTTATCCAAACTTAAGGTTTCATTTGATTTGTTTTTCAGATGATACTGCTTTTAAAATTCAAAAGTTAATTATGAGATATATCAGGTTCCCAGCATTGCACAAAAACGAAATTTCTTGACATTTCCCTGACAAATTTTCATGAGAAATGTGAAATATTTCCACTTTACCAAGATCGTATCAGGTTGTGGACTGTTTGAAACGAATCTACTGTTTAGATTTAGATTTAGACTACCTAGAGAAAGAGAAGGGGGAATTCTTTCCGAAAGTATGAAATATGATCTATTTATAGCTGAACGGTTGTAGTACAGGTCGAAGTATGACAAAAAAATAACTGCCCTCTTGGCCACTGAAATTCCATGAGTTTTCTCTGATTTTTGCTGTTTTTCTCAATTTCCCTGAGCTTCCTCTGTCTGGAAAAAATAGATTTTCATTTTCCCTGATTTCCCTGAGTGGTTGGGAACCCTGTATATCTAATACACTGAGTCAAATTTAGTATCTAGACACTTGAAATCCAGCATATGTTGTATATCATCATGCAGAAACCCTGAAGAATGACATAACACTTACAGTACAGACTCCAGTCTCAGGATTACAGGTATCAGTATGACCATTACATTCACAACGCACACAGGTACCTAGGTACAGACCTCCTTCAGATCGGGTGAATCCTGGTGCACAGTCCTATAAAGATCACAAAACAAACAAGTTAGAAACATGGTGATGGATTTCCTTCTTCAAGCTAAGTCTCTATATTGTAACATAACAAGTCTTTATATAACACCTTGATTTAATAGAAAGTTGAAGGTGCTGACATTTTTGAAAATAGCTACTGGCTAGACATTGTGCAATTTGAGCGATTTTTACTTGAAAACCCTAAATTTCAACAAAAAAATGGGAAAAGAATTGTAAAAATTTTACTCGCTCTATGTTAATCAACATGCTAACAGCATAACATATGCTGAAATTTATAATGAAAACATTTCTTGACCACTTAAGCCAATTTTTGTTCAATATTTTGATTGACCATTGATAAGTTATCGTTCCATATTATTATAATAAAATATCTATTAATTAACTTGTTGATAAATTTAATCTTTGTATGTAATGTACTGATCAAATATAATTTTTACAATTAGTTCTGATTGATAGGTTAATAGTTCATTAATAGCAATTATGCATCATCGACTGAGAGAACAACTTTGGTTGCGTTGACTTACCTCGCATGACAAGCCAATATATCCCTCTGGACAGCGACACTGTTCCACCTCGTATGCATTGGATTGCTGCGTGTCTTGTGGCACAGCGATATCCAACATGACGTCACGCAGATCACTCTCTGTCACATCTGTGTGGTATGTGGAACGGATCAAGATATACTCCAGATCAGCTAAGGCCATCAATAAATGTTCTCTGGTGGCTGGGTTCTGGTCTGGTCTTTGGAAGGAAGACTGTTGGGGAAAAAGAATGAACGGAGATGAGAGAGACTATACACTTATCAAAACATATTTGAAAATTATGAAAGATTGATACACATGACGGATTAACCTCATCCAACTGTTGAGCATGCATTTACTGGCTTCATCAACTTTGTCTTTAGTAAATACACAATCAATCAAATGGAATTTTTTGTTTATAGTATCTAAACTTATTTTTAATAGGATGAATATTTTTGTAATATATTTGAGTAGAAGCACTGTATGTTGACATACCTCATGGATAGGAATTTGAATTGTCCTGGTCTCTCTGGGTTGAAGGTCTACTCCAGTGTATATAAGAGTGATGTCATTACCCTGTAATTGACAAGAATTAAACACAATTCAATTATTAGTTTGAAAACTTGAGTTGTTGTCCAAGCGTACACACATTTCGCGGCTAGGACACCATTATGAGTTGACCGTGCAAAGAGTCAATTGTTTGAATAAGTTATTTTCATATATCATTAGTAACTCACCTTGATTTCCACATCATTATCTCTGTACATATTTCCACCTGTTCCGACCTCATATGAAATAGTATACCTCAAATAACCACCATAAGCAGACACCTGTCAACAAAACAAATTGCAATGTTATCATCAAAATAATATATTGTTACTATATGAGAGTCACAAATTTAGAACTAGGAGATATTGGTATCAGTTGGAAACCCATATTTAAGGACTTTGTTTGGATTTTGAAAGCAAAAATATTATGGTAGCCATGTCTAAAAGTTGCTTGATATCACTCTTAATCGCTGCATTCTACAGGGAAGAAAAATGTGCAATATGGTGGTGAGTATTTCAAATGAAAGTTTCTGTCTATTCTATTTGAAACAGATATCCCTATGTGGAAGACATTAGCTAAATCTTCCACAGTGGAAGAGTAGATTTTAAATGGCATAGCAACTCTTACCTGATCACCCCTAAATCTGGGAGGCAGACTCCAGAAGAATGTACTTCTTGGGAGTTGATCAAATGCCCTGTATGTGATCTCATTGGTGGCTGGGTTAACAACAAAACCATTGGAGATAGTGGTTGAACCTTGTCTGTTCCTTAGCATTACACTCTTAGGGTCAGATGGATGGGTGAATGTCAGACGAAGCTGTGGACACAAAAGTGTACAGATGTTACTTCAAAGGCTTGTATATATACTTGCCCAAAATAGAATCTCTCCATATGAAAAACTGAAGTATTGCTGATTTATTTCAAAATATGTTTATTAAAATTGTGATTTTGCATGAACAGATGTATATTCTGTAAGTTGGTTTTAATATCCAAAATATTGTGGTTTGAACCAGAAAGTGGCTGGTTATCATTAGCAAGATATAAAGCATGGATGAAAGAAACAACTGGGAACCAAAATTTTGACACATGTATTGGTGCCACCATCAGGGTTCTGTGTGCTAAAAACACACAATCATTAGAGCTTACAGTAGGCATTCTTGTGCAACGTATGTGGCTGGTTGTTCTAGGACATATGAATAGTGGCTTGCATAGCCGTACTATTGACAAAGCCTACTCTCATTTCCCAATCATACTTTTTTCCCTGGTTTGAAGTCTATTCTCACCTGATCTCTGTAGTAGTTGGAGCTGTAGCATTCATTGGTTACTCCTGAGCAGAAGCAAGTCATACAACCATCCTCATTCCTGGCTGCCAAGTTGAAATAACCAAATTTGCAATTACTACAGCTTTGTCCTTCAACTCCAAGCTACAAGAAATATAAAAAGAGTTACAATCATACATGTATTACTGGCAATTTAGTCTTTTTTTAAACAGAATCAAGAGAAATAAACAATTTGAACTTTCATCTTCGGTATACATTAACATTTAGATTCTGGTATTGACTTCTGACCTTCAGTGATTTTCCAGAGTTTACTTATTTTTATTTTTGAAACATTTTAGGTCAAATTTGAGCCCAACGTCCATGCAAAATTCCCCAAGGATTCATTCTGGACCCACTTATTGTTTTAATCTTTTTTTCATACCTTGCACTGACAGCTTCCATCTCTTTCACATCTTGTGCTGTAGCTACCACGTGAATCACAGTTGCACTCATCACCTCGTTGGCAGGAATCACCAGGCGTCAATGGGTTACCAAAATATGGAGGCTCACATCTGAAGATGAAATAAAATAACTTGTCAAGGTATGTTGAAAAGTGTCATAATTGGAGTTGATCCCTTAAAATAAAAGTGGATTGTTTTCTGGGTATTTCACCTTAATGTCATGATCCCTTAAATCTAGTTGCAGGTATGTGCACTGAAGCTTGTAATCTAGATGTGTGTGTGTATTGTATGTAGTGGTCAGACCTGGATTCTAGGTCAGTCCATTTCTTTTGTGGACAATTCTTTAGGTATTGTCAATATTCAGATTTTTGTGTGTCATGTAAATTAGTCTTTGGCTTGGTGGATGCATGTTCACAGGAAATCTGGGCATTCAATTTTAACATCTGATTGAGATAAGACCTGCTGCCCATTTCACTGAGGAAGTGAAATGTTGTTTTATTCAGCATGATGGATATTTCTCTATACTAACATCATATGGCTAAAAAGGCTTTACCAGTTTGCGATGCTTCATACAGAAAGATATACCAGGTCTTATGGAAGCTAGAATCAGCAATAGAAGCTAATTTGTGTCTTGTGTTTGAGTCGGGTTTGGCGAAGTTTAAAATGGTCGTCGTGGTTGAAGCTGACACTTTAACTTTTCCAACTTTGTGAGAACCATGCTGGTATAAGACATTGTTCGTGTAAGTAAAATAATATTGTTTGTAAATTATAAAGTGGAATTAATGATGAATTAGTTATTTAAAGAAAGCTTTGCTTGTGATAGTTAAATTATTGTTTTATGGAAAATCAAATTTAGAGTTTCATAGTGTGATAAATTTTGCATTCAGTATAAAGTTCCAAATTGAACATAATTAAATTGGTGCTGAACATATCATGTAATTTTGTGTCGAGATTGACAATTTAAATCATCCTGCTGTAGAGACATAAACTTCAGGAATTTAAAACATATCTTGTGGAACTAGCCGTGTGTGCATGTTGTAAAGAAGTTCCATATCTTTCATTAATCAAAGAAAGAAGTCAGTAGTATATTCTGTGGCTCATTTGGAAATATGAAATAGTCTTCCAGATAGAATATTGTGTGAAGTTTATCATATGAACTTGAAAACAAATCCTAGTCACGGATTCATTAATTGTATTTATACAGCCGCATGGGTGTGTATACTCTACTCTTGGACTTGGACGTTGGGAACTGTTGTTTTCACGACATTCTGCATTCCATGTAATTAACTGTCGGTTGAACTAGGCGTGGCTACGTGTGTGGCATCATTGAGAATGGATTCAACGCACTGTATAACTGCCAACGTTGTGATGGAACTCTAGTCATGTAACGACGTTTAAAACGTATCCTTTCCAAGTGCACTTGGTATATTTTTTTTTTTTTTTTTAGTGATTAAGTAAATTGAGTATACTCATTATTTAGTTTCATCTAACCGACTAGTCATAATATATTTAACCGTTATTGCCATTGTGATATTTATTTATTTTTCATGCGTATAAGAGAACTTTTTTTGAAGTATTTATTATAATCCTTTTGTTTGCGTGACATTATTCCGCTTTCTTTGTTGTTCACATTATTGCTGCGTGGCTTAGCTTAGCGTCGGTTGGGAATTTCAGTCCAATCCTGACATTTGTGGGGGCTCGTCCGGGATAAAAAAACAAAGCTAATAGCAAAAGTTACCAGTTATTTTGTGAACAAGATTGATGACTATTTTGTCCGTATTTCTGCGCATTGTTGGAAGAGTGTTTGGTTGTGTCAAAATAGTGTCAGCAGGGTATTCAGGTTCAATAGGCTCATTTGCAATTCTGCTTCTATATACGATTTGTGCATTGAATTTCTGGTTGCGCCTATTGCATTCATTGTTCCCAATCATGGATACTGATAAATTAACTTTGTCAGGAGAAAAGATGGGTTATACAGGGGAGGACCTAAAACAATTTGTCAAGACGCAGCGTGACCTTGCGCGAGATGAACGTGCAGCACAGCGCGTATATGAGAAAGAGGCACTTGTATTGCAATTAAGAATTGAGGAACTAAGGAAAGAAAATGCAGCTAAGGGCATTAAAACGGAACATGCATCTGCAGGCCAGGGTAAAGCAAAAATCCCCAAATTGCCGGAATTCCGTGAGGACAAGGATGACATTGATGCTTACTTACAAAGATTTGAAAGGTAATGCGGAATCAAATAAATGGAAAAGGGATGACTGGGCTTTAAATCTTAGTGCATTGTTGCATGGGAAGGGTTTAGATACTTATGCTAGGCTTGCACCAACTGATACTTATGATGTTCTAAAATCTGAATTACTCAAAGCGTATCAAATGACCGAAGATGGATTTAGAAGTAAGTTCCGCTCAGCTAAACCTGAACAAACAGAAAGTGCTCCACAGTTCGCAACAAGATTGGAGAACTATCTGATTAGGTGGGTAGAACTGGCTGCTGTAAACAAGAATTTTGCTGGGTTATCGGACTTGTTAATTCGTGAGCAATTTGTCGCTGGTTGTAACAAAGACATGGCGTTGTTCTTAAAAGAAAGGAGACCTAAAAATGTTGCCGAAATGACTCAATTGGCTGAACAGTACATAGAAGCGAGAGGTGGATGGAATGCTTCCTTTGGTGGTAAGTTACCACATCAAAAGGGTCAACAATCTTCAGGTAAGAAGACTAACACTACCCCTCCCACTCATGGTACTAATCCAAAGCAAAGTACGAATACTGGAGGTAACCAACGAAGGTGTTTTATTTGTGACAAAGTAGGACACATAGCTAAAGACTGTTATCGCCAAGACTAGACCTACTTTGAAAGCTGCTAGTTTACAGGGAAGTGCATCACATGGACACAAATCAGGTAAACAAGGTAAGAAGTTAAATCAGACTGATACTTCATCTTCTCTTTGCACTGCATGTAGTTGCGAGTCTTGTGGACAGAACAGAGTGCAGACTGCATCTTCTTGTGTGCTGGTCTCAAATGAAATGTATGGTGAAGGTGTGAAATCAGACGATGCGTATGTAACGATGTCTTGTGGTCATAAACTTCCTCTTGCGAGTGCTGCGTGTAGTGATAATTTAGTAGAGGATATGCCGGTCGTTCAAGGTTTTCTTGGTAGTAAGGGGGTTCAGGTGATGAGAGATTCAGGGTGTGATGCAGTAGCTGTAAGGAAGAGACTTGTGCCAGAAGAGAAATTTACTGGAGTATATGACAAATGTCGTCTTATTGATGGTACGGTGAGAACTTTTCCTGTTGCATGTCTGGATGTTGATACACCATATTTCACTGGTCATGTTCATGCTCTGGTGATGAATAATCCTGTGTATGATTTGATTTTGGGTAATAATCTCCGTGGGGTACGTGAACCTAAGGATCCTGATCCTGATTGGAAACCACGTTGTCAGTCAAGTGTAAACACAGATGACGAGGTCCATGGTGAAGTTAGTAATGTGATGAACGCTGTACAAACTCGTAGTCAAAAGGTGGCAAGTGAGAAACTCAAGAAAGCTCTTAAGGTACCAAAGGTAGTTACTGAGATTATTTCTGCTGATGAGTTGCAAAAGGCTCAGGCTGATGATCCAAGTTTGAATAAGATTTGCGAGTTAGCAGAATCGGGTGAAGTAAAGGTGAGTCGTTGTGGTGGTACATCAAAGTTTGTGTGTAAGGATGGTATTTTGTTCCGTGAATTTCAGTCTCCATCTGTCAACTTTGGTGAAAGTCTCAACCAAGTTGTTGTTCCTCAACCATTTCGGATGCAAGTTATGAAGTTGGCTCATGAAACGCTCTTAGGAGGACATGCTGGTGTGAATAAAACCACTCTCAAGGTCTTGAAACATTTCTTTTGGCCTGGTGCACAAGCAGACATTGGTAGATTGTGTAGATCATGTGATATCTGTCAGCGAACATTTCCCAAAGGTAGAGTAACAAAGGTTCCTCTTGGTAGTATGCCGATCATCGATGTTCCATTCAGTCGTATAGCGATGGATCTTGTTGGTCCTATTTTTCCGTCTACAGAACGAGGTCACCGTTTTATCCTTACAGTAGTGGATTACGCTACTCGGTTTCCTGAGGCAGTTCCGCTTCGTAACATAGATTCGATATCAGTAGCAGAGGCACTGCTGGATATTTATTCCAGAGTTGGTTTTCCTCGTGAAGTGCTTAGTGATCAAGGTAGGCAATTCACGTCTGAAGTGATGGCTGAAGTCAATAGATTGTTATCTATCCGCCAGTTAACCACAACTGCTTGGCATCCAATGACAAATGGGATGTGTGAAAGGTTCAATGGTGTGTTGAAAGCTTCTCTGAGAAAGATGTGTGAAGAACGCCCCTCGTGATTGGGATAGGTATATCAATGCATTACTTTTTATGCACAGAGAAACCCCTCATGCTAGTACTGGGTTTTCTCCGTTTGATCTTTTGTATGGTCGATCTGTGAGAGGTCCTCTTGGTATGTTAAAGGAGTTCTGGACAGGTCAGATAGAAGAACCAGAAACCAAGACCACATTTGAGTATGTTCTGGATCTGCAGGATAGGTTGCAGAAAACATGTGATCTTGCTAGGAAAGAAATGAAGAAGTCTCAAGGTAAGTACAAGATGTACTATGACAGAAAGGCTAAGGCTCGGAAATTTGATGTCGGAGATGAGGTATTGTTGTTGCTCCCTACAGACCATAACAAACTTCTATTACATTGGAAGGGTCCATTTCCTGTGGTAGGTAAAGTAGGTAGTATGGATTACAAGGTGGATTTCGGTACCAAGGTGAAGACATTTCATGCAAATTTACTGAAGAAGTATTTTCAGTAGAGATACTGATCAACCATCCAAGGTAGTGGCTGGTCTTTTACAGATTGCGTGTAGTGCCATCATTGAAAGTGAAGTACAAGAAGAGTCAGAAATGTCAGAGGAAGATGATGTGTCTTTGACAAATGAAGATCTTCTACAGATTCCATCTTTTCAGGCTGAAGAAACCATAGCTGATGTACATATCAACCAAGACTTGACAGAAGAGCAGAGTTTGGAAGTGAAGAGATTGTTAGGTAACTATAGTAGTGTACTAACCGACAAACCAGGGTTTACTCATCTAGGTTCGCATGATATCAAACTTACGGATAGTACACGGTTCGCACTAAGCCATATCCTATTCCATATGCCTTACGAGACTCGGTGAAGGAGGAAATCAAAACAATGTTGGAGTTGGATGTGATCGAACCATCAACTAGTCCATATGCATCGCCGCTGGTTGTCGTCAAGAAAGCAGATGGTAAGAATCGAATATGTTGTGACACTCGCAAAATTAATGCGATTACGAATTTGACGCAGAGGGGATTCTTCTCCTCAAGAAATCTTTGACCAATTGGGAGATGCACAGTATTTCTCAAAGTTAGACCTCAGTAAGGGTTATTGGCAAGTTCCACTGACTGAGAATGCCAAACCGCTTACTCATTCCTTGCTTTTGATCAGTTGTATCAATACCGGAGAATGCCGCTCGGGCTCGCCAACGCGCTCCTGCGACATTTTCTAGAATTATGAGGAAACTGTTGAACAATCTTGACAAAGTAGTAAACTACATAGATGACATATTAGTGTATACAGTCACTTGGGAAGAACACTTGGAGAAATTGAATGAACTTATGAAGAGGCTTAGAGATGCAAACTTGACTGCTAAACCTTCAAAGTGCTATATCGGCTTTGAACGTGTCGAATTCCTAGGTCATACTGTTGAGAAGGGATGTCGTCATCCAAATCTAGATAAGTTGGAGGTCATACAGAAGGCTCCACGTCCTGTGACCAAAACACAGCTGAAGTCGTTTTTGGGTCTTGCCGGTTTCTACAGGCAGTACATTCCGAACTTTGGAGCCATAGCGGTACCATTGACAGACAAGACGAAAGCTGGTGAACCAACTAAAATCAACTGGGAGAGAAGCCAAGAAGTAGCATTTCAGACCCTCAAGAGTATGCTTGGAAAAGCACCCATTCTACATCTACCAGACTTCCATCGTCAATTCATTCTACGCACAGATGCAAGTGATGTAGCGATCGGAGCTGTCCTGTTCCAGGAGTTCGAAGGTGTCAAATTTCCACTTGCATATTTAAGTAAGAAGTTGAACAAAGCACAGAGAGGATATGCGATAATGGAGAAAGAATGTCTTGCCGTTGTATGGGCAATTCGCAAGTTAGAACTTTATTTGTACGGACGAGACTTTGTCTTAGAAACAGATCATCAACCACTGCTATGTGTGAAGCGTTCCAAAGTTGCAAATGGTCGGATAATGCGCTGGGCATTGTCATTGCAACCATATCACTACAGGATTGAGGCAATCAAGGGAAGTGACAACATTGGCGCAGACTACATGAGCAGGATTTCACATGAATAAGGTGATGTGTATTTTTGTGTAGCATTGGAAATTCAAAGGTAGAATTTGTGCAATGTACATTGGAGAAGGTAAGAGTCATGTGAAAAGTAATTTTGAGTATATATCTTCTTGGTGAAGACAGGTCACAGTTACAACTGTAAATCCGCTTAAGGTTAAGTGGTAGATGGTAAGTTGTGGAAAATGTAAATCCACTTATTTTTAAGTGGTGATTGTGTGTTATATGAAAATTGTGTAGCCACAATTTGTTTAAGGGGGGAGGTAAATGTCATAATTGGAGTTGATCCCTTAAAATAAAAGTGGATTGTTTTCTGGGTATTTCACCTTAATGTCATGATCCCTTAAATCTAGTTGCAGGTATGTGCACTGAAGCTTGTAATCTAGATGTGTGTGTGTATTGTATGTAGTGGTCAGACCTGGATTCTAGGTCAGTCCATTTCTTTTGTGGACAATTCTTTAGGTATTGTCAATATTCAGATTTTTGTGTGTCATGTAAATTAGTCTTTGGCTTGGTGGATGCATGTTCACAGGAAATCTGGGCATTCAATTTTAACATCTGATTGAGATAAGATCTGCTGCCCATTTCACTGAGGAAGTGAAATGTTGTTTTATTCAGCATGATGGATATTTCTCTATACTAACATCATATGGCTAAAAAGGCTTTACCAGTTTGCGATGCTTCATACAGAAAGATATACCAGGTCTTATGGAAGCTAGAATCAGCAATAGAAGCTAATTTGTGCCTTGTGTTTGAGTCGGGTTTGGCGAAGTTTAAAATGGTCGTCGTGGTTGAAGCTGACACTTTAACTTTTCCAACTTTGTGAGAACCATGCTGGTATAAGACATTGTTTGTGTAAGTAAAATAATATTGTTTGTAAATTATACAGTGGATTTAATGATGAATTAGTTATTTAAAGAAAGCTTTGCTTGTGATAGTTAAATTATTGTTTTGGCGGGAAAATCAAATTTAGAGTTTCATAGTGTGATAAATTTTGCATTCAGTATAAAGTTCCAAATTGAACATAATTAAATTGGTGCTGAACATATCATGTAATTTTGTGTCGAGATTGACAATTTAAATCATCCTGCTGTAGAGACATAAACTTCAGGAATTTAAAACATATCTTGTGGAACTAGCCGTGTGTGCATGTTGTAAAGAAGTTCCATATCTTTCATTAATCAAAGAAAGAAGTCAGTAGTATATTCTGTGGCTCATTTGGAAATATGAAATAGTCTTCCAGATAGAATATTGTGTGAAGTTTATCATATGAACTTGAAAACAAATCCTAGTCACGGATTCATTAATTGTATTTATACAGCCGTACATGGGTGTGTATACTCTACTCTTGGACTTGGACGTTGGGAACTGTTGTTTTCGTCGACATTCTGCATTCCATGTAATTAACTGTCGGTTGAACTAGGCGTGGCTACGTGTGTGGCATCATTGAGAATGGATTCAACGCACTGTATAACTGCCAACGTTGTGATGGAACTCTAGTCATGTAACGACGTTTAAAACGTATCCTTTCCAAGTGCACTTGGTATATTTTTTTTTTTATCGCGAGTGATTAAGTAAATTGAGTATACTCATTATTTAGTTTCATCTAACCGACTAGTCATAATATATTTAACCGTTATTGCCATTGTGATATTTATTTATTTTTCATGCGTATAAGAGAACTTTTTTTTGAAGTATTTATTATAATCCTTTTGTTGCGTGACATTATTCCGTTTCTTTGTTGTTCACATTATTGCTGCGTGGCTTAGCTTAGCGTCGGTTGGGAATTTCAGTCCAATCCTGACAAAAAGTTTTAACTATTTAAATAAAAATTTGCAGTGCACTTCTTAATATTAACACATTGAGCAAATGTTACTCAAATAAATAATTATCTAAAAGGAAGGATTAAAAATTAAAACAAATGTACTTACTGTTCACAGTTCCTGCCAATGTATCCTGGTGGGCAAGCATCACATGTCACTAAATTATCAAAATCCATGAAGCATGTTGGTGAAAATCTGTAATAAAAAGTAATAGAAAAATACACGATGAACCAAAATGGTGTCAGTAACCTTCATTTAACAATCATAGCTTAAGATTTGACCTAAAGTTTTGGAGTATGAGTCTGTGTACTCCCCACTTCAAAGTTCATTCTATAAATGTACACATATTAGAGCTAAAGAACTGTGTCATCAAAGTTGAGCATGTCAAAAATCATGGTAATACTGACAAAGAAATTGAAGCACTTCATAAATAAATCAAGAAAATCCTGCATACTTACTGGTTGGGAGCAGAGGTCATTGGACATGGACAAGGTCTGCAGTCATTGGATGTTCCAGTGAGTGGGTTTCCATAGTAACCAGGTGCACATTGGTCGCAATGGTCTCCTACAGTGTTGTGTTGACAAGCCTGCAGCATGCAAAGTAATATATTAATGTATTGATAACACTAGAATTATGGCAAACCTTGATTTGAATTTTTGACAATTTATTTTGATATCTTTAAATAAATTAACTACATGATACAGTGAGGCCTCTTCAAGTTTATGGAATGATATTTAAAGGCAAACATTCAACTGGCTATTCAAATTTATATCCATACACTCCCTGTGGTGTATATTTCAAATAGAGCCACCCATTCAGGTAAACCTATTTGAAATTTACACTCTTTGTGTCTGTGATTAAGGTCATGTCTTCCAGGGGGTGCATGGATTTTAACTGGAATAGCCCAATTTATATAGGTTGGATAAGCAATTAGAGCCTGGATGCAATTTGTCTAAATTTCACAACAAATATGAGTGAAAAACATGCAGGATTTATTTTCTTCTACAAGGCACCTTATAAACACAATTTGAAAAGAAGAATTTTGCAAACAGTAAATGTATGGGTATGCAGGATACATGCCTGGTATGGTATCAATGTGAAGGTTTACAAATTTGACAAAACCGATTCACTTTTTACCTGTTGTTAATATGAGTTCTTCAGATAGCAGTTGAACAGAACAAAATCAATAGCAAGAAAGTCAGTATAATTACTCCATCACAAAATGATAATACAAGTTCATGAGATACTTTGGTCAGTTATTTTCAAATATTGACATGTACTTGCACCTACCCTGCAAACTCCAGATTCGGCATCACAATCTGTTGCATGTCCATTACACTGGCATGGCTCACACAGGCCAATATACAGACCACCTTGGCTTCTGGTGTAGCCTACAGCACAATCCTGCAAATAAAAGGTTTCATGTAAGTTAAAGCAGTAAACAATAGGTAGCCTACAGCACAGTCCTTTAAAATGAAAAGTTTTACATAAGGCACAGTGCAGTAAACAAAAAGAAACAAATATTATTCCGATATACATTTATTTTCTACGTTTAAAGTTTTAGCATATTGTATTCAGATTTGGTAACATTCAAGAAAAAGAATTAACTTATTACATACCTCACATGAAAGACCAACGTAGCCAATTGGACAAGCACATTGTTCCACAGCAAATGCCCTTTCATTACCCGTGTTACGTGGTTCAGCAACATCCATGTAGACATCACGAAGACTGAAACAAATCAAAATCAATGAATAATTTCATAAGACTCTGACAATTATATTCTGTGTCGACTATGTTGGCAGTAAGATTACTGAGTGTTAGACAAAACACTATTGAAATTTACAGACAAACCTCAAGCTCAAATTATGTCAGCTTTTAGGCTCAATCCACAGGAAGGACAACTTACATGACTTGAGATGGTACTGATGAGTATGTAGCTCTGATGAGAATGTATTCAAGGTCAGCAAGGGTCATCATCAGGAATTCGCGAGTGGCTGGTTGACCATCAGGACGAGTCCAGTAGTTCTATAAATGAAAGAAGAAATAAAAAGTTAGATAAATGCAGTGTGGTGAGAGTATTTGAGTGTAGTGTTGATTGTTTTACTTTGATGCAAAGACCAGTGCCTTGAGAAATCCATAAAGTGTTCAAAATTGTTTCTGGTGTTGCAAACAATAACTATACATACATCATGCTACTGCTTTAGTAATCATGCTCAGATGTTTAGGAATATTTTTACTGACTAGCTCTTAACCGTAACACCATGGAGGCATTTTGGAGAAGGGGAAGGAAAGAAGGAAGGAATAAAGAAAGAAAGAAGATGAAGAGAAGAGTTGATTTCTCTGGACCATTTTTGAACCACTGACCCCTCAGGTGTGGTGAATAAGACCGGGGATAACAAGCTATGAGTGTGTACGATGCCTGTGCAGCAATTTTGTGATCATTGCACAATCGGATCATGAGAAATACTTTGTGCTGAGCCTTTTGTAGCCTCCAGGGTGGTTAGGGTTAACTAATTTGCATGCACTTTCTTGGCAGGAATTTCTTTTCTAATATCTAGTTCCTGATGCTTCTATAGTAGGATGTATCTAAGATGGGGTCATGCAGTTTTAGGTGGTTAGGATAAGATCTAAAGAAATGCATGCATTTCTTTTTCAGGCAGACTAAAAATGGTATAAAAGAACAAATTCATTCATTCAAATTTGCAACTGGAATGATGTGGGTTTGAAGTGAATAAATAATTTGGGGTTAAGCATCTGATACGCATGAATGGTGTAAATATGGAAGTTCATTGTCAGGAACAGGCGTCAACACCAATGACATGTTTTTAATTGATATCTTTTCATTGTTCAATAATCTATGTATGTTTGTCTATATCTGTAAGAATGCATACATGCATCATGAAAAAAATAAAAAGTGTGTAGACATGGTAGCACAAATGTAAAGTAGTTTCCTATACACATCTTGAATATTTTGTTTTTTAACAAATTTCTGTAAAAGAAATGTGAAAATATTGAAATGATCTACGCAGTATCATTATGTCATAAGCTGGATCTCTACTTGTCTCCCCTAGAATTGGCTGTTTATTCCATATACTGTATGCATGTATGGTAGGGGAGACAAAATCCAAGCTACAATATGATCCTGCCATGCTGTACATAATGCACATATCATTGACTAATACCAGTCATTCATTCATTCATTCATTCATTTATTCATTCATTCAGTGTATCTCTACCTTTCCTGCTGATGTGGTTATATTCCTGTCAGCTTCAGGCTAATTAGCAAAATAAATCATTAACAAAAATATCTATTTAGGTTTCTGTATCAGTGGGATACAACAGTTACACGATTAATAGACTTAAAACAGCAGTGAATCTTAAATGTCCCTTTTCAATCAAGTCTGAAGAGATTCTTATTAATATAATAAACACTATGATGAGATGGAATCTTACCTCATAGAATCGGACATCATAGGATTGAAATACGCCTTGTTGTGGGATACGTTGATGCCTATAGAAAAGGGTTACCTCATTACCCTGAAATGTCAAAGGTTGAACAAAGGACAATGCAATAACAATTAATAAACATGATGAAACAGAGCAAGTATGTAACAGATTTTTATGAAGTAGGCCTATTTCATACGTAATTATTTGTTTGTAACTTACAACACACAAATTGTTTGATGTATATATTGATTTGCCAAATAAAAATCAATCAATGAAAAAGTTCTGTTAAGAATACTTACATAGATAATGACATCTGCTTCTTGTGCAAAAGATCCTCCAGATTCACTCTGAACTGAAACAGTATAGCGTAGAAGACCACCATATGCAGACACCTACAACACAAATGGCGAGTTAAATATCATCAAAGCATAGATACAAAATGAACAAAAATGCAATGCTGACTTGTCCAATAATTTAATTAAAAATGCCTATGAGCTGACAGAAAGACTTAAAAAAGAAACTTGAAACATGTTTGGATCCAATCATCTGACCATCGGAGGTCACCATCCGTTGCTACTTCCGGTCAGATGACCCAATCTGAAAATACCATCAAAACCAACATCAGTCGGCATTAGACCGGTGGTTGTTGGTCGCAGGCCACCAACCTCCACAATGTAAGTTGTGAGAACTTTGTTTAAATTTGTACTTTCTCGATATGTTTGGATTTGATTTATGATCTTATGGCTTGAGGAAATTGTACTCTATAAAAGAGCCAGATTTAACAACTAATTAAGTCACAGAAAAATACATAAAGTAATATCTTGTACACACCTTATCGCCAAGGAATTCATCAGGAAGTGACCAGTAGTAGGTCTCTGCTGGGTATCTATCAAACTGACCAAAAGACAACTCCCTGGAACGTGGGTTCACCTCCAGACCTTGATCAATTACAACATTACGGCCGTTATCTGTCAGTGTAAAGCCGCCTGGACCTTGTGAGAAGGAGGTTGATATCTAGTTGGACATGGTGAGGAAATAGAAAAGTAGGAAGATTATGATATGTGGATAAAAGCTACATGATGAACTGAAATGAAAATTACAAATCATATCACATTCAAATGTCTTTGAGTAACTTTAATATAGTGTTTTGTGAAAATAATCAGCAATAGGAATTTTAAGAATGACATACTACTTGCCAGCAAATTAAATGTATATAGTGACATCTAAAACAGAAAGAAAATTAGATTTCAAAACAACCAAAATACTTGAGGAATCATGTTAGCTTTGAGGGTACATCCAAATATTAAAGAAATTCATTCCAGAATAGCTGCAATCAGTTATACGAGTTGGGAGAGATTGAGTAGAACTTGTATGGTTATACAGTACATAGGTATCACCAATTAACAAAAGACAAATACATCTTCCCATATGATATAATTCCTTTCATCCTAAAAATATTAAAATATATGTTAATAAGCCAAGCAAATAAACCAAAGAATGGACATAATAATAGGTACATTTTAAGCCTTATAACATTCAAAATCTTGGAAAATTTAAACTAATGTATGTACCTGGTACATGTATCAGACTTACCCTATATAACTTGATCAACTTACACAGATGCTTGCATAAATTGCTTGCTTAAATCAATCATTCAAATAATCAATCACATATAAAGCACAAAAAACCTGTAATAAACAAATCTTAAAGGTGGATTTTTGTTTTGTTTACACACAATGCGAACACATAATTTGCAAGCAATACACACAATGTAAAACACGGATGAGGAGATTCAGTTTAAGCAAATACAAAATTGCTTCATCAACTTGCCCATTCAAGTAATGAGGGACTGTTTTGATGCTGGGCTCATGTAATACTTTAGTTTATTCTCGAGTAAAACTGCACAGAATTAGCCTGGCACAGAAATATTCTATTGAAAGATTATACAAATTCTGTAAGATACTTAATTCCTCAATGGAGTCTTTACACTAGTCTAACTCATGAATATCTTACACCAAGGATACACCAAGAGTTGGACTATAGTTAGTTTTAAAACGGTAGAAATTATGGGAAACCAGGAATAAATTAAACAATATATCGTTGCAAAAACCTTGCTGATTAATTGGGTGTAAACATGATATAATGTTATAGAGGTTCACTAGACTACAAAACAAACATAAGCTGACATTGGTAATGCATAAAAAGCATGATTTGCTTGCTACATGGTGAGTAAACACAATGACCAAATCCACCTTTAAGACTTGCCTTAGTAGATTTAATATTAAGACACCACACCTGTGATCTATAGTAGGTAGTACTGGAGCAGTCTCTTGTCACACCCATACAGAAACATGTTATACAGCCATCTGGATTCTCACGGGCTAAGTGGAAGGAGCTTGGTTCACAGTAGTCGCAAAGCTCTCCGATAACATTGGCCTAGAAGAGAACAAAAGCAAAGCATTGGTATTCATGTTAACAAGAAGCAGTTCTTATGAGAATCTTGCTGTCATCAAAAGTTTGTAACAACACAGCAATCTTGATCATGATCAGTGCATTACTTTCCAAAATGGCCCTGTTCTAAATATTCCTTTCAGTTTCAATACACAATTTGACTGTGATCCCATATTTCCAACATTCAATAACCTTCATAGCTCACAAGTTGACCTCAAATTGATGTTTTTTTGTTTACAAAATCATCCAATATATTTGTAATTCTCAAATCAATTGATGTTTTTTGTTTACAAAATCATCCAATATATTTGTAATTTTCAAATCAATTGATGTTTTTTGTTTACAAAATCATCCAATATATTTGTAATTTTCAAATCAATTGATGTTTTTTGTTTACGAAATCATCCAATATATTTGTAATTTTCAAATCAATTGATGTCTTTTGTTTTCAAAATCATCCAATATATTTGTAATTTTCAAATCAATTGATGATTTTTGTTTACAAAATCATCCAATATATTTGTTATTTTCAAATGGTTGCCACTTATCCATCTATATAGTTATTTTGGTTTTACCATCTTCACATAATTACATACTAACCCTGCATTTGCAGTCTCCATTAATATCCTGCTCCTCTGTGCCCCGTGCATCACAATCCTTTCCAATGGGACCTGTATATTAAACACAAAGGCATAGGATTAGGATCAGGGATGTAAGTACCTGTTGAAAAAATACCTGAAAAGGTGCAAGCACAATATTTTTAGCGAACTGGGGTACACAGACCTTTTTTTTCAGTTTTTATTTACTTACTTATCAATTATGAAAGTTTAAAAACTGGGGGAAGGAAATCTGTTAAAGACAAGGAGTGTATATATTTCAAATGGAGTACACTGATTAAGGTAACCCCATTTGAAATTCACACTCCCTGTGTGTAAGATTAAGGTCATGTCTTCCATACAGGGTGTGAGGATGTCAACTGGAATACCCCAAAATAAAGTGACAAGTTTGTTTGATTTAAATTGTCAAAATCATGTAGAGATCTCAAAGTTTACTGGCTAGACTTACCAGGATTGTACCTACAGCGATCACCCTCAACGAATGGGTTGCCAACATATTGATCATCACATCTGAAAAAATAATACAAGATAATCAATAAATTGATCATGAAATATGATCAAACATGTCACATCATATTCATTAGGCAAATATTTGACCTCCAGTGATCACTTCTTGATATGTGTTGTACATTCTGATCCCCCACATGGTTTTAAATGATTATGTGACCTCTCACCTTTCACATTGACGACCAACGTGACCCACTGGGCAAGCATCACAAGTAACTCCGCCATCGGTATCCAGGTAACATGTTCGAGAAAATCTAGTGAAAGATGAATAAAAAAACATAATTAGGTATGGTTTTTCACAGAAAAAATACAAAATGTTTAGTCCTAAATATTGAATAGAAACATTTCAATAATTTGGTTTTCTCTTCTGCTAAAATGCCTCACAAATCTGCTTAGATTTGTGTAATTTATACTGGGAATTTTAATTGAATGAACACAACTTTCAATAGCTGTATTTGATCCAACCATGATCGTATTTCGCGTATTTCAAACTACAACACAAATGCACGACCTTGGATACAATACTTACCAATCACAAGTGCGTTGGCATGGTTGGATTCACTTCCGCGTTATGTACGCACAGTCGCGCATGCTGGCATACATCACACAGTGTACGCAAAAAATTGTCACGCTATGTCAGGCTGTGTTGATTCAATTGAAATTTCCACTGTAGTTTCCAGTTTACAACATACAAATGTAATGCATCTTAATTATTACTATTATTGTTTAATATATACTTACTGATTATCACCACTTTCAAGTGGGCATGGGCATGGTAAACATGGTATATTGGAAGTAGGATCACCATAGTAGCCAGCAATACAACGTTCACACTGGTCACCCTCTGTGTTAGCCTGGCAATACTATACAAACAAATCAATAGCATACAGGTCAAAGATCATGAACAATATCATGGTAAAGGTCAAAGATCACAGTTATAGTGAAGAGATGAAATGGTGGATATTGAAATATAATTAGCTGTTGACCTCTAAAAGTAGTTCAATTTTCCAATCAGGAAATTACGTCCTTTGTCAATAAAGCATGCAGTGAATCCTGCTGTGGTATAAAATCTATCTTAAACTTTCATTTCACCACCCAAGTCCTGATGGTCAATTGAGGCTGTTTACAGTTTACATAAGTTTGATTTGCCACTTTTTCAATAATCTTCTAAGTCACTGTGTTCACCGATGCTTTATTTGTACCAGCCCTGTCCTTGTTCCAATTAAAATATTGGATGCAATGGCTAATTACAGCCTTGAGTTACCTCAGGGCAGATGTTATAGCTGTCCTTAGCTAACAAAACTAACATACAGAACTGCAGCCAGTGATTCTAGACACAATAATTACTATCCAGTATTTCATACAGTGTTTCTAGATATTCAACTTACCAAGCATCTACCGGTATTTGGATCGCATTGATCAGAATAGCCATTACAGAAGCATCCCACACAGGTACCAAGGTACTGGTTATTCTGTACTCTGCTGTAACCAGGGGCACATTCCTGTTTCAAAACAAATGTTAACAATATCTTTAGATAAACAGATTTCATATGATTGGATCTGACATTTTTAATCAGTACTTGCAAACATTTTTTTTTGTCTGGGTATTTTTTCACCAGATTTTGCATGAAGTTTTTTTTTTAATGAACTATTGCATTGTGTCTTCTTACAAGTTTAATTGGATCTGAACTCTTTTGACTGAATTTGTGATTATTTTTTATAAACCTTTTCAATAATAAAATCCATTCAACAATAAGAATTCATATAATTCCGCTCTGAAACTAAACAACAGAAATGTTTTATACAAGTAAAGCTGACAAATTTGGGTTTACAATCAGAAATATTTAAATCATTTAGTTTGAATTATTGGCAGTTTCAAAGATTTACCATTCAGATAAGACCCATTTTAAATTCACACCCTCTATGTGGGTGAATAAGGTCATATATTCTATAGTAAGTGTATAAATTTCAACTGGAATAGCCCAATGCTTTTGTGGGCTCTTAAAAGTTGTGGTTCTGAAATTTAGTTCAAAAATAAAAGGCTCACAAAATGTGTGTGCTACACAGTACATATTGCGGTGCATCTTACCTCACAAGATTGGCCAGTATAACCAACAGGACATTGACAGCTCTCTACCAGGTACGCTTGTTCTGATCCAGTGTTCTGTGGTACTGCTGTGTCAATCTTCACTTGCCTTAGACTGCAATGTACAAAATCACATCAGAATCATTTAATAGTTTTAACCATTTAATGCGATTTATAATATGTATACACTAGTATAATTGTAATATGGGGAAACTGGTAGAAAGACAATGTAATTGCACTTGTCAACAAAATCCTGAAATAGTTGGAAACAGCTTTAATGAAAAATCCTAAAAATGGGACTTTCCAATACTCTTGTACAAGGAGAGAAAAAAAGGTGTGTAAGAAGTCTAAATAAACAAACAAACAATCAAAAAAAAAAGAAACAATACATTACTTTCTAAAAATAAATATTCTACCTTTGCATAATGTGCTGAATGGCACATTGTCTATGGAGGTAATTTTGGCAATTTTTATGGAAACAAAAAATACAATGGAGAAAGATATTAATTACAGGTGCTTCAGTAGTTCTTACATGAATATGACAAGAACTTATTCCTGCATACATTGTTCAGTTTCAGTGTAGTTTATGATAGATAAAGTTTGAACAACTAATACTTCTGTACCTTTCAACACATAAATGAATAGGAAGTTACTTTCAAGATGTGCACCCAGTGGCTTAGCCAAACCCCCCTCCCCCGCGCAGATGTGGGCCGCCTTGATATTTAAGATTTGTAGGTCTTGTACTTTTTATCCTATTTCGACATTTTTCATCAAATTTTACCCCCGCTTGCAAGTTGCCTTGCCCACCAGTCTGAAAAAGTGCTGGCTACACCACTGTGTATCACCATGTAACTTATGACAGCTGACAAACAGCCTACCTTGAATCCAACATAATGGAATAATAAGATCCACGAATCAAGAAGAATTCCACATTCTGAAGCACCATCATGAAATCTGGTCTGGATGTGGGAGTTCTTCCAATTGGTGTGTCTCCTCTACCAGGAGTATCAGTAGTCCAACCATTCTCTTCAAGATACACTCTCCTTTCATTGTATTCATTGGGTGATGCATTCTCATCAAATCGGTATGAGATTGTCATTCCATTACCCTGAAAATGTAACATAAATGGAGCATTAATTCTGTGTCTACCACTTGATTTGATAAAAATATGTTTGGTTTCAGACAGAATTAGCTTTCATTCAGTTTCAGGGATAACATTAGAGTAATTTTGCTTTGAATCAAGTGCGTAAAAACAATAACATACAGCATTTTCTACCAATGCATTTTAATGTTAACTTGCATAATCACAGAAAGTACATGTTTTTGATAATATATCCAGGCATGCCAAACATTTTCAATCTGACTCAAAGGATAAATCACCAAAAAATCACAAATTGGAACAAGAATTGGTCAACAATTGTGGTGAAAATCTTCAAAAGTCACCCCATTGGGCTACCAAATTGTAGATTTGGATGCAAAATCCGAAGGCTGCCTTATGTTAGTTCTGTTATAAATATTGTAACTTATTTCTTTAATTATCAACATAATTTTAAAAAAAACACAAGGCAGCCATTACATATCTTCATATACACATAGTATTATAGTGTCATCTTATTTACCTTGATGATGACATCCTGTTTATCCAGAGGGAATCCATTATCTCCAGGGCTGTACCTGACGGAGTATTCCAGGTATCCACCATAAGAATTCAACTGTCAAAACAAGCACAATAAATCAATCAATTATGTGATACATTACTGGAGAATAAGAAGTAGTGATATGATGAGGTCGGCCATGTCTGGGATTTAAGTGTAATAGGCTATTCCATTGGAAATCTTAAGATTTAGAAACATGTTCCACAGAGGGAGTATGTTTTTCAAATGGAATTGGCTAGGTATAATTATACTGCCCTCCCCCTATATGACTGTACCTGAAGTAAGAATTTCAAACCAAAGTTACTCAACTGTCTATTCTATTCAAAATCCATACTTCCTCTGTGGAACACTTTAGCTAAATCTTCCACAGGGGGAGTGTGGATTTCAACTGGGATAGTCCAATGTGGTGAGCATACTGTCGTCTCAATTTCACACTGTATTCAATCATAATTGTCTGGGATTATTGCACCCACGCAAATAGCATTCATTACTAAATTGTATGCACTTTTTCTCATTACACTCAAGTAACTTTAATCTCTATTCACATTCAACTTTGAGAGAAACAAATATACAGTTTAAATCAACACTAACTATACAATTTACCAATGTCATTAAAATCTCATTGGAAGCATTTTTCTCAGTAAAGTTAAATCGATCATGATCAATGTAGTTTATTCACAAAGGACTGTTAACACTCGGCACGTAATATAGCCAGACATTTTTAAAAATTCTTTTCACCTTTACATCATAATCGTTAACAATGTTTAATATCAATGTAACTTTTCAAACAAATGTCACAAAATATACTCATATTCTGCATTCCAACATAGATATATTTTTCACCTGCTACAAAAGGTACAAGATACAAAATATAGATCTACAAATTCAATCCATGTTGCCAGGCGCATAACCGGTTTTGTGGCAGTTTCCATTGGATTATTGACAATCCTATCCTACTGGAGATGCAAGGTCCAAAAACAGCAGGTTTTATTTCAATTTTGCTGCTTAACCAGAAGGGTACCACATTGCACACCTAATCTCAATTGCTCCCTTGAACAAAACAAGGATGGATTGGGACAGCCAGGGGTGAACACCTACTCTTTTTGAAACTAACTGTGATATACTTGTATAGCTAGAGCTCTCTATGCAGGACCGATGGCTTAATGTCCACTCCCAAGGATAAGAGTACTCCCGCGTTTCATTTACCTAATTCTGAATGAGCCATGGGAGTGCAAGTCTGAATTTAATCTACAGATGTTGCCAATTTTTGCAAGTCAATATCCCAGCAAGGTCTCACTACCAGGATTTGAACCTGGGACGTCATGCACCTGAAGCTAGCACTCTAACCACTACGGCATTCTCTCCCTACAACATTTAACATTCATTTTCATTCTTTCCATCTCAATGTTCTGATGAGGCATCCCCCTGCCACTTTCCTCGTTATGCACATACAACTTCTCACCTGATGTCCAAGAAAATCTGGGCCGATGGACCAGTAATAATCGCCAGGAGGAAGTCGATCAGATGGTTGCAGAACGTAGAGTTCATTCCTGCTTGGATCCACCTGTACAAAGTAATCTTCTGCTGGTCTTGGATCAACACTTGGGTCCACATAGCTGGAAATCTGGATGCCTTTGGTGTCACGTGGGTCATCAAACTGAATCACATTCTGGAGAAGATGAAAGTTTTTAAAAAAATTTGGTAACCTCTATATTTTAATTTCCAACAATGGTCTGAATGGGGATCAGATCATGTCACATAGTATAATTTCAGCATTGAATCATTCATATATCTGTGTTTTTTGCTGAATTCTGATGTTCTTGACTACACATAAGAATGCTCAATGTAATTTTGTTAAGTCTAAGTACCAATGCTTTCATATTCTTTTCCAACTTAAATCAAATAATTTAATATACAGTTTACAAAAGGATCTACCAGAACCTTTGTCAATTGGTACAAACCTCTTCTCTGAAGTAATCACTGCTGGAACACTGGTCAACAATACCAAAGCAGAAACAGTTAACACACTCTGATGGAATACGAGCATTATCATTGTAGATGTTGCCTTGACAAATGCCTTCTCGAGCTGCACATTGAAAAGAAAATATAAGCGATACGTCATAAAACCAGGCCTCTTAAAGTGAGGGAGAATTAATTCAAGCTTTAAGTCTCATTCTACCAGTGATTCATGTGAACACTTTAAATTTGATCAAAATTCAAGATTTTGGTATTTTTTAGTTCAGGTAAACATGTGGCTTTAGTCTTACACAAAAGCGGGCCAGTAATGTGTGTAGTGGCTTGTAGGTTTACATCTTCACTTTAAACAAATTATATATTTATTTGTATAAATAATTCTATATGAAAGCCATACTCTCTCTGTGGAAGACTTTAGCTAAATCTTCCAAAGGGGGAGTGTGAATTTCAACTGGACTAGCCCAATATTGTTATCAACTTACGAATGACAATGAGGATGGCGTCTGGTGTTCCAAATATATATCCATTGCTGTTCATAGCTTCACATGTGTAGGCACCGGCATCAGTTACCTGGGCATTCTGAATGGTCAGGACACCACGCCCATTAACACTGGTAGTGGTCACCTGCATACAAGCAAGATAGAAAATTAATTATGTTTTGTAAGTTACATTGTTAACAAATTAGCAATAAAGGAATAATTACGGTACAAAATGTGTCCAAGCACCTTTCCAGAAAATGATCCTTTAAAGGAGTATTTCTTGATACTAGCATCCTCTTTTTATTGCATGTTTAAGTGGATATCCACAAAAAAAGATTATGTGAGTTGTGTATGATTATGTGTACTCCATATGCCACTGTGATGTAATTTTGTTTGTTAACAGAACGTAAATAAAAATTTGACGATATTTTTGCCAAGCAAATGAATTTGCAAGAGTTTTTTTTCACATAAGCATTCATGCAGCCAGATTTCCGATGATATAAAAATCTTTTTTTTTAAATGTGGGGCTGTGGACCACAAAATGCCCCTTCAAGTGATAGATTTGCATTGTCATATTTTGGTGTGATCTCACTGTCTACTTACCCTAGGTGGTAGTCCAATAGGTCCCCAGTTCAAACGCCATGAGATGAGTGGTGTAGGTACACCCACTGCTTCACAAGTCAGGATCACTGTATCACCAATAGTAACTGTGACTGGTGTGTTTGGAGGACGAGTTACAGTTGGTGGCGCTGAAATATTAGCAAAACACAAACATTATTTCAAAATTCAATGACAAGATAGGCTGCAGGTGACAATTGACTCATTTCTATGCTAATACACTTTAGGATGAACCATCTGCTGGGATATCTAATGTCAATTTTGTTTTTGCAGCAAAAATCTTCTTTTAAGGCAGGAGAAAACTATAGGAAGTTTTGAATGGTCGTCAACATTTTGTGTTAACTTTTTAATTCTTGTGTTAAAACCTGTTTGGGAAATTGACCATACAACATCTTACATTGCCTTATGTTCAGATCAAGCATTTGATTTAGGAACTGTTTTGTAAAGTAAAGCTCATACCATACTAGCAACCGCAGCGTATATACGTAGCGATCAATGCTGGTAGCATTATCACCATGATTACCCGCACTCAGCAGTCATGGATGGCTAGCTAAGTAGTGATAAAGTTGCCTTCAAGTCAACTGGTTGCAACTGGTTGACTTTTCTGATACGCGATGGAAGTTACGTCACAAAAATAAACAGTATGTTCCTTATGATTACCTAGTATGATATGGGCTTTATACAATGTACAGCTATATCTGGAAGCAATAAATTTTAGGAAGGGCATTGTAAAGGGCAAAGATATAGCACCTAATTTCATATTAAAGAAGTATATGCATTCATATGAGAGGTAGTTTTGCAAAAGGTGGAGATACTTACAGCAAGCAACCTCATCTGATCTGTCCACACAGTCCATATCACCATCACATTGGAAAGCTTTGTAGACACACTGGTCCCCTGTCAAACACTGGAATTCATTGGCTTGGCATGGTGCACCAGGTGGAGCAGTAGCTATGTGGGCAACCAAATAACATTGAAAATCAAAATTAGAATAATTTCGTATTTTTGTCTTAGATCTGGATCCAAAAAGATTTATGTAGTGAACTTAAGATTACATGAACAAATAAATACAGGCTTTAGAACACATGACTATTATTCACCAAGTGGCTCTCAAGGCAATGTTGTCCTAGTTGAAGTTTTTTCAGCTGGAGTTATCACCCTGATTTCAGCTGTGAATGCCTTAGATATGCTTGACATGAAAATATCTTATCCCATGATATGAAAGAGGTCAATCATACATCACAACACATGCAAACATCATGATTATTTATTGCAAACCTGGGATTGCCAAATACATACATACAAAAGTTTCTTAGGACGCAATTCGCCAAAGCAACATTGCGTTTACAAAAATAACATGAGCAAAATACATAAGCAATAACAACCAGAAAGTCAGAACAAGTGTGTTTTTAAGAGTTTCTTGAAAGATTTAGCTAATTTGACAAAAAAAGCTCAATAAATATAACAAAAGAAAACATAAGCATGAAAACTTACGACAGTCTCTCTCATCAGACCCATCGCCACAGTCGTCATCTCCATCACAAATCCAGATTTTCTGTGCACAGAAGCCATTACTGCATCGGAATTCATTTGGTTCACAAGGTGCTGGGGTGCCGCAATTGTACTCGTCTGAACGGTCAGCGCAGTCGTAATCACCATCACAGATGTAGTCTCTTGCAATGCACTCGCCGTTACGACAGGTAGCCTGGTTAGCTCCACATGGGCCGACAGGGGGCGCTTGAGTTGTAGGTCCAGCTGTGAAAATGGGAACGTAGAAGTTTATGTTAATATGGAGATTCAAAGCAAAACAAAATGGCAAATAAATTCCCAACATTTTCCTTTGCTTTTGCAATTTTGCATGATTATGTGCATTACGTAGGCTCCATAAGCCACTGTGTTGTAATTTCGTTCTGTTAAAACAGAATGTATATTGTCAGTCTACTACAATAATTGCCCATGTAATTTTTTGAAATTTTGAGAACAAAGTACAAAACATGGTTCAAGCATGCATTTAAACATATTTTTCCCCAATCTTTGCACAAGAACAAATGATAATGATAGAAATTAAAGGGAATAATCCGAAAATAATTCAGGTGATTACGTAACTGATGCAAGCTTGAACCACATTTTGTACTTTGTTCTCAAAATGTCAAAAAATGACTTCGGCAATTATCGTACTAGTAGGGTGACGATATACAAATTGTTTTGTGTGTCATGGATGGTGATGAATTGTTGTGATTACTCAGTTACCCATGACCTGTGCATCAATGTCACTAACATTATTATACAGACACAACAAGTACATGTATGTAACAATGTGGAGAACAAGGTATTTTACTTCTACAAGTAATTATTCTTTTTAATGTATTAAAATGTTGACCTAAAATTCCTACAATGAGCATAAAGAAAACATTTTCATGCATATTGCAGGTATGAGAATGATCATCCATGAAAAAACCTGAACAGTTTGAAAAAGCCTGAAAAAGCATGTAAAATGAGGCTAAAAAGGCCAAAAACAGGCTAAAATTAAAAGAAAGTGTGGAAATTTCGACCACAAAAAAGCAGGAAATCCTGCAAAAGCAGGAACATTCTCATGCCTGATATTGGCAGGGACTGGGTGTATTACAAACAGCACAGCTATATTTTCTAATGTACCATGGGGTGCAATAACCCCAAAGTCTGAAGACTCAATCTCTGGTTGGAGTAAGATTGATCATGGTTTAAGCAGTCTGAGGCAATGATAATCCACCCATACACCCACATAGAATGCGTCAGAACCATGTAGCTGAAACAGAAATCTACTCCAAACTACACTGTACAACTAAGGATTTAAGGGGTTACATGGATCAGCGATTAACCGACCGCGAATGCACTATCCGTTTAGGAAAATCACTAACCGTTAAACACAAAATAATTTAAACTTTAAAAAAAAATACGTTTACACGGTCAACCGAAATACACATTTAGCAAAATATCTGTGAGGTCACACCCTTACTTGCAACACAATTTTTACATAAAATTTACCAGAAAAGATGGCAGATTAAAACCTTATTTACATTTATTTACCATGGTGATGACCTCTACTGACCCCAGTCACATTCAAGCCCTTAGGGACCATTTAACATTTAATGAGGGAAGGTGAAAAATATTTTGACAAGACATTTTGCATTCCCCCTTGCATACATTCAAGATGTTCAGGTACCCCCTTGTTTTCCCAAATTTTCTCCATTTAAAACTAAACTAAATTTGATCAGTCCCTTATTTTTAAAATCCAAGTGTACTGGTTGGTTTTGTTTATGTCTTAGGGTAGAGTTGGTTTATTTGTACAGCCTATAGGGAAGCGTGCCATTTATATTATTGCAAGGCAAGGAAACATGTATCTACAGCCAGGGAATAAGTTCACATAATTTCAAAAGTTCAACTCGCATTATTTAAACAAAGCAACAAATTAAACCATTACCGATCAAATGCAGCCACAAAATCATGATTGATGCAAAGAACTGTCAGGGGTGGGTCCGAAATACACAAGCAACTTAGAAGTTAGAGGGGCAGAGAGGCTGGAATAATGGCTGAAATAGGCTGATTTTGTGTGATTTTTGCACATTTAGGGAGGTGGTGCCCCTTTTTCCTGCCAGATATGCACTGGCCCCACACCAATACTAAGGAACATTTTGAGTACATACGCAAGTAAATACAGTCCCTCTGTCTGATTGAAGTAACAGTTCATAAAATTCAAATTTAACTTTCAAATATTAAAAATACATCAAATAATTGTGCGAAAAATCTGAGATTGATAAATCTGCAAGTCTACATTTCACAATTCTTTCTTTGGTGACCTCAGGTCTAAGTCATTAGAAAATCATAGCTTTGGTGTTGTAACAAATCGGTTTTAGGCTGGGTCAAAAATTTTGGAAATTGGAAAATGAGTTAAGTATGCTATGCTTTTTAATTCAGCATCACAATGCATGCAAATGCCAAGCTAAATTGGGAAAGCTAGTCAGCAACATCAAGCAAGAAGGTGAATTCAGGGTCATTGACCAGGAAGCCAACTTATGGCAAGTTAAGGTATTTGGAAATAAACAAGTAAAATTGCAATATGTGCTACAATCCTGAATGTGTAACCTGAAATTATGCTCATTTTAAAGAATAAAAATATTTTATTACTCAAATTGGCCTAGTTTTAACTTTTGAGGCATGTCAAAAACGAGGAGCCAATGTTCATTTGATATCCTTGGTGAAAAACTTAGTATTTCTTTGCAGAAAAAAGCTGTCAATGGAAATGCCTGCAAGGAAACTTTGCCAGATGTCATATACATAGCTTGTCAGTATTTGGGTAAACTTTTACCAGGGCCAGTGACTGGGCGGTTCATTTTCACTACCCTTTGACTTTGGTAGTCAGTTTGATTTTCATAACCTAGACACCTTTGCAAATTTATCACATGGGTGAAATATTTGTCAGGTTTATGCCTACTTGAATATATCTAGCAAATGTCAGGAAAGTACTTTTCCATTTCTGTATCATGAATATCACAGACCAATATAAAATCATGATATTAAATCAGAAAACATGGACAGTGACAGCAATTCAGGGCCCTAGCAAGGTTGAAAAATGTTGGGCACCCATTAAAATATGGGGTGTCCCAAACATAACATGTTTCTCAAAAGATGGGGTGGCCATAGCTTGCTAGGACCCTGCGCTGCAGCAACTAGTGTGTGTAGACATAGATTTAAATAAAATCTATGGTGTAGAGTACTTTCTCAACAAATATTTTGAATTTTCCAAAACTACTTAAGGCTTAATGCCTTTTGCAGAACTGTATTATCCATGTTGTTGAAAGTCACTGCATTTTTTTGTGAAATTCAAGCTTAGCCTTTGAATCCTTTAACATTCTATCAAGATTAAAGCCATCATTCCATTAAATTTGATATGTCGAAAGCAACACACTTTTTTTACTTTTTTCTCATGTATAACTATGCTTTACTTTCAGGTCTCTCAGTCCAGAATATGTTTGATTTGCACAAAAACATGTCTCATGAAGTGGATCTACTGTTTCCAATTAAGATCTTCCCAGAGTGACAGTGTGAGAGCAAACACAGTCTGAAGCAGTTCACATTTTGTCACCTTCTGGTACCTTATAAAGAGAAAGTATTGTCATATTAGATGTAGAAAATATCTGTTGAAGATGATACAGCAAATCTGAATGAAAAAACTTGATTTACTTGACCACTTACTACTTTTTAATATAATTAATAATTTAATTACTAACTAACTAACTTACTAATTAACTATACAATACTCAACTACTGCATCAGAACTACCTAACATAATTCATCAAATTTTAAAAGATTTATGTCATGTGATCTGATCTGATCCACACAAACCAAAGTCAGAAATTTTGAAAATTGAGTTACTACCATTACTAACTTGCTCATTACCTAAACTTAACTGATGTTGAATCACCAGGTCTCTTGAATACTTGGTTGCAAAGTTATAAACCTTTCACATGTCCATTTTCTTAGCGCTTTTTATCAATTTTTTTCCTCCTCACTTTTACCTATAGCTCAATTTCATCATTGCCAACTTTAGCCTGATTGGATCAGACCTGGTCACATAGTCTACTGCTTGTATCTACTGAAAATACATGAATTACTCTAATAACCTGTTTACTTAGATCAGCCCCAGATAGGCAGCAATCATTCACACACCAACATGACCAAAGAAATTCCACCTCTGGTGTATTTAACACACACATACCCTGCGCTACACAACATTGACTATGCTATAATGCTGTATCAGTGAATGAGGCCTGCCTGTACCATCTTGGGAAGGCATTGACGTCAGTACACATATCAATGGGCGTCGCTCAAATCACTAGCAAAGACATACAAATGCACACATTTGAAGTTGCTGCACAGATGCACAAGCGAAACAACTGCCTGATCGCATTGACATCACTGCTTTGCCAAGACGGGGAAAATTGTCTAATTGCGACTAATTTAAGTAAAATATAAAAATACATCACTACTGCTACTGTCACTACTGTCACAAATACAATTAATAGTAACAAAGAATAGTTGATTTTAATGAAATAAATTATGTAAATGATTGGAAGATGCATGCAATTCCATGCCAGACAGTACTTTGCCTGAGATGCTAAGAGTTGCTGATGAGAAGCCAAGCTGCTCTAAGCTTAACTAAAATAACAGCTCTACATACACATACATGAAATACTGCTACTTGAATGTACACACATGCTTTGGACAAGACATACATTTGAATTGGGTTAATTGACACCACAAACAAAGGAAAAGAACATGGGTACATGTAATGGATACAGGAATGAACAGGTCTTGCCTTCTATATCATGACATCAGAATATAGGGACACTGCCCCATGAGTTAATCATCATCAGTGGTCATGGTATCAGGATTTCGGGTTTGGTGGGATGATTAGGATTAGCAAGAAGTCTAGCAAGGACTCAGATATTTGAAGCACAGTAATCAAGTTGGTTTGATATCAAAATTGGTTGCTGTGTCTCTTATTCTCCAGTTACCCATACCTCCAAAGTAGATCTGATCTTCTTCCACTTCATCTTTGATCTCCTCCTCCTAATTTTACCCGTCCCTCTCCCTCCCACACATCCATGTTTTTCGCAGTACTGGTATCAACATTTATATGCCTTTAATTAAAACATTTGCTCTCATACTGGTTCAGAATATTGGCAAATGGCAGATACCATGTTTACCATTGATATGAAATGAAGAATGATAAAAGACACAATAGTACAGATATGATTGATTATTTCATGCCTTTTCATAACAAAAAATCACAGCCAGACATAGAGCAATGAAACTACATAACATCCATAAATGATTGATGCATATGAATGGCAATTGCATAATGTAAAAAATGAGTTTGAAAATGAACAGGTTGGAGAAATTTGTTATGACAGTTCTAAAATTGTTATTTCCCAAAGATGCACTATCACACTATATTGTTTCCTATTGTCACAACCCTCAAAATAAAGTGCAGCACAATCTTCCACATATTCATTGTATCATTACTTTTTGTGATTTATTTTATATTTTATAATCAAACTAATAATTATAAAGAAAGTGAAATGAAATGGGGGCGCTATTTTGAGGGTTGCTATCAACTAATCAATCTATGCTTTTGAAGCTTTTTTGAGCCAAAATGTTAAATAAAGACACAAATGGTAAGTGCACAGCTAGAGAGGTAGATATCCAGTGGACTTACTTGTAGTACCATATGTGGTTGTCATAATACTTGTTGTGACCGGTTTAGAACTCATGGTCACAGGACTCCGAGTAGTAGTAGAGGCTAGTCCAGGAGACGGACTAGGGACTCCTGTGACGGTTAGCGGAGGAGGAGGAGTAGTACATTTGCAAGACAGTTGTTCAGGTAGAGTACCATTAATACAGTTAGTGTTGCATCGAAATGGATCTAGATGATAACGAAGATTGGTATACAAAACCCTTCAGGCTTAACATTTCACAAAGATGGGGTATTATTCATGTGGAGTTTCAGGTTAATGAGTACAACGAGGAGTAACAAAGGGGTAACTAAGGGTAGGTTTGAGGAGTGATGTTACAAAGGGGTAACTAAGGGTAGGTTTGAGGAGTGATCGACATTAAGGGTTTGACGGATTGAACCAGGATCTACAGTTGAACAAGGAGTTGGGGTACAAAAAATACACAAAATAACAGGTTTCTTAAGATTTACAGTTTGGTTTAAGGCTAACTGCACTTTCCAAATATTATTTGAGGCTAATTGCACTTTCCAAAAATTATTTGAACAAAATGATTCAAATCAAACTTAAAATTAAAATCATTACTGTACATTGATGATATTAAACATTTGATATGAGGAAATATGCAATAATTCAAGAAAGTTTGCTTCTGTCAACATTGATGTCAAATTTTGACAAATTTACAACTTATTCTGAATACCAAAAGTTGTGATAAATCAGTAGATAACCACAAATAAGGTGATTTTTGCATCACTATTCGGCTGACAGCATGGTCAAATCTGGCACATTTCTTGCTTTGTAACAGCTGCTTTCATAGTTCAACTTTTCTTCCCCTTTTTAATTAAGGAATAGGAAGAGTGGTTCAGACTGGTCAATGTGGTCAAGGACTACCTTAGTTGCATTAACTGAATGGTCATTTACACTGAAATCTTACAGGTTACCGGACTCCTATTCATCAACAAAGCTGGAAATATCTTTCACAGGAGGAACTTGAATTTCAAATGGAATTAGCACATTTTAATATTTTGCAGTTATCCTTTGACCAGCGCATACAACCGTGATTTGCAAAGTCGGAACTAAGAACATGTACGGCTCGAAGTTCATTCATTACTTTCCATTCGGCAACAGCAGATCGCTTCAGCAGCCAATCAGCATGATCAAAGTGCATTTCATTCAACGCAGTAATTATGCAATGTACGCTTAAAATACACTCTCATCAAAGGTTTACTGCAAAATATTATAACCAACTCTATTTGAAACTCACCCTCCTTCTGTGGAAGATTCATGTTGAATCCTTTTCAGAGGGTGTATGAAACTCAAATGGAGCTGCAGATATCTTCCACAGAGTAGATTTTGAATGGAATACAGCCAGACAATTTACAATATCAATAATACATTTAGTTGTGCCTTGTGCCACTTACTGTAACGATGGTAACAGGTCCTAATATTTACAGTTCCCCAAATTAGTGTGAAATTACTGTCACATAAATTTGAACCATTTTAACAATCAATTTTGTTTCTCTTATTTAATCATTCTATAGGGCCTACGTGTGAATTGCATAGACCTACAACATTGTGTGTTCATGAGACCTACACTGTACTTCAGAGCAAACATGCAGACATTTCTCAGATTTCATGTTTTTCACGAAAAGCAACCAGATTGAATGCAATCTCCCCTCCTGATCAACAAAATATGTTCTGTGTCAATTCAAAGGTCTCTGATCAAAAAGTACACTATGTACACACAGGTTTCCACTCATAAAGTACATTTCAACTATAATTAATATTCAATATGGGACCTAAATATGGATTGAGATGACAAGGGGAGATTATAAACAGCCACATTAAAAAATCAACAAGGAAAAATCCCAGGTATGATGCAAAAGAATGCTAGACACGCTATCCATTTTGTTACTATGTTTTATTCCCATGCAGCTGTTTTCTAGACCTACCTGTCACATTGAAATATTATTATGTTCAATCTGTCAAGTTCAATGTGAAGTCAATTTTTCAAGGCCTATTGCTAATATTTTGGTTCTAAGTTTCCTATGTGAACATTGGGCAGATCCTATTATGGTCGACTGAATCAGCTTAACCCTAACAAATTAGTGTTAATTTTAAACAATCTCACGAAGGGTCAACTACCTTTACAAGAAAACTTGAAACACATTTGAAGTTGTGATACTGTATACGCTGAAATTTTCGCGGTGGTTTAATTTTCGCGGATTTCGCTGATCAAGAGGCATCCGTGAAAATAAAACCCCGCGAAAACATGATAATTAAGCATTTTACTATGTTATTCTATTGAGGAGATATCCACAACCGCGAATTTAAGAACCCGTGAAATTGTCAATGATACATGAAACCGTGAAAATATATTCCCGCGAAAATATTGGCGTATACAGTAGTTGGCTACACTTAATGGATATTCCTTATAACAAAATGTACATGATAATAAGCTACTCTAGGTTACCCACTGACACTTGATCACAAAATAACTTTCACGCTCAAATTTCTCACCATTTTTAATATACAATAGATAAAAGCCTTGACAACAGGACCTGATGTAATACAATGTTCCCAAACCCTAGGGAGAAATAAGGGGGAAATTGACAAAAATGTTCCGCCACATTAACTTTCAGTCATACCCTCCACAGGGTTTCAACAACATTCCAAAACATTGACATGAAACATATTTTTACCATCTTCATGATGGGTAGGAAAGCCTGTAGGGTGAGTAGATTGGTGACACAGACATTCTAATTCCATCAAGTGTGGACCACAACTATTAGGAAAACGTGCTGGAGTCATTACCAAGGAAGACTATTTGAGTCAACAAGTCCCTACAAGTGACTGTATGTGCATCAGATCAGAGTGCTATCAAAAGGTGAAGATGATGTTGTTTTGTTCATCAGAGGAAGCTTTAGAGCCACACTCATAGTTAAAATATTTCATGAATACTTTCTGTGATATCAAAAGTATTCAACATAACTTTTATCACTTTGAAACAAGCAACCCTGGCAAGCAACTGTATCATCTTCAACTCATGAGTCAGAGTATTTACATTCTCCAATACCCATATATTATGTTAGCATTCCAATAAATCTTAAACCATGGAAGTATCCCACAACTGCCTCAATCTATAACCATAACTAGCCTCTCCATGTCATAAGCATATTTGCCACCAATATTTATGTCCAGGGAGTGCCAGAAAACCCTATCTGCAATAGCTGCCTTATAGACATTTGACAATATCAGCATTCTACAATGTATACATCTCAAAATATGACACCTAGCAGCTATTTCAGATAGAGTCTTCTTGCCTTAACCATCAATGTGTTTCTATACATTCAATGTGATATGATGTGTAACATTCAGCTCTGACAGTACATATGTTGCAGAAGAGAGCATGCAGCATGTGTTCAGCACTGGCCCAAGCTTTGACAAAAATGAGATGATGAAAAAAACATCTTATGTAAATATTTGTACATTGATACACAGAAATAAATTACTTACGACAGAATTGTTCATCTGAGAAGTCAGTGCAGTCATATCTTCTGTCACAGCGGGCATAGAGGGGTATACACTCGCCACTTTGACATTCAAATTGATCTGATCTGCAACCTGTTTGAAAGAAAAAAAGGTTGAAAATAGATGTTATAATAGTGAAGAAAGGGAGATATTTATTTGTATATCAGTGTGTATGGGCGGACACACACTTGGGTTTTGATGGGCCCAGGCACAAACAATATGTTCAAGCCAAGCTTTAATTAAAGCATTCCCTCTTTGGATTTGTTTGTTAGGCCAATTTTAGCTGGGAGTGACATTTTTGGCCCTGGGACTTGGGGTCCAGGGATCTGCATTCGGGTCCTGGTGGGGAAAAACCTCTTCACAGGTCTTGTGCCGAATCTTGGAGTGCTGGACCAATTGTGTGCCGTACATATAAAGACCTTAGCGGAAACACTGGTAACGTGTATTTTCTTATCAAAAATAGGAGGCATTGTTGTTTCATGTTAGAGGAAAATTTGGAAAGGAGGTGTCACCATCTGTATATACTTGAATTTTCTTTCAGCATTACTAACAAATTGTAGTTCAGAAATGAATTCCACAAAACGAAACAAAACAACCTTGACTTTAGTGAATTTATTTGTCTGATTGCCCAAATCCCCAAACTTGTCTAAAAAATTCCCTATAGATGTGGTGATATGCAACCTGATATGCTTATGTGAATGTCATGAATGTTATGCACAAATCAATTGCAGTCCCTGCCCCCAGGGGCCGGGGATAGCGGGGACCTACCCGGGGATGTAATTTTGGATACTGTTACAAACATGTTACAGTCCGGCTTAGTCCCTGCAGGGCGGGCACTATTTCGTGTACATCCCAGGGTACATCCCGGCGAAGTCCCCCGCCCCTAGCCCGGGCACCATGTTCAAGATGTTTCCCCCGATACGACCGGCACAGTTGTGAGTACTCTTCTATTACGCCCCGGTACACTCCCGGGTAGATCCCGGCGTGTTTGAGAGGCATTACAGCCCCGTCCTTGCCCCCGCTATGTCCCCCCACTGCGGGGACACCTTGCGCTGTTACATCCCCGGCCAAGTCCCCGCTCGGACCCCGCTATTGCCAGGCCCCCGGGGGGCCGGGACTACAATTGATTTGTGCATTAGTGTACATAATGATAAATAATAATAATTTCTATGAAAATTAGCCCAATTTAAACATTCAAATATCACGAGTCTGATTTGATTTTTGAGAGTCAATACAAATCAAGTTGAACTTTTTTCAAATGTTTATTGTTAGTCAAAACCCGAGGGCTAAACGAACCATTTAACAAATTACCAACGTTATACATTCTTGATAACCATCTAGTAATTCATTTTCATCATTATTACACATTATTTGAGAGAAACTGAACACCAAACAAGACAATTTAAATTGCGATTCTACAATCCCTGGGGTGGTGAATTCTCAAAAAGGTCTGCCAAAAATTGTTTGTGGCACCTTTCCATGTGCCAAAAAAAATCTTTGCACCCCCTTTTACAGGGTGGGGGCATAAATCATTGTACCCTTTTTATCTGACATAAATGTTCATATTCCGCCAATAATGTCCAGCATGGGACACCATTCCCAGGTTTCCCAGAATAGCAAGACATACAAATCACTGACCCTTTGGACCATGGGAAATGGATAATCTGACAATGAAGAACAGACTTTTTGTTAAAAATCAAGTTAAAGAGATGTAAACATGGATCAAAAATAATGTCTATAGCAGAGCATAGGAAAGCTACTTTCCATTCCCCCTCTCCATTTAACTTGACTGACAGGATTTGTAAGGTGCCTACTGCCTAATTACCAAAGAGTAACGGTATACCTATTACCAAAGGACGCTACGCACCCAAAGAGAGAGAAACAAAAGAAAAACATACCGGTACGAGAGAAAGACGGAAAGACTACATGTTGGGAAAAGGTTAAGACTTAAGCAGCTTTTTGAAAGAAGGTGTACTATTAGCATTCCTCATTGAACAAGGCAGGTTATTGCCAGAATGAGGGGCAACGCTGGAAAATGATGTGTCACCGGCCTGTCTATGGGATCTTGGGATGATAAGACAGTCACAAGAAGCATCAGTAAATCCTAGCTCATTTCTAATCAAAACCCTTATCATTAAAATGGCCTAACCACAAAATAGGTAGGCTACACATCACCATGCTTTCTGAACAGAATGTTTGCTGGGCCTGACAGATGATCACATTTTCCTGAAGTGGGTCAATGTTGTGATCATGTAAATCCTATGAAACTCAGTATCTACTAAATGATACATTTCACATCATCAAATACTACTTATTTCTGGCCCTGGGACCTGGCCCTGGGATAGTGAAGTGCTATGTCCATTAGCTGGATCCCAAGCTTTCAAAGACTCACAAGACACTTATGGACTTGACCCCTGACCTATAGGCAGCAAACAGCAACTGTCAATGTTCTAGTGATTCAAAAAGTGAAATGAAATCAGACTCATGTTTTTGACATCATTTTCAGTATAAAATTTCAGTATTAAGCGTTTTAGTTACTTTTTTCAGATGCTCGAATAATCTCAATGAAAATCGAATCAAATCAGGCTCATGCTTACGTCATTCTAGATTGTGTAATTTGTCGAAACTGTATGATATAATGTTATGAAGCATTTTCTTTACCAACACCATAATATATATATATTTTTTTTTTACAATTTAGATGCTAGGATGATAATTTGAATGAAAATGAAATCAGATCGAACTAATGGATAGACGTCATCCTAAATTGCATAATTTATTTATTTATTTATTTATTTATTCTCCAAAGGTAAAAGTACTTATGATAATTATTTATCAAACATTTTAATGCAAGAACAGCCAATAGACCTTTTTGGTAAATCCCATGAGTCTTTGCGAGTAGATCCGAGATGTCGTCATTTGACATCACGCCATAGCGATGTTCACTAAACGATGTGGGTATCAGCTCAAAATGGTATCATTTACACCTGCAATGGCAGAGTTCAAATCCATTGAACATCAGATATTAAAAGTTTACCTCAAGTTCTAAAGGGGTATGGGTTTTTGCACCTGTTTATCATTCTTTGAATATGCAAGAGCATTTTGTTTCGAAGATTGAGCATTTTCGCGATTTTAGTGGTACCTCTTTGCATCCCGATACCTTGAATCCTGGCCTGCGCCTAGTCTCCTAAAATTTGCAACTTTTGTATTTGTACATTATGATAACGAATTTGGGGACTATGGCAGACCGGATCCAGGTTCCTACTTTTGCACCTAGTATTCTATTTTGATATCACAGTCGAGCAGAAGTAAGCGGCTCATGTCAAATCAGCAAAAAAAACGGCACAAAACTATGTTGATCCTAAACGTGACATTGGTAAAGAATGTGTTGAGCTAACAATAATTACCCATTGAAAATAAATAAATAGAAGTTTGTACAACTGGTTAAGTCAGGCATAGTGGCAATGGTATTTATCACAGCCAAGTTCAAGCATAGGTAAGCTGTCTTGTACAACAATGCTTTTCACCTACGTACATTGCCATTGATTGAGTACCAGTACACTATATTGTATCAACCAGGTCTGCTTCCGCATAACACCTGTAAACCAGCTATAGAGAGAGAGCCTTCAAAATCAGGCCGTCATTTCCACAAAAGACCCGAAATGACAAAATGTATGCCATATTTGACATATTATGGAAGATCAATATGAAGATTTTTCAAGTTTTCCAATGCATATAATTACAGAAAAAGCATTTCAACTTCAAAATGTTTGATGCACCGACATTATGGATTATGCGATTGCTAGAAATATGTAACCTTGCCATTATCATGTTTCTGATTAGGCCTAAGTATGTGCTGTAGGCTCTGGGTTGTGCGCTAACAAACATTTGCAAATTGCAAACTTTCAAAATAATTTATTAAATTTATTTGCAATGCATATAATTACAGAAAAATCATTTCAACTTCCAAAATGTTTGATGCACCGACATTATGGAAAACTTAGTATGTGATTATGGAAAGAACAGGTTTAGAAATATGTAATCGTGCCATTATCATGTTTCTGATTAGGCCTACGTGCTGTAGATTGGGTTATATCCAACATTTGCAAATTGCACACTTTCAAAATAATTTATCAAATTAGTACACACATATTTCTAGTACTTCCATGGTAAAAGAAACAGTTTAAAACATGGGAGAACAAAATCTTGTTTGAGGAAATTTACAACACCGCTGTTACTAGACAAATTGCATCTAAATTAAGCTCAAAATGTCTGCTATTAACTGATAGTAGTGATAAATCTTAATTGAGTGGCTTGAATTCAATTATATATTAACCGATATATTATGTGTTCTCAGTGAGAACACATAATACATCAGTTCTCACATTTTTTTTATAAATCACCATGCGTATATGTAGTTTCTTGAATGGAAGCTAGCAATGAACTTCACTCTTGACTGATGATGCAACACTAATAGGTTCCCATCTATAAAGGAATAGGGAGCCTGCCTGTGTTTGCTCCAGTGTTTGTTTGTTCAAATGTTTGTTTGTTTGTTTGTTTACCCAGGTTGGCCCATGAAGGACACATGCTATGGGAAATCCATGGAGCGTTCCAAGCTCATACTATACTACTTAAAGTTCAATACCATAAAGAGCATCATTGTCAGTGGCTTCATTCACTAACTTTTGTATATGAACCTGGAAAGAAAAGATAGGTTTCTCTGTGAACTAGGCATAATATCATATCCATCTGCAATATGCAGTGTTCAATGCCTAACTTGAAAGCAGTCAGCATTGGTTTTGTTGGAGCTAGAGAGTATTTTGCTTAGATAGAGGCAATTCATTTTGACAGTTTCATCTATAGAAGCCTTCTATCTGGGGATAATGGTTCAGTTGGTTTAAGCTGATAATTCTTTTGTATCAAAACTTAATTGAAACCAAGTACTTGCACTTTTTCAATCCAAATCCTATTCCGTCATCGATTCCTATGAACTGTTGATGAAAAATTCTCTGGGCTTTCAAATTGACATCGGAATAATCCAGGTGGGGTTTGTGGGACACCAATATTCTCCTTGTTATAGTACCGAGTGATATCTGTATTTTCAGGTGATTTCGGTTCAGCTTTGATATTCTCCCTATCCAATTCCACTTGTGGACATACAATAACAGGGTTAATAATTTGGTTAAGAGTTCAGATTTGATCGGCATACATCTTGTAAAACAAAAACCAATATCTTCCTGGGGTTTAAAGTAAAATATCATATTAATAGAATTTACTTGGACCAAATATTGAGAACATCTAACAAATCTAGGTGGATGTGGATGGTGTCATGTGTAGAGTGTGGTTGCTGTATTCAGCTACATGTCCACTTGATCTTCAGCAACCAAACTCTGTGCATGACAAACACATCTGCATCTCATGATCTCATCTGCATTCAAAATGTGCAAAATTTTGCCCCAAATAGTGTATTATTTCTTTGGTTTCTGGTGTCAAGTAAGGTGGTCATGCCCACATACATTGTACATTGCGCCAAGGTGTACATGTAGGCATAGATTACCTGTCAAAATTTGCTACTTTGCTTTAGCACTACATTCCTGCTCTGTCGATTTATAGGGGAGCACACCTTTGGGCTGGACTTGTGCTATGTTTTGCAGCCTGTTGCTGACATGCTCAGTCTGTCCAGCCCTTTGGACTGCAGGGGCATGAACTACATAAACGTTTTTGATCTTGGTTAATCCATGGAAGTACTACTACCCAATGGACCTCATTAACTTGATTAAGACATCTACTACTTCCATGACCCATAAAGGACCAAGAGCAATTCACCCAATACAGGTGAGCTTCATTTCCTATCAGCATGTTGAATACTGAACTCATCATTCCACAGATAATTATATCCAGCTTGTCCAGCAGGTAAAACTATGGTAACTTTGTCTTATTACATCCTATAACAAGCCAACAACATTGAACCTGAACTACCTCTATGGACCATTACCAACTTTGATCAGCTAATAATTGCTAGTTTATTTGTTAGGTGGTAGATCAAGAATACAATACAGGTTGGTCAAAACCACATAATAATTTATAATACACTATGGGCTGGAATGGTATCACTTTCATGACAAAGTTTATTGATCTACATTGAACAGTGATAGCATAAAAGTTGACCTAAGTTGTTGGGTATGAGTTTTAACACCCAACACATTCAAAGGTCATTCTATGCATGTATAAGCATATTAGGATTAAAGAACTGTGCCCTGATAGATGAGGATGCTGATATCCTAATATCCTGATAGAAGTAAAGTATCACATCTTGAATTGGACATGACATACAGGAACCAGAGGCAGAGAGGGCAAGTTGAGGCAAACAAAAGCCCTCATCACTTTGCTAGTGAATTTTGACCATAGTGGGTAACCAGTAACCACATCAATTATTCATGGAGGGACATACAATCTTGAACTTCCCCAGGTCATGCTGCTCTATTACCAGCTTATTTGCAACATGAACCCCAAAATTGCTCCTTAATGCAACCTTATTTTGACACATAATTGGTTAAGGATTTCTTCAGAGCCACCGCTTGGAAAGCAGCACAAACTGGACAATCCTGAATAACAGACAAGAGGTCAAATGTCATCTCTGTGCTTACTAGATATCAAATCTTGAAATAATCAAAATGTTCGGCTCGAAACTATCAATTGCACAATCTGATCCCAAATAGGTCATAGGAAACATAAGCGAATAATTGATGAATGTTTTAAAAGTTGCAATGGTTACCAAAAATTTAAAATCATAACTAAACAATCAATGAAGCAATGGAAGACAACAATGTTGTACAATAAAATTGAAGTCACAAATGGGGTGAAACAGGTAGCAAAATCAACCTTTTACAGCAAATTTGCCCAGGTTTTCTAACAGCACTTTTGCTGTAACAATACAAGAAAGTCCTATATAAATAAGCTAGTGGCTTGCAGGGTAGACGTCCTCCTCTCTCCACCCACCTACTCCATGGCATAAAGTCAAGAAGCAAATAGCTACAGGCATGTAAACATTTGTAACAAACTAGAAAAACATTTGCCTACCTCCAAGTTAACAAAACAAGCAATTAGAACATTAGTCATGTAAATTTAGGAAACGTGATGCGTACCTTGGACTCTCACGAAATGACAAAAACAAACGTATCGCAATGTTCAAGAATTTTTCACATGTAATCGCAGTCAACATTAAATCAATATATTTCCCCATATTGCACCCTTCCTTGCATTTCCTTTCCTTGAAGTACATCTGTAACTTGGGCCAAACTTGGGTTTGTAATGGGCTAAAAACTTAACTTCAAAGCTTTGACATACTTTTTATGGTTAAATGCACTGAAATTTTGAAAAAGTGCACATACATTGGAGTATTCAAGTACATGAAGCGTAGTGCCTGCACAGTGTTGCACAGTATATTCAAGTATGATTTTCAGGTAAAGTTTCATGGGCCAAAATCCACTCCTATACCAATCATAGGGGCAATTCCCTGGTATTAATATTATGAGTGCAAACTGGCTGATCAAAGGACATAGGTCAAACTCCAGGATGATCATTAGATTGTGCGCAAGATGTGCTTGTTATGTGGCGAGACGTTTTACATCTAAATATGCAATTGTGATATTACATTCACTCTAGTTTTTCTGTACTCTTCATTATATTATTTGCAAGTATTTATCAACCATATTACATAGAGTTCATTGCCATAGAACATCTAGATATAAACGGAACACTGGGTCATATACATACCTCCATAAGCTTAAATATTAATAATCTAATATTCAGAGTGTGTTTCAGTTCAAACTCTAATAATATTATACTTTAACCCTTTCTTCCTCAAAAAGAAAAATCTTGAATTGAAAACTGTTTAGGTCATTAAAGCTTCAAAATAGCCAAATTGTTTCATTGCTTTAATAATACTTTGAACATAATACACTCTCCATTTATGTACACCTACTGTGTCCAAAACCAAGTTCTATCAAATACTTTGGTAAGAGATGATTCCCAATACCACACAAAAAGAAATGCCATCACATAAAACAGATCAATGCCAGTTTGCATAGTGTAACAATAATGGAAGTAACAGAAGGATGAACGAGACTGTAGATATGGCTTTGGATGAAGTTACTCAAACTAAATTTGATCACTGAGTGAAATCGTCAGCTGACTGCATGAGCATTGCTGCCTCTTCGGAAAAAAACTGTACGGGGATGTGCCATGCAGACTTTCAGATGGTGACTTTCTCTACTTTTTACAATCGCAAATTTCCAATTTGCGAGTGTTCTGTTTTTGGTCAGTTCTTCTTTCTTTCTTTCTTACAAGCCGACGACAAAGTCGGCTTGTTCTGTTTTACGCTAATTCTTTCTTTCTTTCTGGCAATCTGCCTCTTCTACTCTGAACAAAATGCGCTAAAGCCCTTATTAATGCATGTTACTCAGTACTGGCATGGGCATTCAGGGTGTTCACAGCTTGACCATTGCTTGACCTTTAACCCCGTATGCAATACAAAAAAAATTTGAACAACAAGATATGTCAAATCTTAGTGTTGCATATGATAGACCTTAGTGAGACAAAACAAAAAGTTAATGGAGACCTCCTTGTACAATGTTTACTTTGGGGTCAAAAGGTCAAAATGTGTAAAATGTCAAACAACGAGCTAGCTCCGCCAGGGATTGACAGATTTCAACCATACTTGACCCAAATGACCACTGGGCTAGGCCAAACCTTCCATTTGACTTTGACCTGGCTGTGACCTTTGACCTAGCTACCATGGTCAAAAACGTGATCTCGCTTTAAAACGTATCTTCTTCTACAAACAACATGCGATGGTGACATAACGAAGTCATGTGACTCGACTTTGGTCGGTGCATATAGGGTGTTCACAGATAAGGGGTCAAAGGGCATTAAGGGGTCATTTCCGATCAAAGTCTAAAGAACTTCATATCTGCTATGTGTGAAATAGCTAGGTGAAGTCACTTGCACACATGCATGGCCAGTGACTGATGTCTACTGGGGAGTCACAGATTTGGGGTCAAAGGTCATCTAAGGTCTTTTTTGGCACTCGATAAAATGCTTAAAATTTAGCCAAATCGGCTGTATCTCAGCCTATGGAAGGCGGATAGGGCCCATTATTGCTACAGTGATGCAACATTAATGGTAGGGGAGGTCTGTGATAGTCTCGACTCCATAAGTCAAAGTTGAAGGTCAAAAGTCAAAATCTACAAATAAGCTCCGATTGAGCTGAAATTCACCAGGAATAATCCTTGTGACATCCTAAACACAAAACAAGTGCAGTTGACCCCATCCGTGACCCAGAGGTCACGCTATAGAGGTCAAAGGTTAAATCACCGACATACTTGGATGGGGGACTTTATGACACTCTAAACACGAGAAAAATGCATTTAATGACATTTGTGACCCAGGGATCAAGTTATAGGGGTCAAAGGTCAAATTTAAAATTGGTCCAATCGAGTTTAAATTCAACAGGAATAAATTCTTACGACATTCTAAACAGGTTAAAATATTTATGATCCTAAAGGTCAAAGTAGAGGGGTCAAAGGTCAAATTTTAAAATTGGTCAAAATTGACCCATTAATTTCTTTCTTTCTTTCTTTCTGGCTATGTGCCTCTTCTTCTACAAACAAAATGCGCTAAAGCTCTCATTAAAGCATGTTAGTCAGTACTGGCATGGGTATTCAGGGTGTTCACAGCTTGACCATTGCTTGACCTTTAACCCCGTATGCAATACAAAATAAATTCGAACAACAAGATATGTCAAATCTTAGTGATGCATATGATAGACCTTAGTGAGACAAAACAAAGTCAATGGTGATGGTCAAAGTTTAGGGATCGAAGGTCAAATTTTGAAATTGGTCAAAATTTACCCATTATTAATGTTATTCCTGGCCGGCGGCTTGTACCCAGAATCTATTGACTCTAGTTTCTTTCTTTCTTTCTTCTGTCAAACTTTTAACGAGCCATTGTAGCCATATGCTTTAGGCCAATGTAACCATATTTGGTCACAAGGACCATTGGGTAGGGGCACAAATGTTACATGACCAACTCGAGGTCAAAGGTCATCCAAAGGTCATTATGGCCAAAATGTGATTTTCACTAAAATGCTTCTTCTTCCACAAATTACATAATACAATGACATCACTTGCACACCTGCATCGCCTTTAGCCAGTGTCTAAAAGTTGTACAAAGAATTGGGGTCAAAGGTCATTAAGGGGTAAAATCTTACAATTGCATTATCTCGACATCCATAAGGGGTATGGGGCTCAAACTCGTTAACAACAAATCTCATGACCAGGGAACATTTTACAGGGGTCAGGTCAAAGGTCATGCAGAGGTCATATTTTAGAAATGCATTTTCTGTACATCTGTAAGGGGTACGGGACTCACACTCTGTGACAACAAACTTGATGACCAGGGGAATATATTGGAACACTTTGCAGGGGTCAGGTTAAAGATTATCTGGGGTCAAATCTTATAATTTCTTTTTCTGGACATCTGTAAGGGGTATGGGGCTCAAACTCAGTGATAACAGATCTCATGACCAGGGGAACATTTTGCAGGGGCCAGGTCAAAGGTCATGCAGAGGTCAAATTTTAGAAATGCATTTTTTGGACATCTGTAATGGGTACGAGGCTCAATTTTGATGACAACAAACCTCGTGACCTGGGAAACATTAAGGTCAAAGGTCAGATCAAAAGGTCATTAAAGGGTTACATGCCTGGCGATTGTCTGCGCTCTGTGAGCGCAAATTATCTCTAGTTGTGGTTGTTGCTACCCATCAGTATACAAATTTTTCACAAGAAACACCCAAAATGCACCCAATATTGCCCTAATTGGATACTTTTAAGGGCACTTTTAACCAAATGTGTTCAATTGGGTACAATGGTCTCCTCTGAAAACCCACCCACGATATACCGAAATCGATGAAAAGGTACCCAAAAACCGTGGCACATCTCCGTATACATTCAACCAAGAAGAACCCCCTGCTCATATTCCTCTTTCCTTCCTCCATCCCTACTACACCTCCCTTCCAAATGAGCCATCTTTTCTACTTGTAACTTATATACACTCATTTTCTAATGTATCATACCGCAGTGTTCAAAGTCTTACAAATATGAGGCCATGTTTCCAACTCCTTCTTGCTTATTACATTTCATTATAAAATCTTTAAAAAACCCACAATATTGTGTATGATTATTCGTATGTATCGCCCATACTATTCCTCCCTGTTACAAAGTTTGTATCAGTGCATCATACTACAATATTTCTTCCAGCAGCAGCTATCTCCTTGACAGCGCAGCATCATTGGACCAAGTGATATAGTATCTGCTTCACACCTGCTTCACCTGGACATGACCTCACAGTAATAAGACATCTTGCTGCATGGAGTACAAGTCTCATCTAGCTCTTTAACAAGACATTCAGGCTACCAACTTCCTCCATACTTAACCTTAAAGGTTAAAAATAGTGTTTTAGTTTCATTAATATTATGCAATTCTGTATCAAATGTTTTTGATAAAAGATACGAACAACTAATATGGAATTCTATACTAAATGTTTCAGAAAAAATTGCATTTATTTCCAGTCATGGTCAAACTCATGCACTAGCAATTCCCACCTTGGCCTACCAAAAGGGCCATGCAGGACATGGAAGGAAGTACTAATTTTAAAATGGCCAGTTGAGGTTAAGTCTTTATGGCCAGTTCAAAAAGCCAGTCCATCTATGATGCCAGTAACTGCAATTTCCAACTTAGCACCTTTGACATGTTTGAGTGGTTTCTTTAGCCTGTTCAAGTTTGGAAGGAACTTAATAAACTTACAAAATTTTTGAGTGATGGAGCAGATGTACAATAGAACTTTAGCATAATAACAATGATGTTTATTTTAAGAAAGGAGACAATAAGATTTTTGCTATTGTCAAACGATAGTTCCGCAAGTAGCCTTTATTTGAACCCACACTGCATGAAGTTGGAATTGGCATCGGTCCTAATCTCCAAATATGACTATTGCAATTCATGTACATGTCTCATGTTTGGCAAACATTTCAAAGTTGGCTTTTTCCCAAGAGGAACACATTATTTATCATTTCTGAAAGACCATTGCTACCATTGTTTAACTAAAAAACATTGTATTACTAAATGTTCATTCATTTTTGTATTATAGCCTTTGTTGAAAAAGTTGTAAAATATCTGTTAGATTATGCTATCATTTTTCTTTCAATTCAAGTACTGTTAAAATTCCATAAAATATCTTGCACACATAGACATAGCACATTGTAGGATCACGCCTCCACTGTCAGCTGCGTGACCCACAATGCACGCTTTTTCTTCTTAATTCTTTCTGACAATACATAGCATTTGATTTGGCTTGTCTATTCAATGATTCAACAAAGCGCCATCCATCACCTGTTTAATTACCCCACTCAATTTATTACAAATTGACAAAAAACATGTCCTGATTCGATTTACTCAAAAGCTTAGAAATTACTACATATACCGCACTTGAAAAAATGAAAATGTGTAACACTTGTAGAATGCTAACAACAATGTTTGAGATAAAACAAGCAGGTAACCTGTCAATATTTAAACTTAAAATATATGCCCTAAATGGTATATGTTTATTGATATCATATCATTAATGACATTGCATCAATTAATGATTTTCTTTGTGTCGTCTATTTCTAAATGTGTCTGGATCCAATCTATGCAGCATACACAGCTTCAAGTTGCAGCATGCACAGTTTTGTGTATGCCCATACCAGCGTCACTTCTGTTGATTTCTTTGTTTCAGTACTTAATGTTAATTAATTTGCTTACAATCCATGGTCAATCTTTTTGTTTTGAATGAGTAATTTTGAAAAGGAAAAATATTCCAAAACTACTCTGGTATACAGAAGCAGCAGGTGCTTATTAGACATTTTCTTTTCAAATTTCCTTGGGCCTCTGAATCTATGCAAACATGACATTTTATTAATAATCTCTTAATTGCACACATTCATGCATAAATTATCAAACTTATAATGTGGAAGTTAGTGGCCTGTTATTTTTTTAATGTTATTTTTTAACATATCAAAAAGTGCAAAGAACCTTACCGAAAGAACTATAAAATGCAAGTTTTCTTTAAATTTTTTAATATTACCAACAAACTGGCAGTTAATACATATAATTATAATATATTATATAATCTATTTATTGCACACATTCATGTAGATATGATTAAACATGTTCATAACATAACACAAAGTGCAAAGAATCTTTAAATGGAAGAAATAAAAATGCAAGTCTTTCCCTACATAACTTTTCGCAAAGAATTTGATCACATCAAAACAACCCCTGATTAACAACATCTAAAGCACAAACTTTGCACACTTTCGATTAACACTATCTAGATTGAGATTGTGCAGATTTGAACTCCAGACAAGTGAAAAAGATTAAAATACCTGAAACAAGCAAACAAAAAAACAAACGTGGTAACACTTTCTATAGCTCCAGGTTAAAGTTGTGACTATCCTTTCATGGGTTAAAAACTTTTCTGAGTGAGTAAATTGTAAGCCTTGTTACGAGGTGAAAAAGGCGAAAATAGCAATTGATTTTGGATAATTGTATCAGCATGAAGGGTCTGCCTCAATGACAACTTAATTGCACACCCTTCAACAGTAAGCAAATTTACAGTGTTCTTGCAGCTATTTTGTGCTGGAATTTAAAGAAGTAAGGCGCCACATAATGACTGTCGGAGCTTTTTGTGTTGTAAAATGGTTCAAGTTTAAGCATTCTGAGTTCAATATTAAGACACTGATACATTACTTCTTCTTTGTCTGCAATGTATTGCTGTTGAGTGATAGTTTTGTGATGAACCCACCTACTTGTTGAAAATAAACCCCCTCTTTATAAGGCCAATGAAATGAAATGCCACTTCCTGTTTTCAGCCATCTTGAAAAAGTTTTTTAATTTTGCCACAACATTTATTATTTGGAATAAATTTATATTTCTGAATAAGTTGAATGTACAATTTGTGTATCTAGCCTACTTCACTTCCACTGCAGAAGGAAGGCCTCTTCATCACTTTCTATTTCTCTCTAGATCCTGTTCTCTTCCACAATCCTCTGATGTCATCCATCATCTATATTGCCTACCTCTCCTTCTGCCATGTGCTAGGGGTCCAGTCTGTTAAAGAGTCTGTCTATTATCTTGTCATTTTTGCTATGTGACCAGAACTGACCACCCCATCTTCACTAATTGTTTTTATTAGACTGTATTATATCTTGCTCTTCTGTTTTGCTCCTTAAATTTTGTTACTGACCTTGTCCCTTCTTGCAACACCAAAAAAAAAACCCTTTCCATTGCCCTTTCCAAGACGACTTCTCTATCCTCTGCAAGTCTTACCACAAGAATGGTGCAATGATTTTGAAGACCTGTTTCTTGAGTGAGAGTGGGATATCTTATATCTATACCTAAACCATCTGGTATGTGTACTGTGTACAGTAGTAAATAATAACAGTCTCTTATTGCAGTCATGGTTCACATAGTGAGGTTCTAATGTTTCACACTAGTTTTTGGAATCATGAAGTACTTGCTTTGTTTCTCACCTCATGTGATATAAGGCAACTAAACTTCAAATTTCAGTAGCATAACCTTTAAAGGTTTAGCTCCATTGAGCAAGAATTTATATCTCACTTTGCTAACACTACAGCACCAGATGTGAATGGTCCTTTGCATAGACACTTGTCTCCTTGTTTACAATGATATCAATTTACTCTTACATATATCAACCTATTTTCTTCACAAATAAACAAAGTTGTATGAATTATTACATTGCTTCCAGTTGTAAACATCATGTAATACAACCTAAACATGCAAATGTAATAACACATAAATAATAGTATAAAAGAGCTGCTTGTTTTGACTTCAAACAACATGTCTGCTCAAAAACCAATCAAAAACCATTGAACTTACTAACTGAAAAGTAGTTTTACTCTGAAAAGAATGTGCAAGAAGCAATATGAATGCCTTCATGTATACATGATTTTAATCGCAACATAAAACTAGTCTTCTACTACAGTTTCGAAATATCATCAAACCTCCGTATATATTACGGATAAGTCTGTAGTCTCTTGCGCAGATTTGAAATATACATTTTGCCATCTCTCAAGTCACATTTTCAGGTCATGGCAAGTATTTTCAATCTATGACACACTGTCTGATAGCGATGATTCATGAGTATGTCTGACACATTCATTTGTAATAATCTTTTTCCCACTTCCATTTGAGATTGTACATACACAATGATTTCAAACATGATCATCTGTGGATAAAGAGTTCTGTAACTTCAATATGCTCATACATGCTAAGAATGGACCTTAAAATGTATTGGGTATATTATACAAAAACACATAGGCCTACTTCATAAAATTTTAGTTTTCACAGCGGAATTGAGGTATTGAAGAAGGCCTCCAAATTCATTTTCAAGGGTATGAAGGCCATTTTGGAATTGAAGGTACCAAGGCCAAGTTCAAGGGCACCAGATGCCATCCCTGAATGTTGAGGCCTGTATTGAACCATGCCATTGGAGATGAGACAATGTTCAGACAAAGCTATAAAAGGCTGCATCAGTAACTGCTTAGTCACATCAGGGAAGTAGGCACATAGGATTCATATAAATAAAAGTCTAGGCATTTATATAGCGCCTAAACGGACATCAAAGAGCTTTACATTTATTCCGCTGCTAGGATATATTATACTATTTAGCTGCCATGTTGTGCCAAAACAATAATGGTGCTGGTATAGCTATAGCTATCCTTATTAACTGGTATAGCTACCTTTATTAAACAGCTCAAAATAACAGTGCTGGTATAGCTACCCCTAAAAGCTCCCCATTTTACACCTGGGTGGGGTGGGACAATTAACAAAATAAGGTGCCTTGCATGAACACACAACATGTTGCCCCTGACAGGGCTCAAACCCACAACCTTGCATTCATGAGTCTGAACACCCTAACAGTAAGGCCACCATGCTCTACAGTGAAATGCTGTCTTTGATATTTCATAACTATTTGACTCTTAATCTAGGGCGGAAGTCGGAAGGTAATGAAATGGATTCATCAAAATGAATTGTAGATTCAAATCAAAACAAAACATTAAAGTAAAAAGATATATTAAAACTGTAAAAAGTTTGAAAAGCTCAGGTGACCCACCAAAACATTTGAAAGTCATCTCGGGTAACTCTTGCATATGGGAACAAGGTAATTGTAACATGACCACAGAGTGAAACCAATGGCTACCAAGGGCGTAAATCGGGTGGGGGACAGGGGGACACGTCCCCCTCACTTTTCAAAGTGGGGGGGACACAATATCAAATGTCCCCCCCACATTTTGGTCCAAAAAAAAAAAAAAAAGGGAAAGGAGAGAAGAGAAAGGGAAAAGAGAAAAAGAGAAGAGAAAGGGAGAAAAAGAAGAGAAAGGGAGAAAAAGAGAAGAAAAAATGTTAAATTGCACGTAATTGAGTAGGCCCATACCTAAAAATCCGCACAGCCGGGTCGATCGTAAATATAATATATTATAGGCCTGTGATTATTCAAATTGAAGGCGGGTCCGCGGCCCAAAAGCCTGTACTGCGGGCCCGTTGACATGCAGGGCCCGTCACATTTTATCACCAAAGTCAGTTTTAAGACGGACTCAATGCTGACTTCAACATCAATCCATGCATACTTTAGTAATAATTCCGAATCTCAAATCTCAAGTAAAATTTTGCAAATTGAGTTCGGTCGGTCCATTTTTTGTTTGTTTTTATGATAACAGTGTAAAAATTATGCACCAAATGACTTCAATTGGACCTTCATTTTGCACAATTTTCCAACGTCTGAGGGCGGAACATCCCCCTCAGACACCCCCCCTCTTGATATACATAAACAAGTGGTCGCTTTCGCATCTGTTTTAGTGAAGACTTGTCCACAAGTTAGGCCGTCATTTTTTTCAGCTGTTTCAAGCTAAAATTTTACACAATAATAATGCCAAAATGGTCCACCAAATGGCTTCAATTAGGTCTTCATTTTGCACAAGTTTCTTACTTCTGAGGGGGGGAACATCCCCCCTCAGACACCCCCCTGCATATACATACACAAGTGGTCGCTTTCGCTTCTGTTTTAGTGAAGACTTGTCCACGAATCGCTTATTAGGCCGTCATTTCACAATTTTTCAGCTGTTTCAAGTTAAAATTTTACACAATAATAGTGCAAAAATGGTCCACCAAATGCCTTCAATTAGGTCTTCATTTTGCAAAAGTTTCTTACTTCTCAGGGGGCACATCCCCTCAGACACCCCTACGTCGCAGGCGCGACGCAGCGCTGTCGCTACCGAACTATCAATGACTTATAATTTTCATTGTGTCCCCCCCACTTTCAAAAATGGATTTACGCCCCTGATGGCTACAATATCATGCATCATGAAGACCAAGTCCATTTCTAATAATCCATTTGTCCAAAGCAGAGGTGCTCACCAGCATCACAGTACTCAGCATTTTGCCCAGGGGGGGTCACTCCTATTGTGGCCTGTACACCATCCGCGATAATCAACTTTTGAAAAGCACCCTAAACAAGGATTTAACCCTTGGCTAAAACGACACCCTAAACAGGGATTTCATTCCTAACATCAAATTTCATACCCTAAGTTTCATTTCCGCGTATTTAGAAATTGCAATTTTGCTACCCTTTTTTTCCAATTGTTCATGTTTTTGACACCCTAAACGCGATACGCTGCGTATCGTGCCTACCCACTAAAACGACCCTTTTACGCGTTTTCATTATCGCGGATGGTGTACAGGCCACAATGGGAGAGACCCCCCCGGGGCATTTTGCAATATCTGTAATGTTTACCCATTAACAAATGCGGTTAAATAACAACGATTCTGATGACACAAGAATGCATTTTCACCATCTTTGAGGATCCCAAATCAGGTAATTCATCAAAATTGTGCTAGAAATTTGGACAGTTTGCTATGATTACACCTGGATTTATTACAGTAACTGAACCAGCAGGTCAACTAAAACTCCCTTCTTATTTTGTGTGAGAAATATCAACCCTTAACCACCTGCATGTGGACATCTATGGGTCCTAATCTTACACATTTCGAAGTCCATATCCAAAATTGTATATTTTTCACAGAAATCTTATCTCACATTTTTTAAACAAGTTGAAAATATTTTGAATGCTATCAACATGAATATCAACTACATAATCATAGGAAGATCTGAAAGAATCAAACTAAAGACAATCTTCCACCCATTTTTTGTTGGGATCTTTCATGCCACGATTCTACAAATGGAAACCATGCAAATCTGGACTGAGTTAGTTTTCCTAGTGTGTCAGTTATAAATAGGTTTGATGACTTACACCTGGCCCATGATTCCACACTTGATAACATGACCACCTTTCCCACCTAAATCTGCACTTTTCTTTGAAGAAAAAGTTTCTTGCTACTTCATATCACATTTTAAGGAGATGGTCATGACTCCACCTGATACACATGGGAATCGGGAACTTTTATACTACTGATTCATGGATATCAGCTGATAAGAATAAGGAAATGGAATCGGATATAGTACCCTTTTATGACAAATTCATCCAATTTAATAAAACACAAAAGTTCTTTCTTTTCGGAATCGGACAACTCTTGCTCTCAGTAGGGATACATACCACCAAGGCACATATCTTAACATGATCCTAAGTCATTTTGATAGTATCCCAGCCACAAACGTTTGACTTACCACGACATACGTATCTTGCAAGGTAATTTAAATCAGCTTCAGGAGTCGTACGACTTCCACAAACTTCTGCATTTATGACTGAATTTTACAGATAATCTCTGCTTATGCCTACATCATGTATCAGAGTCCTAAATGTCTTTTTAAAGTTTGAAATTATCTTTTAATTGTTTTTACAAGTCAAGAATTTATAAATATTTTCCACACATTAAACCACACGACTAGCAATCATCTCATATACATGTAGGAATGCCACCTTATCATTTCCACTACAAAGTCATCCTTGTTACCTTCAAGTTCATTTCAGGATAACCCCCATTATAAGTAAGCAACTCTTGCCTGCCAAGGAAGTCTGCAAGCCAAAATGCTACCGAATTACTAAATCAACAAAGCAATGGGAGAGTCCTATAACATTGACTAAATCCAAACTCAAGTTTTTCAATCAAGCGATTTATGTAGACTCTACCACAAGCAACTCAATGTCCTACCAAAAGTTGTACGCATAAAGATGGCTTTTGTGAGAGTTCAACAATGCATAGCCTGGATTACCCTGAGAAGTTGATACAAGTAGACTCCTCTGCAAGCTAACTGAATTTCATATAAAAAGCTTCAAACGTAAATCTTGCCTTCGCCAGAGGTTATTTAACTCCCAATTCTGTAGAGCAAATATTTTCGCGCTACATTTATTTCCATGTTTTTCATGTTCTACGCAGCTACCACGAAATAACAAGCAAATATAAATTCCATTTGTGCATAGGTCAATGTAAGGAGGTTTAAACTGGTAAGTTATAGGGAAACAGTTCAAAATTGGCAAAGCGCAAAAAAATAATTGCGCCAACATTTCAATTTTTACAGTAGCCTGAAAAGTGTAGATTACCTCTGTGTAAGTGAAACTAAGATGGTGATGTCAAGTCCTCCACACCGATGTCTAAACACAGAGGTCACAAAGAATGTCTACCCAATTAACTGTTGATAACACCTGGGATATACCTGCATACATTTACTAACCAGGTGAATGGCACAATACAAATATGTTGGATTTCTGTCTAGTCTGAAATGTCTAGCTACAATCCCCGAAAAATGTCGTTGAAACGCTTTAGGCATCTTGAATGAAATCCAAAGTGTATATTTAATGTGGATAAAAATGTTCAATATTTGGAATTAGAAGAAAGCTGGGCCATCAATTAACACTTTTCCTTCCCCACCCCCATCATTCAATGTTGCGACACTTTGGAGACACGCTGAACACATTTGCACGTTTCAACATTGCACGGGGAGTGGGGGACTAATTTTCCCTAAAGACGCTTTAATGTTTCAAGACATATTTCGGGGATTGTATGAGGCAAACGCTAAAATTAACATCTGATTTTAATCTTTTGGCTATAACTTTAAAACTACTTGATAGAATCACTCCAAATTTTCAATGAATATTAGTTAGCGCATAAGCTATGATGTGGGTATAAAATAAAACAACTAATTGTATCAATTTTGACTATATCGCCCTGCACTACAAGCAGGTTGCACCCCCACCTGTGTATGTCTACAATCATAGATTGAATACAATAACGCTCTTTTCAAACATACTAATCTTACAGATGTGAGTGATCAGCATGATATAGTTCAATGCATAGGTATCGCGTGAACGCTGCAGTGCAGGGCAATATAGTCAAAAAACGACCTTTTTCACCTTTTTTCAGACCAACGCCCCGAGCAAAAAAAACAAAACAAAACGAACCAATAACAAAATCGCATTAGTACGCTTATGAAGTAGGCCTACTCATGCAGAGATATCTTTAAAATTGATATTTTATTTGCGTGAAATGGTAAAGTGCGATTGTAAATCGTCCCATTGAATCACATAGTGATTTGACGGTTTACCCTAGCCTAATACTGAATATTAATACAAGGAGTTTCTTTAATTTAGAAATGGTAAACCGTTGACAAAATTCATAATTTAGGCCGATTTGGTGTCAACTTTTATTTGTAAAGTGTTTTGTTTGAAAGCTTGTTAAAAACTACATCTAATTTTACTATTTTACGTTTTGTTAGCTCTAACATTATTTACATTTTACTGATTTTAGCAAATGTAAATCGTCTGTCGAGATTTACCATTTTCATAATCACGAGAATGCAATGCGCACCCATATATCACGGAATCCCGTAATTATTTCAACATGACAGCGTGGTGTAATGGACAGTGCTTCAGACGGTGAAACGGAAGGCTAGTGGTTCGAGCCTCAACAGTTTCACTTTTTTTTTCTTTTTTTTTTTTGTGTGTGACTTATTCAAACCAGTAAACTATTCTTCTGTATTCATGACAATTGACATTGTGAAACACGAAAATAAGTTTTAAAGCCCTAATTTATCTATGGCATGATAATTGATTTTTTTAAATTGTAATAAAGACACAAATAGATCCGGACATCTTTAAAGGTTATGAATATGGGCACTATAGCAATTGTAAGATAAACTATTCTTCTGTATTCATGACAATTGACATTATGAAACACGAAAATAAGTTTTAAAACCCTAATTTATCTATGGCATGATAATTGATTGTTTTTGTTTTAAATTGTAATAAAGACAAACATAGATCCGGACATCTTTAAAGGTCATGAATATGGGCACTATAGCAATTGTAAGATAACCCCCCACACACACACACACCCCCACACCCCCCACACACACACACATACACACACCCACACACCCCGTTAAAGTTTCATACGATTCATAAGTATTTTACTTATAGAGTGCTTGCACATAAGGTCATTAGTTCAAATCATCTCCACTATAGGCACGCTCCAGAAGATATGCAAATGGATGGAGTACAAAAGAATTATTTGACCACTACCTAAATAAAAGATGAGTTGTTTTATTTTGTGCCCACATCACAGCCTATCTATTAATGAATAGTCATGGAAAATTTTTCACGCTTGGTACCTATGCATTGAACTATATCATGCTGATCACTCACATCTGTAAGATTAGTATGTTTGAAAAGAGCGCTATTGTATTCAATCTATGATTGTAGACATACACAGGTGATGGGTGCAAGCTGCTTGTAGTGCAGAGGCGATATAGTCAAAATTGATACAATTAGTTGTTTTATTTTATACCCACATCATAGCTTATCGCTAACTAATATTCATTGAAAATATGGAGTGATTCTATCAAGTAGTTTTAAAGTTATAGCCAAAAGATTAAAATCAGATGTTAATTTTAGCGTTTGCCTCAGACAATCCCCGAAAAATGTCGTTGAAACGCTTTAGGCATCTTGAATGAAATCCAAAGTGTATATTTAATGTGGATAAAAATGTTCAATATTTGGAATTAGAAGAAAGCTGGGCCATCAATTAACACTTTTCCTTCCCCACCCCCCATCATTCAATGTTGCGACACTTTGGAGACACGCTGAACACATTTGCACGTTTCAACATTGCACGGGGATTGTCATATTTGGGATTGTATGAGGCAAACGCTAAAATTAACATCTGATTTTAATCTTTTGGCTATAACTTTAAAACTACTTGATAGAATCACTCCAAATTTTCAATGAATATTAGTTAGCGCATAAGCTATGATGTGGGTATAAAATAAAACAACTAATTGTATCAATTTTGACTATATCGCCCTGCACTACAAGCAGGTTGCACCCCCACCTGTGTATGTCTACAATCATAGATTGAATACAATAACGCTCTTTTCAAACATACTAATCTTACAGATGTGAGTGATCAGCATGATATAGTTCAATGCATAGGTATCGCGTGAACGCTGCAGTGCAGGGCAATATAGTCAAAAAACGACCTTTTTCACCTTTTTCAGACCAACGCCCCGAGCAAAAAACAAAACAAAAGCGAACCAATAACAAAATCGCATTAGTACGCTTATGAAGTAGGCCTACTCATGCAGAGATATCTTTAAAATTGATATTTTATTTGCGTGAAATGGTAAAGTGCGATTGTAAATCGTCCCATTGAATCACATAGTGATTTGACGGTTTACCCTAGCCTAATACTGAATATTAATACAAGGAGTTTCTTTAATTTAGAAATGGTAAACCGTTGACAAAATTCATAATTTAGGCCGATTTGGTGTCAACTTTTATTTGTAAAGTGTTTTGTTTGAAAGCTTGTTAAAAACTACATCTAATTTTACTATTTTACGTTTTGTTAGCTCTAACATTATTTACATTTTACTGATTTTAGCAAATGTAAATCGTCTGTCGAGATTTACCATTTTCATAATCACGAGAATGCAATGCGCACCCATATATCACGGAATCCCGTAATTATTTCAACATGACAGCGTGGTGTAATGGACAGTGCTTCAGACGGTGAAACGGAAGGCTAGTGGTTCGAGCCTCAACAGTTTCACTTTTTTTTTTTTTTTTTTTTTTTGTGTGTGACTTATTCAAACCAGTAAACTATTCTTCTGTATTCATGACAATTGACATTGTGAAACACGAAAATAAGTTTTAAAGCCCTAATTTATCTATGGCATGATAATTGATTTTTTTAAATTGTAATAAAGACACAAATAGATCCGGACATCTTTAAAGGTTATGAATATGGGCACTATAGCAATTGTAAGATAAACTATTCTTCTGTATTCATGACAATTGACATTATGAAACACGAAAATAAGTTTTAAAACCCTAATTTATCTATGGCATGATAATTGATTGTTTTTGTTTTAAATTGTAATAAAGACAAACATAGATCCGGACATCTTTAAAGGTCATGAATATGGGCACTATAGCAATTGTAAGATAACCCCCCCACACACACACACACCCCCACACCCCCACACACACACACACATACACACACCCACACACCCCGTTCAAGTTTCATACGTTTCATAAGTATTTTACTTATAGAGTGCTTGCACATAAGGTCATTAGTTCAAATCATCTCCACTATAGGCACGCTCCAGAAGATATGCAAATGGATGGAGTACAAAAGAATTATTTGACCACTACCTAAATAAAAGATGAGTTGTTTTATTTTGTGCCCACATCATAGCCTATCTATTAATGAATAGTCATGGAAAATTTTTCACGCATGGTACCTATGCATTGAACTATATCATGCTGATCACTCACATCTGTAAGATTAGTATGTTTGAAAAGAGCGCTATTGTATTCAATCTATGATTGTAGACATACACAGGTGATGGGTGCAAGCTGCTTGTAGTGCAGGGCGATATAGTCAAAATTGATACAATTAGTTGTTTTATTTTATACCCACATCATAGCTTATGCGCTAACTAATATTCATTGAAAATATGGAGTGATTCTATCAAGTAGTTTTAAAGTTATAGCCAAAAGATTAAAATCAGATGTTAATTTTAGCGTTTGCCTCAGACAATCCCCGAAAAATGTCGTTGAAACGCTTTAGGCATCTTGAATGAAATCCAAAGTGTATATTTAATGTGGATAAAAATGTTCAATATTTGGAATTAGAAGAAAGCTGGGCCATCAATTAACATTTTTCCTTCCCCACCCCCATCATTCAATGTTGCGACACTTTGGAGACACGCTGAACACATTTGCACGCGTTTCAACATTGCACGGGGAGTGGGGGACTAATTTTCCCTAAAGACGCTTTAATGTTTCAAGACATATTTCGGGGATTGTATGAGGCAAACGCTAAAATTAACATCTGATTTTAATCTTTTGGCTATAACTTTAAAACTACTTGATAGAATCACTCCAAATTTTCAATGAATATTAGTTAGCGCATAAGCTATGATGTGGGTATAAAATAAAACAACTAATTGTATCAATTTTGACTATATCGCCCTGCACTACAAGCAGGTTGCACCCCCACCTGTGTATGTCTACAATCATAGATTGAATACAATAACGCTTCTTTTCAAACATACTAATCTTACAGATGTGAGTGATCAGCATGATATAGTTCAATGCATAGGTATCGCGTGAACGCTGCAGTGCAGGGCAATATAGTCAAAAACGACCTTTTTCACCTTTTTTCAGACCAACGCCCCGAGCAAAAAACAAAACAAAACGAACCAATAACAAAATCGCATTAGTACGCTTATGAAGTAGGCCTACTCATGCAGAGATATCTTTAAAATTGATATTTTATTTGCGTGAAATGGTAAAGTGCGATTGTAAATCGTCCCATTGAATCACATAGTGATTTGACGGTTTACCCTAGCCTAATACTGAATATTAATACAAGGAGTTTCTTTAATTTAGAAATGGTAAACCGTTGACAAAATTCATAATTTAGGCCGATTTGGTGTCAACTTTTATTTGTAAAGTGTTTTGTTTGAAAGCTTGTTAAAAACTACATCTAATTTTACTATTTTACGTTTTGTTAGCTCTAACATTATTTACATTTTACTGATTTTAGCAAATGTAAATCGTCTGTCGAGATTTACCATTTTCATAATCACGAGAATGCAATGCGCACCCATATATCACGGAATCCCGTAATTATTTCAACATGACAGCGTGGTGTAATGGACAGTGCTTCAGATGGTGAAACGGAAGGCTAGTGGTTCGAGCCTCAACAGTTTCACTTTTTTTTTTTTTTTTTTTTTTTTTTGTGTGTGACTTATTCAAACCAGTAAACTATTCTTCTGTATTCATGACAATTGACATTGTGAAACACGAAAATAAGTTTTAAAGCCCTAATTTATCTATGGCATGATAATTGATTTTTTTTAAATTGTAATAAAGACACAAATAGATCCGGACATCTTTAAAGGTTATGAATATGGGCACTATAGCAATTGTAAGATAAACTATTCTTCTGTATTCATGACAATTGACATTATGAAACACGAAAATAAGTTTTAAAACCCTAATTTATCTATGGCATGATAATTGATTGTTTTTGTTTTAAATTGTAATAAAGACAAACATAGATCCGGACATCTTTAAAGGTCATGAATATGGGCACTATAGCAATTGTAAGATAACCCCCCCCACACACACACACACCCCCACACACCCCCCCACACACACACACATACACACACCCACACACCCCGTTCAAGTTTCATACGTTTCATAAGTATTTTACTTATAGAGTGCTTGCACATAAGGTCATTAGTTCAAATCATCTCCACTATAGGCACGCTCCAGAAGATATGCAAATGGATGGAGTACAAAAGAATTATTTGACCACTACCTAAATAAAAGATGAGTTGTTTTATTTTGTGCCCACATCACAGCCTATCTATTAATGAATAGTCATGGAAAATTTTTCACGCTTGGTACCTATGCATTGAACTATATCATGCTGATCACTCACATCTGTAAGATTAGTATGTTTGAAAAGAGCGCTATTGTATTCAATCTATGATTGTAGACATACACAGGTGATGGGTGCAAGCTGCTTGTAGTGCAGGGCGATATAGTCAAAATTGATACAATTAGTTGTTTTATTTTATACCCACATCATAGCTTATGCGCTAACTAATATTCATTGAAAATATGGAGTGATTCTATCAAGTAGTTTTAAAGTTATAGCCAAAAGATTAAAATCAGATGTTAATTTTAGCGTTTGCCTCAGACAATCCCCGAAAAATGTCGTTGAAACGCTTTAGGCATCTTGAATGAAATCCAAAGTGTATATTTAATGTGGATAAAAATGTTCAATATTTGGAATTAGAAGAAAGCTGGGCCATCAATTAACACTTTTCTCTTCCCCACCCCCCATCATTCAATGTTGCGACACTTTGGAGACACGCTGAACACATTTGCACGTTTCAACATTGCACGGGGGAGTGGGGGGACTAATTTTCCCCTAAAGACGCTTTAATGTTTCAAGACATATTTCGGGGATTGTAGCTTACTGGTCATAGCCCTATCAAACCTTTGGGCTATTTGTAGACATTTTAAAGCAAAGTTTTAGTAAGTAATTAAAACCACCCAGGACCAGCCCATGTTTATGGGTTATACCCTGTAAGATCTAAAGAATGTGTAATTTGAATAATTGACAAAACAATTTAGTTGAAACAACAGCCTAAAGTCACTTTACAAAATCTAGGTCAAAGTGTCACATATTTAACTGCTTTTATTTGTAAAAACCTGAACAAGTATCATATCTGATTCATCATGTTCATTAGATATCAGACAAGATTTCACAATTGATCATAATAACTATTAAAACACACATAACAAATTACCACAAAGAAAATTTCCTTTTTGTATTAAGGTTATTATGTTGCACAGTGCACATGGATATCACAGAAAGCTACCACATATTACTGCTATCTTATGTAGATAACACATACACAAGGCCAACAGGACTACACTATTAAATGAGTTCAAATGGTGGCATGCAAAATCTAGGCCCAAATCAAGGTGGAGAGACCAGAAATGGGACAAATATTCTGCGCTGTACAACTGATAGGTGGTGATTTTGAAAGTAAACTAAATTATACATGTGAATCAATCTTAGGGAAATGTGAATAAATCCAATAAATTTGGCATTTTTGTAAGCCCATACTGTGATTTGTATGTGAATGATAGATAGGGGTATGTTTTCGAAAAGTAAACAAAATATAAATTAAATGCGAATCAACTAAAATTTTAGGAAATCTGAATCCAATCAATTTGGCATTTTTAAGCTGACACTGTGATTTTATGTTCATAACCAGTTGACTTTCATTCAACTTTGCCTCTGATTATTGAAGCTTATCCTCTGCATTTACTCCCTGTAACCTATGACCCGTAACAATCTCATTCCCAATGGCACAGCCCAATGACCCTCATTGTACAAGCAAAGCTTAAATGTTGACCTCAAGTTGAGGAACATGAGTTTGTGTACCCAACCCATCCAAAGGTCATTCATTGAGTGTAGAAGCATATGGGGTTAAGGAACTGTGTCCTAAAGATGGTCATGAATAAAATAAATTTCTTCAATGATTGATAATATTTTTTTGTTAAAATCTGTGAAATGCAACACCAACAAAGGAAACCACACACAAACAATGACAAAGTGGTTCTGATGAGTTAGTATTCACAGCCTCTATTTCAGGTTCCAAATCCAGTCAACCAGAAAATTATCATATCTATCCAGCTTTTTGCTACAAGTTCAATGGACACTGAAATATCAAAAAATGCATATTTCCATAATTATTTTAATCATAATAATTGTAATTTGCACATTTTGTAGCTTGCTGCTTTATCAATATGCTGATTCTCTTCACTTACCGCAAACAAAGGCCCATTAATAAAATTTGTTTTCAAACCGATACTTTTGAAATCGAAAAATGACTATCATAATCACTCTGCATATGGCGCCTAGATTGTACCTAATTGAGAGTGATTTTAACAATATTAATATTAATTATTATTGTTCTTGTGAGTGGATATATATGGTGACTCACACAACGTTTATCATATATGGAAGATTGTTAGGCCTACATAGCATATAAAAGAACAAAGAGTACCGAACTGTGAAGTTCAAGGATTAATCAGTGACCCATATTACTAAACATTAAGCGTGCACGTGATTAAATGACAGCCATTGGAGAAACTTTGGAACAAAATTAAGAACAGCATTCATCAAAATCTGTGCACAATCCATTTTTTTTAAAGAAACAAATTTGATCAGTCTGAAAACATACCACTATACCTTGATTAGCTCCTAATACTATAGGCTAGAATTATTCCATAATTTCGTTTCTTTTGGTGACCCAGCTTTTGCTGCCTATACTACCAGATTGTGGAATAAACTATCAAATCAAATAAAAAATTGTAGTCTTGAACAGTTTAAGAAGCTCCTGAAGAGCCACCTATTTCAGGATGTTTTTAGCAGTAGTTTTTGAGCTAATGAACATTTTGAAATGAACATTTTGAAATGAATTTAGCACTATGACATAGATGTAACTGATTGATTGATTGATTATGTACATGTCTGTCTCTGTATTTTTGAATTGTATTGTTCAATCTAATGAGCTAATGAGCGCATTGAACATTTTAAAATGAATCTGGCACTATGACATAAATGTAACTGATTGATTGATTATGTACATTTTATTTATTTATTTATTTATTTATTTATTACATTCTATACACTGGAAGATTGTCTGTCTCTGTACTTATGAAAAATGTATTGTTCAACATCTATAATAAATTACTGAGTTTGGCGACTTGGTAAGGCTAAAAACTTCTACGTTTTACATTATTTCGGAAAACGGATTTTTTTTTTTTTTAGAGTAAAGTTGTCCGCACCCCAATAAAACGTCCAATTTTGTTTTTGTTTACGTTAAGGGTGTCAAATTATGTTAATTAGTTTCAAAGCCACTACCAGAGCACCTCCATGCTAAAACTTTTCACGCCAACACAATACACTAATGTTGACCAGAGAAGATCCTGTCATCGGTGTGAGGATATTATGCCTGTAGTCTCAACTATTACATGACACAGTAGAAGTATGCCTGTAGTCTCAAACACAGTAGAAACTCAATTAACATCTATTGTTTATTCAACTAATTTATCAACATTAGCATGTATTCTGTGTTTTTATGGAGAACCTATAGTCAACAGTAGATTGTTTGTTTATTGAATTAGTTTGTAAGTGAAACTTTTGAAGGACAAATTAATCAGGGTTGCCAAAAAAAAATCATAACTTTATATGAAATAGAGTGTAAGGAAATGTGAATAAAATTGTTTCAGCTGCACAGTGGTGTAGCCAGGACTTTTTCAGAGAGAGGGAGAGAGAGAGAGAGGGGGGGGCAAGGCAAATTTCATGGGGGGATTGTCACAAATGGACTATAAGAGTACGACAAATTTATCCAAAATGGGCTAACAAATAAAAAGTACAAAAAATGCATAGAAATCTAAAATATCAGATCAGCCAGCAGGCCACAGGGGCCAAGAGGGATGTGAATAAAATTGTGTTCATCTGCTCAGTGATGTAGCCAGGACTTTTGCAGGAGGCAGGGGCAGCAAGGTACATTTCAAGGTGGGGAACAAACTTGGATGAAAATGATAAAAATGAGCTAAAAGGTACAACAAATTTGTCCAAAATGGGCTAAAAAGTACTGTAGAAACAAATGCATAAAAATCTAATAGCAGAGCGGCCAGCATCCCACAGGGGGCAAGACTTCTCACGGAGTCACGGTGGATATGATATGGTGGCAAGAAGACTTGCTTCGATCATGATCTAATTGCAATTTCAAGCCATTGATTTATATGGAAAAGATACTAAATATTATACTTCTAAGTTCTAAATGATAATCTCCTCTCATACCATTAATCACATTAAATAAAACATTTACAATTACATGTACACAAAATATAACAAAATTTACCAACCGCGAAAGACCCTGATCGCGAAAGACGGGTGACCGCTAGTAAAACTAAATGACAGGTAAACAAAGCTGAAATACAGGACAAGTGAAGAGAAGTAGCATAATATACCTATAATGATTGATGATCAGTTTTTCTTGTTCTTACAAATTACTCACGTTTGGAATCACACCTGACTGCAGAGATGACACAAAAAGGTAATTTTGTGGCGTTTTGATGCGTTTTTGGACAATATAGAAGTCTTCAAGCATGGGACATACCATTAGTTAAACTAGTTTTTGAACAATAGTGCTCATTTCATGCATGAGATAATAAAATAAGTAAAGATTTTGAGTGTCTGATTTCTGTCAACAATGCAAAAATATTATATGCCTATTGCCTAGCATAGCAAGTTTTTTTCATAAACTTGCACAACAGTCATTGCAAAAGAATCTATGCAGAAGAAGTGCTGTACTTTTCTCGCATGGAGGTGTTGTGTTGTTCTATGTTGTTGACAGTAGCATTTACCCTGGTGTTGACAATTCTGTATTAGTATTATGGTTGCGATTTGATGCAGATGAACGCCTTGGTAAATGCTGATACTGACAGAATGGCACCACGACAGACATAACATAATGACATAATTATTGTTTGTTATGATCCCTAGCTTGATGAGAATGTTGACTGCAATTATAATTATGACATATTTGAGTTATGGAAACAATTTCAGAACAATGGGATTTACAGAATGTATCCAACTAAAAATGTTACACAACTCTATTTCTGATTGTGGGATAGGCTTTTACGACAGGAATTCATAACAATTAGTGGGTTTTTAGCGGGTTCGCCGTCGTACAAGTCTATTTCTGATATCACTTTTTAGAGTTAATTTTGTATTTATATGGCCACTTGAACTTGATAAACTGACCAAATTGTTGATCCACAATAATTATATTTTTCTCCAGAATAAATAGCTCCAAGAAATCTACTTTTTGGCAGAAAACTAATGCTGACCTTTATGATTTTAAACACATTGTTTTCTGCACTTTAAGCTGTTCAATGGCTCCCACAATATCCATAAAAAGCTATAAAACAATGATATATGAGGACAAGGTTTGGTCTCAATGAATTCCAAAACGTGCAGTGTCAATTACATAATTTGCATAACTTTTTGCACTTTATAACACGTATCAAGCAATCTATCTTAATCCAGCTTATAACTTGACACATTTGTATTCAAAATGGGAACGCAATCCATCATTTTTATCAATTATGCATTCATATCTCTCAATCTTGTTTAAAGTCCTATTATTCTGAGCAGAAATCTGCAATAAGAACTAAAGAATTTAGTCAACAAAACAATGCTTCATATGGATTAGTGCAGTGGACTGTACTTTACCTTAGTGTTTAAAACTTTGTGTCAAGTACCAAATGATCCCTCTCAAGTTCATTTCATCATCTACAGAGGCTAAGTTCACTTCATCATATGTATATACAGAAGAGCTAAGGTCACTGCATCATATAGGTTACATTCACCTCATCATCTACAGAGGTTAAGTTCAATAACCTTATAAATGAATTGACTGCATGTATATTGTACAATGCACACCTGCTCCTGCTATTATTTGTGAACCCAAGAGCTCAAAAGTTTCCTTGTGCAAAGTTCCAGTACACTGCCTTACTATGTAATGTATGCAAATTATTTAAAAACTTTGTCACAGGTCTGAGGTTTCTGAGTTTTGCCTTTGTGAGTCGATTGTTAACTTTTTCAAGGGCACATGATTTTGAAGCCATACTGGAGTTTTCGGAACATTTGAGTCTTAATATCATTTTAATGTTGAATAGGGCTGTGCAGCTAGTGTTTTAAAACCATACCTCAAAAAATATACAAAATTTGATGAAACAGAGATCCAAACATCAACAAATTACTAATTTTTGACTTCTATATGTTCAAAATTCAGGTAAATTTGCATTTTTCTACAAAATTTTCACACATTTTGCTAAAACTTTCATAAATATTACTGAAAAATCTGCATATTTGTAGATTTTTGGGGAAATCTTGAATAGAACATCCCATATCTCTGAACCAAAGTTCAACCAAAATGCTTGAAAATGCAATCCACCAAACATCTCCACCTTTCCACTATTGAAGAACCCCGGGTTCATTTCCTGCCATGCCAACAACCATCTTAGAACAGAGTCATCTTTCAGCACCAATCGGATTTGACAAGCTCAACTTTCCCCTTTTGTATTAAGCTTAATCAACGATAAGTAATTATACGCCAAGTGTTCAAATAATTGCCTCCTAAAGTTCAATCTTTTAAGAATGTTGTATGCCCCTTACCCAATTCTGATCAGCCTGTTGAGAGACCTGAGCTAGTCGTCTTGGCAATCACAAAACCATGTGAGTGATGGCTGAGTGTTTTGGCTTAACTATAATGGCTTGAATAAAGCCCTTCACTTTTCTATTGTATGGCCGCAAAAAGGCCAACAATTCGACCGGAAAGATATGCCAATTTGGTTAAGACTTGTATAATAACATGTTAGCAAATTTTCTTTTTAGCTCCACCAGGTGGTTTAGAAATATTTAATTGTTAATTTCTTTGAAATTTTATCAAATTCCGTCTAATAAGACAGGACAATATTTATAAGGATTATTAGCACAAGTTTATCACTTCATCTATAATTGAGTGAAAGCTCACAATAAAAAGTGCAAATTTTATGGTTTTGAGCTTGATAATCTAGATAGAAATCTTGATAAAAGTAACCACAAAAGGTATGAAATGCAACTTTGTATAATATGAAGTATATTTCATATCCATTTGGGATACCTTGTGGGTCGGACCTGACTAGTTCAATATCATTCTACATAATGGGTTAACATGATTAGTGAAAACGGGCTATTCCAGTTGAAATCCATACACCCCCTATGTAAGTCATGACCTTAATCTCCAAAACAGGGGACATTGATTTCAAATGGAGTCGCCCATTCAGGTAACCCCATTCAAACTCTTTTTGTGAGATGCCCCAATGTAATTAAAAGCATCTTGAGGGAACAACTTTGAGTTCTCCTTTGCTAATTCTTTTAAGTCAAACAAACCAACATCTATTTGCTGTTAAATTACACATAAGTTTTCAACTCTTGATCTCAGCAAGCGGCTAATTTTTTCAACACCGACTGAGAACCTTACTTCACACCTTTGTCACTTTCCAGTACTAAATCAAGCTATGATGGTTGTGAGTACTGATCTGAAACTTTCAAACCTAAATTTGATTTCAGCACATGCTGCTTGTAAAACCGACAAAATCATCCTCGTTGAAAAACGATATTTGGTGACAACGCCCACCGATTGGTTTGTAGGTGACCTTCTGGTGCCGGCCGTATCTTGCTGTCATAGCGAGGACCTCATACAGTGATGCCCTAATTTATAGCTAGTGGATGCTATGGTATGCTTCTCCTATCAACAATTCCCTCTAATTGGGCTATGTGTATTCAGGGAGCTTCTCTTTAATGCACATCCATCTATATATCTATCTATATATCTATATCTAAGTCAATTGCCGGACTGTTAGTCATCCAGGGTCTTTTTGGCACAAGGTGTATAAAGAAAACTTGATCAATGGGTCATGCTTGTGATCTTACTTTTAATACTTCATTCAATTTTCCAAATGGTGACGGTTTGATGGTCTTTACTAAACGATTTTTGTGTGCTGATAATGTCGCTGTTACAAGGTTCACTATCATTTTCGCGAGGTGATGATTTCACAGTTATAGATTTCTTAGTAATTAGCTTTAGTACATTCTTATCATGCACATTCATGGGTGTTTAATTCGAGAGCCTATTAATGTTGAACCATGAAAATTTAAAGTGTATTTCCACTATTAATCAAAAGCACCATTTCCTTACTTTCATTTGTGTTTTATATCGTTATTTAATTAAGATTCTGACAAAGAGATTGTTTCATTCATTTTGGTCTCAAACTAATTTTTCATTTTTTTAAGCTTATAATATTATCAAATGAAAAAGAAATTGTTTCATGTATTTAAGTCTTGATAACCATTTTTACCCATACTTGCATGGCCCTATCCAGAGCAATACATGACAGGTTAACATTTGACACACTTTTAAACATATTTGACATACATTATTTGACTGTTGCCATCCAGGTTATTTCTATAGTTTGACACCCATATATTTTGTGATATATTTGAATATGACATAGCATATGACTTAGGAATAACCATGTAGTGACAAATACTCACCCATCTAGTGGTGTATACAGCTATTTTGAGCTCAAGAGAGGTGTCAGGTGTACAAAATTTAAAAATAATAAAATAATAAAATATTTCCTGTCAACTTTTGACCATCCACCACTGTAAGATGGTTGTCATCTTGTGACCATCCTCCAAAACTTATGTGTGCTGTAACTGTTTGCAGAGGATTGTGGGTTAGGCCTGTGCATTGCGCATCATAAATCACTGCACTTCCCCCGGACTTTTCCCCTCTTTTGTCAATCGAATGTATGTTAATTCTAACATTATTTATTGTCAACTAAATGCTGAGATGTTGCTGATTTTATTGTCAGACAATTTACCCAATTTTACAGGTCTGCCTACCACTTGAAGTCAGGGGTCGCATTTAAGGAGTTTGCTCGTCCAGGGACTCCTTATTTTTTATTTTGCCCATTTTGGACTCCTTAAATCTAAAGTTGAAAGTGACCGAAGGGTCCGATAAAAACTGTATGGACTCCATAATTTCACGATGCACGGAGGCATAAATCATCAATTAAAAATTTAAAAAATTAAAAGATCAGTAAATCTTTTGAATCATCAACAACACTAATAATTTCACTGGAATATTTGACAGGTTCTGAAGTTTAGAATTTCGGACAGATGGACTCCTTAAACTCTCATCAGACCCCTTAAATGTTGGTTTTGCAGGTACCAAAGGGTCCAGAAAAATTTTGAAGTGCAGGAAAGCATGATTTCATAATGTCTTCCTCTTTTTGTAGTATAGGAAGCAATGTAAACGCACCATCCCTTTGCCCTGGTTTACTCTAATAGTGTTACGTTCAATTTCAAATGAAATTGTTATGATTGCAAGTAATTAACGATAGCCACTGTCAGAGTGTTAAACTTTCAATTATTTTAAGCTTATTGATTACTACCAAGGCAATTAATCCAGGAATGCCAAGCTTCCTTGACCTGAAACTATTCCTTGCATCACATTTCACAAACTAAACCAGCGCATATAGGCCAGCATGAGCAAAAATAGCCTCACCTCCTAAGGCAAAGTTAAATGACCGCTATTCAACACTGATAGTTCAAATTTGACCCAAGCTCCTAAGTATGAGTATTTGTACCCAGAATATTCAAAGGTCATTCAATGAACATACAAGCATACTGGTGTTAAAGAACTGTGGCTTGAGATGAGCATGCTGAGATCTTGTGACATTGCTTTTATAAAAAGTTACACTTGAACATGACCTACCGCAAAATATTGAATTTCCACAATGTGTAATTAAGGACATTGATAGTGTTGAATAAGAAGACATTGTTTTGGCAAAGGCTCATTGTACCTATACAGAAATGTTTGCTGTGGTTGCTATATATAGCCTACACTTTTGTACCACTGTTTCTCTCTGTCTGTTTCTCTCAATTTAAGTCGGGATACATTTGACTTATTTGAGCTTTCTTTACCAAGGGTAAACCACTCTCCAGTAGCTAAGTACTGCTTTGAAGAAAGTTCTGCACAAAAATGATTTATCAAGCATTCGATTCATTTGGTTAACTCAGACACTTTTGTACATTTTGATTTGAGACTTGCATCATCGATGAGACATGCAAGCTAAGCTTTATTGTGCATTTTATGACCAATATCAGAAATACCCTGTGGAAACCATGACAATGCATGAGGTAGTTAGTATGTGTACTTTTTGTGTCTGTGACATTGGTGTACATGCAGACTGCAATAGAAAAACCAAAATAATAAGTAATACAAAAGAATAAACTTACCGCAATTTCTTTCATCCGATCCGTCCGGACAATCCCGTCTTCCATCACAGAAGTATCTGCTATCTAAGCACGTACCATCGCTACAAGCGGTCTCAAACGATCGACATGGCTCTGGAATCGGACAACCAACTTCGTCTGTTCTATCATCGCATTCGTAGTATCTGTTACACCTTGCAAAGTTGGGTACACATTGTCCATTGGAACACCTGAAGCTTGTGTCTTGCGGACACTCAAGTGGTGGAGGTTGAGTTGTAGTTGGTACTGGTACTATTGAGAATATAGTTGTGAAAAATAACACATATAATAGATGAAAGTCAGCCATTTTGGTACAATTCAATTAATATAGTTTTGTGAAATACAACAGGTTATGATGCAAAATCACAGCACAGTTAATAATCCTGCATGCTTCTGCAAGAAGTAGTAGTACTGAATGTTAACTCCCTGAACTCCACTCAAAAATGTTATTGAGAAGACGGGACAATCGATGGAATTGTAAAAATGGGGGTCTGCTAGGTTAAGATCCACAGTCCACCAGAGACAAAATATATGTCAATTCCTACTGATTTTTTGATGCAAAACAACAAATAAATCCAACGAGTTGTTGACAGAAAAGATGAATTTTTGGAAGCACACGATGATCAGCACATCCACATAGAAGACATATGTTGAACTTAGTTGACACTATAGAAGTATGTGTCATTTGATGGTATAAGGTAAAACACTAGTAATAGCACCAATGTGATCTGATATAGCACCAAAAAGTTTGAAAGTCCCCGTAGAGAGTCGCCTCAGTATTTATCTTATGGAAATATGAATACTTTTAAAAGCACTCCAAACGTAGTGTTGACTGAACTCGTCCAGAAAACAATGTTTTGTTTCAATAAGAAGCAGCAAATTGAGTTATCCTGAGAAATTTCTTGTCTGGTCAGTCAATTTAAGCCAAAATGTAGCAAGTCTAACATTACATTGTTACAAAAGGATGGCTTGATAAGCACTTAGTAATGCTAGAATTGTCCAAATGCTAAACTGAGAGTTGTATTTATCGTCAATTTATACAGCAGCAGGGTCAAGTTTTCTTTTTGCAGTAAGACCTCACACATATCCTGTAATGGATTTGGATTTGGATCATTTAATCTCTCAAAAGCAATACTCTGCACAAACAATCGTGGTGAAGAACTTTTTCCCTCCTCTCAGCTCACTCTTCTTATCTCAGTCAGTCTAGTCCTGGATAAACCTTTTTGTGATGAAATTGACTATCTCCCAGAAGACTCTCCGTTTGACCCAAGAGGTGGTAAGGAAGACGGTTGAGTTCACAATCAGCCCTAGGATGTATGGTGCAATGATGAAACTTTAAGCCAGCATCAAAGTCCCTAGTAAATCAACCATAGCAATGGTATAATGGTAAGGGGTATCCTTGGTTGCCTCCTTCTTTCTCACTATGGAGTCGTTTGCTGGGTTCAATCAAGCCACCTCGCTGGTTTGGTGCCTGGAACACCAAGTGACTATACTTGAACCTAGTCAGTGGCTGGCTATGCTGGCAGGCTAATGTGAACCAGTGAACCAATGGTGTGTGTCAATTCAAGTCCCTTTTGTGGTTCACTGCTCCGGCTGACTGACTGACTGCCTGACTGAATGAATGACTGGCTACCAAGCTACCCACCCTAGTTGTATAGTCGCTCCACATGCACTTTTATTTCATTTTGAAAACACTGAGATTAAGTGTTTCTAGAAATAAATTGATACCATGGAACAAGGCAATATTGTAACTTTATGATGAAAATATGGAATGAAAAATTAAGTAAATTTAACTGATGAGCAAACCACACTCTCCGCTATCATAAAAGTTGATTATTCATAACTATTTTTAGCTCAATTTTAAGGAAATTTAACTACAATTTAATGGGTGATACAGTGACAGCCAGAAGTGAGGCATACTTTACAGGCCTGTGTCTTTTCAATGTTAACTGGCAGTCTTGAACTTCCAATTATCTTGGCCACACTTAATCCATACACTTAACCCTGGGTTGCCATACCCGTAATTTGGTAGCCCAATTGGGTGACTTTTGAAGATTTTCCCCATGACTATTGACCATTTTCTGTCCCAATGACCAATGGTTCAGAAAAAATTAGTTGACGTTTAAACCTTCGCACCCACGACTTCGGGTAGTTTTATGCCCTAAATAAAACCAACGATTAAGAGAAAAATTGGGTGACTTTTGAATGATTTGACCTGAATTTTGGCTGAATATTTTTGGCAATCTTGATCACCATGCCAGCCAGTCCGCTAACCAGCCGCCTGCTAGTTCGGTACAACCATGCCTAAGGTTACACCTAAAAGATTGACTATTTAAATTTTATTATACATTGGTCATTTCTATGGGAAATACCAAAATGAGGACAAGTTTTAAGTATTATTAATCAATGCTTAAGGCTTTTCTTTGAGAAAAACAAACAATAACAGCTGCCTAAGCCTAAAGGTGGATATTTTAAACTTGATAATGGTGTGATGGATGGCTGAGAACATGGCATATAAGATTAAAACATTTTCCACTTCTTAAATCTTCAGGAAGGTGCTCCTAAAACCTTGGTAGGTTAAAAATCCTTGTAATAAACTTCTTGACACCACTTTTTTGCAGTATAATAGTAAAACAAATATTTGCGTCTGCTATACCTGCAGCCTTATTACAAGCCAAGTTGAAAACAAAAATAACAGCCATAAGCCATATTTCACACTCACTCTTTTCATGTCTGCAGCATGTGAGAACTTCACCTTTTTCAAGAGCATCAAATTGGGCTATTCCAGTTGAAATTCTTACACCCCCCCCCTATGGAAGATATGACCTTAATCACCACACAGGGAATGTAGATTTCAAAACCAAATATTAAAAAAACACCTTTTGACCATACCATATTAGCAGATGGTTTGTACTGTTTCCAACAAAGGTCTATTTTACTTTCAAGTGTTCTATAATTATATCTCAATGATTTCCGTAACGCTTGTCTGTAGTCTGTATAGCATTATATAGCAAGGCGGCATGACCATGCAAGTCTCTAATAACCTTTACATCCATGGGATTGCATTTTCATCTTGACTATGACCCTTTCTGACACCTTTACTTCTTTTATACCATAAGCTTTCCTCCATAATTCCATATTGTACTTCTATAATATACCTCAGCTAAGCCTAAGGCCATACATGATCAACAGCAAAGACAAAACCCTGTATCACTCACTTAAAATAACCATGTAATGGGCTTTTTCTTTTGTTCCATGCGGCCGGCCGGTTTGGCTTTGAGCTACAAACTGGACACCTGATATCCGTGATATCATCTAGACCTGCTTTTGTACAAACTATTTAGTTAAATACAATAATGGTTAAAAGGCTTCATAAGGTCCTAATGTGAAAATACTGCATTGGCTTCTATTCACAAAAGTATCTATAAGCTTAAATAAATTGGGAAATTCTGATTTCAGATAGGTTAATTGGGGTTATGAACTCTTTGTGTTCTGGACAATTAACACTTTCCATTAGAAAGTCTTTTGATTAATTTCATATAAAATATTGTTTTTTTAAATGATTTACAACTATCATCATCATAACTCAAATCAAAATGAGTATATATATCCCATCCCAATCCAAACCACCATATCAACCCTATATCAAGGATAGCATAACATATCGTTTTATCAAGCAAATGCAAGTTAGAATGATAGCCCTATCTCGCATACTAAAACAACAGGTTTTAACGCATAGAAAACATTAAAATGTAAGCGATCCATGCAATCAGTGTACACCCATGCTATTAGACTACCAATCATATATATTATTCTTCATTGGTATATATTACATATATGACATTCCAATACATATCACACTAATGTTAACCTGGCGTACATGAAGGTGAAATCAGAACACCGCTGAGTACATTTAATGTAAGATGCATTAGATTTTCTTTTGTTTGATGCTTTCAATAAGATGTTGTGAGGTCATTTGGGAACCAGTATAAATAAAAGTTGGATGACATTTTCAATCATTCTGGATGCTATTATATCAATGTTAGATCTTACAAAAATGTAAAATATCCTTTGCTTTGGCTTAGAAAAGCAGTCATATTGGGCCATGTCAATCAACAAAGTTTAACTGCCGCCAACACCAAAGTTGTACCAAAAGATCTTTTGGAAATATAGTTCTTTATTTCTCTGGTACTGCAAATAAATAAATAAATAGAATTTTGACCAACTTTTCATTTGTAGCCTCTGAATGAAGGTACTTATTCAATATTTTTGTCATTTTCATTCTAAGAAGACAAATGGCAAATCTTCAAAATAATTTTATATCAAATTTTCTTTAAAAAACCAGCTAATTTCAACATTCCCGCAAAAAGTGGACCATTAAGATGTCATATATTGCACATGATGCTCACACATGATTGAAGGCAGTTAGATACTTTCACAGTGAACTTGATCCCTATGCTCAAAACCATTAGGTGCATTAGTGTCAAATCATGACTTAAAATTGGTTTCAGGCTTCTAAATTTGTGACATCACATAAACCTAATGGTAGATCAAATAATCATAACTAGATGCAGTACATAATTGTTATCACATTTAACTGTTTTACCATGTTTGGAATAGTGTCAAATCAAGACTCACAATTTATCGTTTAAAATGCTGACATCCCCCTGATACATCACAAATGATTGTGGCAGTACATTATTACATTTATTCACCATGTATAAAAACCATTTTGAATTAGTGTCAAATCATGACATAAAATTTATTTTTCTTGCTAATTTTGATATTACCATACCTTACTCTATCATGCCTATCAGAGACAGAACTGTCATTGTGTGTATGCGTGGGATGGCCAGTGTGCTGTAACACACTGAACTTTTGTGGCATTTCAAACACAAATGGACAACTCAGTTGGTAGGTACATAGAATACAACTGTGATTATTTCTATTAGAGAATTATTCAATTTAGGAAACAGGAGGGGTGGATTACATCCTACTCAAGTTCAACAAAAAAGATATAGCGGAGTCTTTAGTAACCTGGTCACAAAGTACACCACTTTATTGCACTCTACAGCCTCTCTATTACCGTATTAAATGTCTATAACGACGTAGTTCAGATATATGACTGTTTAACTTTATTAACTTTTATTTTGAATGCCTATTTAAATTTTGAACAAATCATTTATATTTATCTAACGGTAAAAAATGAGTGCATGTCTTTGATAAAACATTAAAACAAGATAGACCCCTTTCTAATTTCTAATGTATGTGTGTATCTTGTGACAATTCTACCATTTCCTTGGATTTATTTGCATCATGCAAAATCTATGAACACGATAGATCCTAATTTAGGATAGTATGCTCATGACTATGATAGTAAATTAATGTCAGATTTTGTTTGTGGCAATTTAATACATCTTCCAACCTTAGTGAATGCAGGTAATGTCTAAATTGTTTTACAAAATGTAAATCCTTTATTTCGTAAGAATGGTGTTACATTATATCCTGCTCATCTCAAGTCACCACACTGCTTCCGAATTCCACAGTCTCTCAGGTGTGATTGTGGCCAACCAAAATCAGTGGATGTTTTTGAGCAACATGAGTACATGTCTAAGCTGAATGTTACACTCACTAGGTTAGGTTAAATATCTCTTTGAGATGTCAGACTTAATTCCTATCACTGTGTTGTCCTGGTCTAGCCATACATCCATTCTTGAAGCATGGGGGAAGTCCTATAGTTAACTCACAGTGATATGGATAACAAACTGACAGGTATATCAATGTCATGGCTTAGGTCAAATACGATGCTACTATCTACTGACAAAAGGATGGTGAAACTGTTGAAATTTGTTACCATCTCCTGAACATGGCATCCAATCCTCTGGGTTCAAAAGGTTTTGCACCAACCTGAAACACTATAGTCCCAGAGGTGAGCAAATTTGTAGTTGTGAGAGGAAAAATTATCAGTTCTCTTCATGGTTTTGATGCTAGTATTCTTTCTTCAAGTTCAACTTTAATATTGAATTCACTCAATACTGTTCTCTCTTGGTGAGGAAATGAATACCTTTAACACTGTTGCACCTCATTTACATCAGAAATATTTGCAGTTTAGTTTTTAGTTTACCTTTTCCCTCTCATGATAATATCCTTCACAAAGGACTTTGGTATTTCACAGGTATAAAAAGTAACTTTCAAGATACAGATCAGTGATAAATCTATTGCAAGATCATAATATGATGCCCAAAAATGCTATGTCAATGCACGTACCAAAACCTCTTATATAGTTTCCTGCATACTGTTCTACACTGAACTTTCATAACATTTAGGCGTACCGGTATATATTATTTTATTTACCTTTTCCCTACACATGACAATAACTTTCCAAAGTAATTTTGATATTTCAAAGGACTAAACTGAAATGAAATGCATTAGATCATGACTGATCATTGAGATACTGATCATTTAAATCCACAAATATGCAAAGTAAATGCACGTATATATACCATAACCCAGTTTTTTTGTATATACCTGCTCTTGGTTGAACTTTCGAAGCATTTAAGTGTATATTATTCAAGCTGTGCCTCTCTATGTTGTGATAGTATTAGGTAGTAATGTCATACTCAGGGCAGACATGGATAGGTAATAACTTGAATACATGCCAGACAGACAGATAGACAATCAGTGGAAATATCTACCTGCTTAAATAATAGGCAAACGCCTTACTTGCTACACTTGCCGTGTTCAAAATAATAGGTCTGGGTTTTGTATGGTGCACACCACCCACAAGTTACTTTCTTCATTGTCAAGACTATAGGGACATGTTTGCATATAGCATTTCATATTGAAACATTGCTATTGAAATTGTTCAATTAGTCTGAAAAGTCAATGCTTTGATCTGGGCCATGAGACAAGCTGTACGTGCTTCATTGGATGATGCCTTTATGATGTCACTTGTCAGAAATGAGCTCAAGTCTTCGAAGACTTTGAAGACTAAGTAAGCTATACTTATTACTATGATCAGCTCTTAATAGGCGAGAATTATTCGGCTTTTGTTACTGCGCGCATCATTTAAGTCCCAACTTACGTTTGCGTATATTCACAAAAGCATGTGTCAGTCAAGCAAAACATAAAGAGTAGCGGAGTGTTTGTATGTTATTCTATATCAATCCACAATGTTATGAGTCCTGCCAATTACGAGCTGATCAGAGTATATAGTGAAAGCAAGGGGACAGTGGATGGTTAAAGCAAGGGGACAGATGATGGGTACCAAATTTATTACTCACATTAGCTTATAATTTAGGCTCTTCTGTGGAACTAAGAAGGATTAAATTTTTAACATTATTTATATTTGATTGACAACAAAGGCCTCACAGTTGGTTTGGGGTCCCTATGCATCTGACATACTGAACATTCTGCTAGCTCCCAGGGACTCAACTACATCACAAAAACCTTACTACTGTTTAGTGAATATATAAACTGCTCAATTTGTATTTATGTGTAAGTCAATGATTTGAGACAATTTGACAACAAACGAGATATTTCATGCTTACACAATGCCTCACCATGCTATGTTAAGTAGGGTTATTAATGGCAAAGTTATATCCATTTTGAAAACTTTCCTATGTATTTCTTTATTTTTTAAGTTTTGTCTAGGTTGTATTGTTGTTTGGTCCCCACGGAAACCTTAATTTACGATTTTGTGTAACTTTCAGGGATACTATATGATTGAAACTGTTTGTACATGTACCATACCGAAATATTTGAAGCATAAACATGTCCCTTAAAGCTACCTTCAACCAATGTTAAGCAACCTTTACCAACATCATCTTCAATGGCAAAGTTGCATGAAATCAATGCATTTATAATGTGTATAAATCAACACTAAGAATTATTCTTGAGTTTGATTAATGGTACACAGACTGCACAAATCTAAATATTGGAAATCCAACTGTGTACAGACATACAAAAAGAATGTGAAGCAAGTCTTAAAACCTGGCATAGACAAATTTAGCTTAGTTATGATCCACAGTTCCTTTTATCCAAACAAGCAATATCAAATGGAGTGATGTATAGACTGTACAGAGTCATTATGATGGTGATGAAATCATCCTGATACCTATTACTTTAGGAATGGCAATTACTTTTATAACTGTAGATTGCTGCTCATACCAATGCTGTGAGATATGCAGGTTCTATTAGCTGCGTAAAATGTTTCATCAACATCTAAATTTGGTTCAATTATAGCACCATCCCATTTGACTATTTGATCGTGGTCCTAATTTCTTTCTTCAGAGAGTGGTAACTACTTTGTCTTGCTAACTGGGATTGTAAATAGTTTTGGCTCAACTTTAAGATGGTTTTGTATCATCTTGTATCCCAGTGTAGGGTGTGGCCTTAAAGCAAGTACAAATGTGTGACCAATTGCTTTTTTTACATAGTACCCACCCAAAAAGGTTCCACCCTACCAGCACAAATACCCACTCCCCTCAAAATGGAATGAGCAAGCTTGTAGCCAAGCACCCTTTTGGGACCAAATTTAAATAAAAAATTGAAAAATTGCCCTTAAACAAGTTGAGCATAATCAGAAAAATTCCCTTTGACTTTTGCTGATCCCAAGATCAAGAATTTAAAATAGGTATTGTAAAGGAAAAATAGCTTCTAGTTTCAAAACAACAAATACTTTGAACTTTTCACAAATAATTCCCATCTTTAAACCTCTAATTGAAACAGGAGCCTAAATGCACGACCTATGGAACAAGTTGGTCTTTAAATATTTTAAATAAATATATTTTAGGGGCTCCATATTTAGCGCCATATTACATGGCGGCACAACAAACGAGCTAGGTGAATTGTGATAGTTTTGATATTTGCGGTTCTAAGTCCAACCAATTGTACTAAAGCAACAAACGTTTATTGTTCATTGTTTCCTCTAAAATCACACACAATAGCAGAAGAAGCGTTACAGTTGCAATGCCTTTGTGCTCTTAAGCTTGCCTCAAGATATCCACAGTACAAAGTTGAGCATAAAAATGTCCCCCTGGGTTTTTTTACAAGTACAATTCTTCTGCAGATCCCTACCTTTGAACCATATGAAAGAAAGATAGATTGGGGTCCAAAAGTGAATTGGAATTGGGCACAAAACAACTCATTCATAGATCTGCGATATGGTCAGGTATACGTAACTTGCTGTTGTGCACAAAATTGGTCTTGGTATATAGAAAAGATTCATTATTTAAGAAATGTCTGATTCAACTTACTGATTTCTTGTGATTTCCTTGCCTTTAAAGGGATCAAGATCTTGTAAAGTGAGCTGGTAGTTCTTACGTGCTATTGATAAAAAATGTATTGCCAGGGGCAAGCAGCTTACTACTATGTCTGCATCATTCCTCTATCCTTTTTTTTCGTAATATTTCTTTTTCTTACATGTTTGATGGTATGTTGGCTTTAATCGTGCCGACACTAAAATATCTTTGAAATTTACCATAATGAGTCTTATTATACAATGTTGTACAGTTGTAACATCTATTAACATGTCATCAATACTATATTAAAGAATTGAAGCTACAGATTTCTATTGAAGTGCTAACATTTGGGTTGATTAATGAACCAAACATTTTATCCTGTTTTCAAAAAATGCATGCGTAATCAAACCGATTTCTTTTCAAGGTTTATTTCAAGTCTAGTCAAACTCATAATTTACAGAACTGCAATTTAACAAAATTAAAGTTTTATTTTCCAGCAAAAATTCCATTCCTGAGTTAATTTTGCCCATAATCTAATTACATTAAAAATAGGTCAATCTGGCCAGTAACATCTGACACTTCTATAACTAGAACTTGACATGGATTTGGCACCTAGGGTCAGCGCTATATCATTGTTGGTAGTATTGCACGATATTATACACTACAATATATCAGGGCACAGTTCTCTCACCCCTATAGACTTGTACGATCATACAATGACCTTTGTATGCATTGGATACTGAAACACAATTCCCAAAATATAAAGTCAAATTTTGAGTAACTATTACTGTTGACAGGAGGTTATTGAACTGTGTCATGGGTATGAGACTGTATTGGTTATTCGTGATTAGGGTTGGTATGGAAGGAACTTTTTAAATGGAATACCAGCTGGACTTGCTGAAAGCTACCATAGCATGTAGCCATGATGGAAGCAGTAATGAACTTAGCCCTGAACTTGAGGGAAATATCAAGACATTAAACCAAGGTTGCCTGCCACAAGTTGCACTACCCTGCCAAAAATCTGAAATTGCTCATTTTTGAAAGAATATTTCCTGGGAAATTCAAAATGCTTTATGCAAACTGAACATTGCCCTCCTATTATTGTGTCTGCCATTCTTCTTATGGCAATCTCCTTTATTATTTTGTTGATTTTTTTAAATGTGTAAAAAACTGGCAATGCTGGCAAACATATCGAGACATTTTGATTTTTAAATGTCTAGATATTTTTGCCAGGGTTTTCATCATTTATTGGTGCTAACACATAAAAACAGGAGCTTAAATAATAGATTATTACAAGGTAAGGGCAGGGGTTTTTGGACTCTCTATGATGCATTTATATCAATTTTACCTAATACAGGAATTATTATTGAGAATTTTAGTACATTTTCGATCAAATTTTGTTTTGGCTTAGGAAGATTTTCAACATGGGGGGAGCTGAAATTGAAAAAAAGGGTGCGTAGTGTAAGCACATAGACACGCAGTGTATGTGTATATAACTTGTAAAACACTTGTGTTGTCTGCACGCTACAAAACGTTCACACTAATCTGGCATTGGGCTCCTACATGTATGTAGAGTTGCCCATTTATGTTACAAGGTAAACCTTTTGCATCAGAGAGTAAATGGATTTTTAAGGTGCTGCTGAGGACTGACCAAATTGCCTGGTCCATGGTCAAGGGCAGGAAACAGAATGAAAAGCAATTGGAATTTTTCAGTTTGAACTTGTACCTGTTTAGTATCATTAAAATCAAATAAATTTTTAACATTTCTGTAAATTGCATGACCTTAATGGGATTTGGAGATATTATTCTTTAGTTTATTAAGTTTGATTGGAATTGACAAGGCTCCTACCAGGGGTTGTAACCTCTGACATAACAAAAACTATTGTTGTTAAATATAAGAGTCTTTCATTCTAATCTTCTAATAATCTGCAATTAATGTCTGATAAAATAAGAACAAAACCACCATGGGAATCAGGCCAGTATGCAGAATTTTAGTTTTTGAGAGGGGGTGCAGAATTTCAAAAATATGGACCTTTTTCCACCAGCAAAATCACTTGCATGCAAATAGTGGACTCCACCCTCTACAGGACTATTTAGAACAGTCTAGTATGGTGACAAAAGTAGTCCCTTTTATCATTTTCTTCCTAATTTGGACTTTTTGATATTTTGGATAGAAGTTAACTTTTTTGGAGGCACATTTTTAAGGAAGCCACAGCCTCTTGAATACAGGCTCAAATAAAATAACTAAATCCAACCATCAAATAAGATCTATCAGTAGGTCAAGCTCAAAAATAAATTCACAACCTTAGCTCAAAATTGTCCAATCTGTTTACCATTCCATGCCACCTTTTCCAAACACACATTGTATATTTTAGTGTGATAAATTTACTGCTAGCTTTCAACCAATTCCCAACCCCCACAGAAGAACCATAGCATTGTCCTCCATACACAGTTCAACAAACACCTCATATCATCTATATTTAGCAATTTGCCAGATTCCCATGCAGCTTTACTTTGGATTTATATCAAATGAAAAATGGATTTGACTTTCTCCCACTGTAATCAATATGGATGATCACGTTTTATATGTACAACATGTGGGCGTATAGGTTATCTTGTCAGGCTCCTACACACAGCCATTCTGCACTTCCAGGTTTAGGTATTTCATAAACACAAACAATACAATGTAAACTTTCATTTCACTAAACTTATGACCCTTAACTTGCCGACTAGACTACTGTCCCTGGACTACTCTATTCTGAATGGAGCAAAGGCTGTCCTCTGGGGAAGAATTATAGCTGGAATAAATTTGTGGTGATACAGAAGACTGCCCTCTGCAGGCCAATTACTTCCAATTAAAACTTTTGGAAAACTTTTTTAGTAAGGGAAGCACTGCCCTCTATTGCTCATAATGCACACAAGCAAAGTGGCAACATGCAATACTGCCCTCTGTGATTTTTAACTTCTTTATAAATGGAGAAAAGGCATCACAGACTTGAGGGCATGGGACCACAGTAGTGCTGAATATCATTATAATGTTCATAGAGATCCATGATAGCTTGTGTTGGGTTCACAGAATGCAAGAGTTACACATTCAATCATTCATGTTTCTTTGCACTTGTTCATTGACTTACTTTCTGAACACACAACCTGTTTGAAGCCAAATAAACCAAAGAGTTTATATTTTGCTCTCCATGGGCATCTTTGAAATAAACCAATTCACCTTTTTGGTCCCAGAATCCTTTGCAAAGAAAAACCAAATTATGTCATCGTCTACACACAGATTGTGCATGCCGAACTGGTCAAGTGTGCGCAGTAACGGCAGTAATGATGTGGGTATCAGCGATGAAGGAATTACTGTTTCATTTGCAAAGGCTTTTGGGTATACCAAAATGCTCATTATTCTGTTGTATCTTACCATTGATAGGCAGCCATTCTAATTTTTCCGGTGCTACCCTGTATGCGCCTAGCTGGCCACTCTTCACTGCTCTTTCCATCACCATAAATAGAACGGTTTCACTATAAAAGTTGGCTGATCCTAAGTCAAAATGAGCTTCTACATTCCCTGTTTCCGATTTTCTACAAAAAAGTACATTTCAAGTATTGTTAGCTCATAAAAAAAAGTTGGAAATTAAGTAATGGGAGTTCAGAACCCTGTAACATTTCAATGTGATCAATTTGAACAATATTGGCAGTACAAATTCTTACTGCATTGCGGGATGGTTTCGGCAAAATTATGTACAGTGCAAAATATTGATTTACTTAAATTTAGAAAAAAATATAGCAATCTCATAAATTAATGTAGACATCAAAAACAATCTGGCAAATTAAATTCGGATTGCTTAAAAATGTTTGCTCAGCAGCATTTCTATAATTTTGTTGAGATGCCAGAGGGCGCTATATAATTTACCCCATCTGAAACCTATTTGTCAGGAATCAGGATCCTGAACACACAGGTTTAACCCATTTTGCCTTGAAGAGAATAGAAACTGCCACTAACTTATCTATTTGGGTTCAAAAGTATCATGTAACTTATAAGGTATATTGCTGATAGTGATCGATAGGCAAAAGTGATGCATGCTGGGAAGACAAAGGGCTCAAATTCGCAATCTCTGGTGACAAATTCTATAGCTTTGCCCGTCAACCTTGAGCAGCAATATACCTTATTAAAACACTTACCTAAATTGTAGGATGGTAGCAAATTGATCCCCTGGTACACTGGTATAAAGATATTCTACATCTAAGATGAGCTGTTCAGAAAGCTTTTGAAATGCTGGTGAAGTCCTATCAGCCAAGTCCGTTACATAAGGAGCATCGGTAAGTGTGACAAATACTCTGTAGTACGCAACTGAAGTAGACCATGAGTACAAGGGTTAGATACAATATTTATTCATGACATTATGCTCTTTGAGCAAGTGCAAATGTGACTAGGGGACACTCAACCATAATAGTGTAGGCATGCATGATATTTTCATTATTATGTTTTTGATGAATCCAAATGTGTGAAAATATTGGACCCAAACCATAATAATGATAAAATTGGATGCTCTACGCCCAATATTTATTGGTCTCGCTATGAGTTTTAAAATAATTGGACTCGACTACGTCTCATTCAATATTTTAAAACCCATAGCTCGACCAATAGGGGCTCAAACGATCAATTTTATATCAAAATACCCCCTTTTCATCAAAAAACAAGGATTTTAATTTTGAACCAAATTTACTGCTTTAAACAAGTGTGGACAAAATTACCACCGCCCACCCCCCCCCCCCCCTCCCCCACACACATGTATACATGTTCAAAGAAGAAAAAGAATTGGTTCTATATTTTTTGGGATACATAATTTGGATTTAAAGCTCATCTTTCTTTTGTACTCAACATTTCTGTCTATAAATCATATTCAGATTAAAAAGCACTCCCATCTGTGCAACTTGGAGAGTTGTAGAGTTGTAATTCAAAAGGGTAATAGTAGTCTAATAAATAATATAAAATGTTTCATCTCTAGTCTAACCACAGAAACATGGTTTAGAATAATGGGTTTTATCAGTAGTTTCAGTTTTCATCATCATCCTTGCTTCAAAAAGAGGTCATTTGCTAGGTCATGATCTTTTACAAGCATTACATGGTACTCAACATAGTTGCTCTGACACATTGATTGTGCCCTATACACAGGGAAAATATGCCACATAGTGCCAGGTTGGCACTTGCCAACTGATGCCAATGTGGCATTTGCCAGGTTCGGCCAAGAAGAATGTGCAAGGGGTACGCACAACCAGGCATTTGCAGTCACGGGCCAAATTGGCATTTGCCATCAATATCCAGAGTGTCAGAAATCATTGGCATCTGCCAATTGTACCAGGTTGGCAAGTGTCAATCTGGCAGGGGTTGGCATTATCATTTTTTTGGTGATTTATAGATTTGTATTATTTTTGAACAAAAATGAGATTTTTAGATGGTTTCCAGCGGTGGTTCCCAGTGTTTTAGGCTCCATATTGTTTTGAACATACAAAACATTGCATGATCTTTGTTTTCATTGGTTTTTGTAATTTGAATAAATCAAAACAATGATTTTGTATAAAAAACAGCTATTTCTGATGATTGAATTTCTTTTTCATGTGTTTTTAATTTTATTATTCTAATTTATTTTGGAACAAAATGCAATTTTGGATGGTTTCCTGTGGTGGTTCCCGGGTTAGGCTCCAGGTCGTTTTGATAATAATTATGAATTTGCAGGTTTGTACTTTGATGTGTTTTTGTTATTTTCAAGATTTAAATTATAATGGAACAAAAACAAAAATGCATTTTTGGATGGTTTCCTATGGTGGTTCCCGATGTTCTCGGTTCCGTGTTGTTTTGATAGTAATTGTGCATTGGTTGATTTGTGCTTTCATATGTTTTTGTTACTTTGCAAGATTTACATTATTTTGGAACATTGAATGCATTTTTGGATGGTTTCCTGTGGTGGTTCGGTGTTTCGGCTCCGTGTTGTTTTGATAGTAGGCCTACTGGTGCATTGGTAGTTTGGGCTCTCTCATTTGCAAGAATTAGGCCTAAATTATTTTGGAACAACAATGTATTGTTAGATGATTTCCTGTCCTGGTTCACGGTGTTTTCGGCTCCATTTATGCATTTTTAGATTTGTGTTCAGTCGTGAGCTCCCTCAAATGCTGTTGTATGTGAAAGAGCTCTAATGACAAATTATCATACCAAACAAGTAAATGTGCACGCCGCAAAAAAAAGTAGATTTAAGATTATTCAGATGAAAAACTAGTGTGTGTTTCAGTCAAAAGTAAGAAGAAACGCCATTATTAAACTTAATTTTTTGTTTGCAATTTAAATAACACAATCTTAAAAATCACAATGAAAGATAAAACGGTTTTGTACACAATACCACGGAAATGGTGTACATATTGGCGTAAATCAACCGGGAGGTTGACAAGTATTGGCGAAGATTAAATTAACTGAGTTTTGAAATTTTCAGTCTCTTTTAACATTCTGTTTACTTTTTTATGGCTTGAAGAACTGAATCGCCAGATTACGCAGCCCACCACTCGCATGGCGCAGAGCGCCACATAAAGTTCATTGCGCGTGCATCGGTAGCGTAATTTTAGCGCTAATCGCGGATAAGCCAAGTTGATTGATCGGTGACGCAAAATCACGCACGAGAAATGCATTATTTACGATCTGCATCATTTTCTAGCTCGAAGGCTCACATGCATAAACGGCTATCTTCTGAAGATAGCATTGCGGGCCTAATAAAGCAACAGAAAACATTTCACGCATTTGAAAAACATCTGTTGTTAGGAAAGTTTGTTTTTGATGTGTTTTGTTTGTTTGTTTTTCCACTATCTACTCAAGATAGCGGTTTTTTTTATAATAAAATAGGCCTAAGAAAGTAAGATAGGTTGACAATATTTTGTTATCTACCATTCATACATACACGCTATGTAACAGCGCGCGTGATTGGTCGAGAGCCGGGCATAAACAGCGTTTATGCCCGGTATCCCGGATGTGCGATCATCGGGTAGGGGAAATGAAGGAAAATCGTGTTTTTTAATAATGTTACTTGTAATTTTTTGTTATTATTTTGATGAAATAAGAATCACAAAATGTTCTGGTATGTATGAACGGGGCCCCTCGGGCATAAACAACCGTTTAGTCATGAAAATATATGAATGAACCCCTAATTTGAAACCGTATGAACTTATTTTAAAAAAAATTTCACTCCACGGAAATTTCATTTGGTATATTTTTTGTACTACATGTTTGTTGTTTGTTTGCTTGTTTGTTTGTTATCTACGCAAGGTAGAATTTACGGTGTGATTTGCAAATCATTATAGGCCCTTTGCGACATCACGAATCATGCATATGCTGTCAAAAAACGCGCTCAAATCCTACTTACGGCCTGCATCATTTTGTCGGCACTGCAAACGGCTTTACGGGCTTAATAAAACAACGCAGAAAATATTTCACAAATTTAGAAAACGTCTGTTAGGAAAGTTTGTTTTGATGTTTTTGTTTGTTTATTATTATTTGTCTGCTTGTTAGTTTTTCCGCTATCTACTCAAGTAAAATACAAAGAAATTGAGAAAGGTTGAATATATTTTGTCAGGCCTATCTACTGATGATAGCATTATAAAACCTAATGAAATAATACAAAAAGAAGGAAATTATAAGACTTAGCATGAGACGAGTCAGAAAGATAATTTGATATGTTTTTGTATATTTCATGTTTGTTTGTCTGTTTTTGTTTTTTATCTACTCAAGATACCATTTACAGTGCGATTTGCAAATCACCCGTTATGACATGCATCTGTGAACACGCTTGTGAGCCGCCATTAGAGGCCAGAAGGATTCAGGCTACTTACGGCCTGCATCATTTACGATCTGCATCATTTTCTCGGAAGGCGCTCGCGCAAACGGCTATCTTCTGAAGATAACATTGCGGGCCCAATAAAGCAACAGAAAATATTTCACACAGTTAGAAAACATCTGTTAGGAAAGGTTGTTTTTGAGGTTTTTTTTTTTGTTTGTTTGTTTATTCCGCTATCTACTAAAGATATATATTTTTTTTGATAAATTACAAAGAAAGTAGGCCTAAGTAAGAAAGGTTGACAATATTTTGTTATCTACTGATGATACCATTTGGAATTGTATGAACCAATTTCTTGTTTGTTTGTTAGAATTTACGGTGTGATTTGCGGCACCAAGCATCATCTGCTCAAAAAAACCCGCTCAAAGCCTATCTACGGCCAGAAAATATTTCACAAATTTAGAAAACGTCTATTAGGAAAGTTTGTTTTGATGTTTTTTGTTTGTTTATTTATTTATTTGTTTGCTTGTTAGTTTTTCCGCAAGTAAAATACAAAAAAAATGAGAAAGGTTGTTCGTTAGGCCTATCTACTGGTGATAGCATTTTTAAACCTAATGAAATAATACAAAAAAAGAGGAAATTATAAGACTTAGCATGAGACGAGTCGGAAAGATAATTTGGTATATTATTGTATTTTCCATGTTTGTTTGTCTGTTTTTTTTTGTTTGATTTTTACCTACAAAATGAATTTTTGACAATTTTTGTGCTGTAGATCATAACAAAAAAACACTCTTTCCAATTTTTTTAGTTTTTGATATTAGCCTTATTTTTTTGAGATATTGACCATAGGCCTATAAAGCATCAAAATGTACTTTTTAAAATTCACAAACGCCTATTTGCACAAAATGATGCCTAAAATTGGAAATAGACTAAAATATAAGAAAATGAGAAAAACGTTTCTTAAGACGATCAGGCGTGTGATGATGAACACAATTGCTTAATAAATGCTGTATTCATTGAGTTATCGTGTACCAAAATCGTCATTTTACCGAGAAAATGAACATTGAAATAAAGGCAGTTGAAGTTTAAAGTGGTCACATTTTGCACTTTGATCAAAGATCACAGGAGAATGCGGCATTTCTCGTCTTTCTTCCTTACATTACGTGAACATCGAGTAAATCCACAGCCCCTTGAGAAGTTTTTGGGCGAAATCTTTTCATATCTTGATGTTAAAATCGGGGAAAGAACTTGAAAAAAAAAAATCACAGTAGCTAAAACGGAGCCCTTTGACCGCAAGGTTTTTTGAAATCAGTGCTTCCGTGGTGCTTCCATAAGATGCGCCGCAAGATGCAGATAATCGTTGCGTATGCGTAAGCGTATCCGTGCGTTAACAAATTGCGCGACTACAAAACGCGATGTGTTGTTCTCGCGTGTACCCGATGGTACAACAAAGGTTTCCTTTCCTTCTAAATTGCGGAAACAAGTGAAATAGTGAAATAAAATCCATAAAATAGAACAGTTAGAGTTAACAAATCTGGATTATTTTTTCTTGTATTTATGAAAAACATAACAAAGTAAATACATTTCAAAAAACTCAATTTCGCGAAAGAAACAGTGCCTACCCCCCATTCCAGAAAAATACAGAACTAATTTTTTTGCGATTAAAAAAATATTATCCTGTTTTGGCAAATGAAACATAGCTAAATCCTAATCCTTTAGTTAGTCCTAACTGGAGATAAAAGAAAAAGTTCACTATTTCACTAATATCTTGAAAAAGAGCCACAAACATGCATTTTCGGCATGTTTTCTGACAACCGAGTCACGAAAATCACAAAATTTGACTTTTATTACTATAGTAAGAATTCCAATTGAATGAACGCAGCTTTCAACTGCTGTACTCGATCCAACCGCGATCGTATATTGCGTATTTCAAACTACAACGCGAACGCACGACCTTGGATACAATGCTATCCAATTACAAGTGCGGTGGCATGGTTAGATTCACTTCCGCGTTACTCACGCACAGTCACACACGCTGGCGTACATCGCGCAGTGTACGCAATCATTCGTCACGCTATTGAAAGCTGCGTTCATTCAATTGGAATTCCCACTATAGGATAATGTTATTTTTATTCAAAAAAATTATTAGTTCTGTATTTTTCTGGAATGGGGAGTAGAGTACACAGCCACGTTAATAATACTTGTATGATTCACTATTTTCGCTAAACTCGTACTCGTATGATAAGCATATTTCAGCAGCTCAATGATCTAAAGGTTTAAAAGCACGATAGGAATGAAAAGGTAAAACATAATTGGGGTGTTCTTATGTCAGTTTGTTACAATTTCAACTATTATGAAATTATCAAAATAGAATAGCTAAATTATTTGAAAAGTACATGCTGGTGACTGTTTTGAGGAATATACATGGCGTACGTTAAAATAAATGTTCGGGTAAATGTCAGCAAAAAATATAAAACTTTCTTCAGAACTTATACTAGCAGCTGTAGATTGCGGTTATTTGAAAATGACTATACATAGGCCTTAGGCCTACCCGCACCCTAGTCAACACAAAAGTTGACAACCATGAGAGTTACCAAATTGAAATTGCGCGGAAAAGGGGTTATTTTTTTACAAGCAGCAAGGACTAGCCTGAATCCTTCTGGCCTCTAATGGCGGCGCCTTTTATTTACCCACAATCCTTCACATTGCCTTAACCTGATGACCGTGCGTAGTTGTTGAAAGACTGAAGGATCCAGCCTAAGCAAGGATCGTGAAATTGGCAAAATATGGTGTAGGGTCTATTTAATTTGTTGACCTCGAATTTGCATGAAAAAGGGGGGTAAATTTGATGAAAAATCATTGCAAAGGGGATCTTTGAAAGATTTGGTTACTCTCGTGGTTGTCAACCTTTGTGTTGAGGGGGGGGGGCTACATAGGCCTATTTCTTTTACAACCATGAGTAAGATGAGTCGAGTAGACCTACCGTTTGATGGCTAATATTTCAACAGCAGTTTCATTATTGGTGTTATTCGACATAATCATTTTTTCGTTTGTCGTACATCATTTTTGTAAAATCAGTTGATTTTGAGAAAATCAGATTTCAAAGTTAATTTAGCTTTATTCCGTGTTAATTTATGTACAAACGAAATAAATAAAAATTGACACAAAACGATGTCGTATACATTTTACAATTTTTAAACTGCTGAACTTTTGTATCACTAAATTGAATATATTATGACGGTTATGACAATGTCAGGTTTCCAAAGATTACATGTAAATAATACATGTAGAACAAAGGACTCGTTGACTTGAAATTGTAGAGGGAAATTTAAATGCAAATAGAAATGGTGCTGGTGCAATATCACTCGTAATTGAGAACAGAATTTTTCACAAATAATAGGAAACATAACCTACTACCCTATTACAGCTTGCTACATAAAATTATTTAAATGTCGGTAAGTATTTAATTTTAATTTTATTCATTTATCAATTCATCTTATTTTCATTTTTAAATAAACATGCTAATTTATTTTGAACTAAAAGCGCCTGAGGGCAGTTGAGTGATCAAACCGTTGTAGAACAGAATATTTGATTAAAATACTCATGTGTGCAACATCGTTTTTGGTGTGTTTTCTAAGAATGTATTTTTCGTCCAAACCATTAGAGGTAAAGACATGATTTTTTCACCAATAATAGAAAACATACTATCCTGTTACAGCCTACAAACACAAATTATTTAAATGTCGGTAAGTATTTTATTTTAATTTTTGAAGTTGGGTACAGTTCATTTTAAATCACCCTGTATTTTAAGATTATAGCCTATACACGCCCTTAATGCCCTTATAATAAATAATGCCCTTATAATAAATAATGCCACTTAATAAAATACAACGTATTTTTTCTGTAGAGATCTTGCACGAACCCAGCAAACACAAATTATTAAAAAACATTTTTTTAACATTTGTTTTACATATTTAATAGAAAACTTAAATTAATTTATTACCGATTTTGACAAAATACTTTTATTATAATCAATGTTTTGTTTATGAATAAAAATACGCCGTATTGATATTGACAGTAAGCCGATATGATTTGTGAAAATGTTAGAAAACGTATACAACAATATTTAATTTAAGGCACCGTTAGTAGGCCTTTTAAAATATTATGAAACGTTTCATGATTTTGCTGTATTAATTCTTCAAATATACACTGGTACATTTTTTTACCTGATATATAAACGAAGATCATTTTAATTAAACCCACCAAAATTAGTTTTACGCCTACTTATACACGTTGCTTGTCTGGGGCTATATACGTTTTCTAAATTTGTGAAATATTTTCTTCTATGATTTTTTTAAAATATTAGTTCATACGGTTTCAAATGGTATCATCAGTAGATAACAAAATATTGTCAACCTTTCTTACTTTCTTAGACCTTAGGCCTATTTTATTAAAAAAACTACTATCTTGAGTAGATAGCGGAAAAACAAACAAACAAAACACATCAAAAACAAACTTTCCTAACAACAGATGTTTTTCAAATGTGTGAAATATTTTCTGGCCGTAAATAGGCTTTGAGCGCGTTTTTTGAACAGCAGATGATGCTTGGTGTCGCAAAGGGCCTATAATGATTTGCAAATCACACCGTAAATTCTACCTTGAGTAGATAACAAACAAACAAGAAATTGGTTCATACGGTTCCAAATGGTATCATCAGTAGATAGCAAAATATTGTCAACCTTTCTTACTTATTTTCTTTGTAATTTATAAAAAAAAAATATATCTTTAGTAGATAGCGGAATAAACAAACAAACAAACAAAAACCCCTCAAAAACAACCTTTCCTAACAGATGTTTTCTAAATGTGTGAAATATTTTCTGTTGCTTTATTAGGCCCGCAATGTTATCTTCAGAAGATAGCCGCTTATGCTGCTCCGAGAAAATGATGCAGATCGTAAATGATGCAGGCCGTAAGTGGGCTCGTATGCGTGTTCACAGATGCATGTCATAACGGGTGATTTGCAAATCGCACTGTAAATGGTATCTTGAGTAGATAAAAAACAAACAAAAAAAACAACAGACAAACAAACATGAAATATACAAAAACATATTAAATTATCTTTTTGACTCGTCTCATGCTAAGTCTTATAATTTCCTTCTTTTTGTATTATTTCATTAGGTTTTATAATGCTATCATCAGTAGATAGGCCTGAAAAAATATATTCAACCTTGTTGTATAATGATTTGCAAATCACACCGTAAATTCTACCTTGAGTAGATAACAAACAAACAAGCAAACAAACAACAAACATGTAGTTCAAAAAATATACCAAATGAAATTTCCGTGGAGTGAATTTTTTTTTAAAATTAGTTCATACGGTTTCAAATGGTAGATAACAAAATATTGTCAACCTTTCTTACTTTCTTAGGCCTATTTTATTATAAAAAAACCGCTATCTTGAGTAGATAGTGGAAAAACAAACAAACAAAACACATCAAAAACAAACTTTCCTAACAACAGATGTTTTTCAAATGCGTGAAATGTTTTCTGTTGCTTTATTAGGCCCGCAATGCTATCTTCAGAAGATAGCCGTTTGTATGTGAGCCTTCGAGCTAGAAAATGATGCAGATCGTAAATAATGAATTTCTCGTGCGTGATTTTGCGTCACCGATCAATCAACTTGGCTTATCCGCGATTGCGCTAAAATTACGCGCCGGTACGCGCAAGGAACTTTGCGTGGCACTCTGCGCCATGCGAGTGGTGGGCTGCGTAATACGCGATTCAGTTCTTCAAGCCATAAAAAAGTAAACAAAATTTAAAAAAAGACTGAAAATTTCAAAACTCATTTAATTTAATCTTCGCCAATACTTGTCAACCTCCCAGTTGATTTACGCCAATATGTACACCATTTCCGTGGTATTGTGTACAAAACCGTTTTATCTTTCATTGTGATTTTTAAGATTGTGTTATTTAAATTGCAAACAAAAAATTAAGTTTAATAATGGCGTTTCTTCTTACTTTTGACTGAAACACACACTAATTTTTCATCTGAATAATCTTAAATCTACTTTTTTTTTCGACTTGCACTTTTACTGGTTTGTTATGATAATTTGTCATTAGAGCTCTTTCACATACAACAGCATTTGAGGGAGCTCACGACTGAACACAAATCTAAAATGCATAAATGGAGCCGAAAACACCGTGAACCAGGACAGGAAATCATCTAACAATACATTGTTGTTCCAAAATAATTTAGGCCTAATTCTTGCAAATGAGAGAGCCCAAACTACCAATGCACCAGTAGGCCTACTATCAAAACAACACGGAGCCGAAACACCGGGAACCACCACAGGAAACCATCCAAAAATGCATTCAATGTTCCAAAATAATTTAAATCTTTCAAAGTAACAAAAACATATGAAAGCACAAATCAACCAATGCACAATTACTATCAAAACAACACGGAACCGAAAACATCGGGAACCACCATAGGAAACCATCCAAAAATGCATTTTTGTTTTTGTTCCATTATAATTTAAATCTTGCAAAATAACAAAAACACATCAAAGTACAAACCTGCAAATTCATAATTATTATCAAAACGACCTGGAGCCTAACCCGGGAACCACCACAGGAAACCATCCAAAAATTGCATTTTTGTTCCAAAATAAATTAGAATAATAAAATTATAAACACATGAAAAAGAAATTCAATCATCAGAAATTTCTCATTTTTATACAAAATCATTGTTTTGATTTATTCAAATTACAAAAATCAATGAAAACAAAGATCATGCAATGTTTTGTATGTTCAAAACAATATGGAGCCTAAAACACTGGGAACCACCGCTGGAAACCATCTAAAAATCTCATTTTTGTTCAAAATAATACAAATCTATAAATCACCAAAAAATGATAATGTTAACCCCTGCCAGATTGACACTTGCCAACCTGGTACAATTGGCAGATGCCAATGATTTCTGACACTCTGGATATTGATGGCAAATGCCAATTTGGCCCGTGACTGCAAATGCCTGGTTGTGCGTACCCCTTGCACATTCTTCTTGGCGAACCTGGCAAATGCCACATTGGCATCAGTTGGCAAGTGCCAACCTGGCACTATGTGGCATATTTTCCCTGTGTACTGCTTGTCACCTCCAGATTGGTAGCATTGACATCACTGTATGCGAGAACATTCAGATTGTGCTGCCTTTTTCATGTGAGCATATTATGCTGCGATTCCATGAACAGCACACACGTTTCAATGCTATACGCAACCTAAAACATGCAGTGACGATGTCACTACCAATATCGAGGTGAAAAGCAGTAGACCTACCTTCAATGTGAAGAACATGCTAGGGACTAGACAAAGGCTACCAAAGCAGTATGGAACATTCCAAACATGAAAACAGCCTGTGTATACTTTTATCACCAGATGAGGGTTTTTTTTGTTGTGATAAATGAGTCAGAAACCAACCGGACCAAAATATTTAGTAACCTTATCAACTTTATAATAGTAGACTAAATGGTATTCCAAAACAATTGGCCAATTAATAATGTTTTGAAGAAGTTTTTAATCTAGGCCTATATGCTGAAAATAACAAACACATTTTATGTTTGCCAAATTTGGTATATATTATTATAAATCTATATTATAATGTTTTCTTTGCCACAGTCCCAAAATGCATCCATGTCAAGCAAAATTACCCCAAAGATCCACCAATATCTTTAAGTACACCAATCGGAAACAACAAAAATGGTTTCTACATTACCTGGTCCTCCAGGATCAGGTCCTGCACCAGAACCCGAGCCTCCATCAATATCCTCATCATCAGTAATTGGTTGTGTATTGAGTAATGTAGGTGTTATTGTGGGTGTTATTACTGTAGTCCTACTATCAAGCGGGGAGGGTGATGTTGCACCACTTCCCTCAGCTGCATTTAGAAAACCAGCTTGTCTTGGTATTCTTTTGAATATTTGAGGACTTAAAAATGTATCAATTTCTTCTTGAATTTGCTGTCTAACAGGTTGTTCATCCTCTGAGAATAATAATTTGTTAGTGTTTTTTGCCAATGGAGGCTCATTGTTTTCAAAGATAATATCATTGTCTTCTAGTGCTACTGGTATATATTCCTTTTCCTCCTGTAAAGACAAAAATAAGAAAAAACAAACAATTAGTTCTATTCTTGTCAATAATCTTGATAACTACCACACCAGTATACATAATTATGATAAGAAATTAATTTGTCAAACATTCATAATATCAACAGAGGGCACTCTTTATGTTACTAATCTGTGAGTACTGACCCAAGCATGGCAGGACATGACAAATTACAGTAACAGCCCACTGCATCCCAAGGGCATGACAATAATTTCCTCAATAAATGTTTAGTATCATACTTGGCTTTAGTTTGTTTAATAACTGAAACTAAACACACTGTTGTTTCATGGACATCTTTTTTCAACACATAATTTCCATGCACAGATAAAACAGGTTTTATGTAGCTACCATGTTGGTGGTATTTCAGGCCAAAATGAATGAACTTTAACAGATATTTTGTACTGAAACAAACAACAAAGTCAATGCATAAAGAATAGGGAAATCATCATTCTACACAATGTTCCTGTTTATTTTGTATTTTGTAGGGCCATAAAAATTACTCAAAAGCAGGAGTTATTTCAGTACACTAATATGCAAGTATGACTGAATGAACAAATTACATACTGCAGACATGACATCTTCCTCCCGTCTCGATCCCACTCTATAAAATGAAGACCTTTTATCTGATGTACCCCAAAGGCAAGCCAGGGTTAGCCGCAATCATCAAATAATCGCATCCCAAGTTTAAAATTTTGCCCCACAGCTGGTAGGACAGCCGGTCGTCCAGTCCCAGAACCGCAGAAGTCACCAGGCTTTCTCCAAATACTAAACGTATACATCACAGGCAGGGTTACACAAGTTTGCCCTGAAGCACTCCAAGGAGGTGTGTGAAGTTCAATGCAAGTTGAATATCACTCCATTTAAAACATTTCTGGTTGGGCTTATACTTTTTTTTCAGCTGAATAAATTCCAAAAATGTTATCATGTCTGTTATCCTTGCAGGTGCAGTCACAGTGCAAGTTATGTTTGATATGGAGCTAGCCATGTGTATGTAATGGCAAGAAAATTAATGAAGCTCATTATGGGCTCCTAATTGAATAGATGACCAAAGTGCATCACAAATGCCCATGCAAGAAGGTTGTAAAATATACAGATGGATTAAGCACTAACATCCTTCTTGTGTTCAAGCATGGAATACAGTTCTAGGTGTGATAATTACTTCTACTGATAACCAATGGTTTAAGTCACAATGACTTGATTTTCAATTAACTACTCATCTTTAAATCATGTCATCATCTGCTGGCTAAAGCAGACTAAATTCAATTTAAGTTTTCAAAGTTTATGTAATGATGATGATGATGATGATGATGACTCTGAAACAACCCATGAAAGACAGAAGAGTTTGGGCCCAGAATACTTCCGATTCATCCTCCATTTTGGATGGCCGGATGACTAATGATGATGATAAAGCTTAATAAGTTGATAAGATTAGATGTGTACAGTATAAAATTAAACTTGAAATTAATGTGATGCAAATTCCACAAGTGTAATCAGGCAGATGCTAGCCTAGTTTATCAAACAACAACATGTACTTTAATAGCACCCCAAGCAAGAAGTAAGGCAAGAGTCTCTGGCATGCACACTTTCCCCTATCTAAAGAGGTGTAAAGCCATTGGTCCAGCAGCCCCTCCCCTTAGCCGCAATGAGAAACTCCTCAAACCGCAAGAATTGTAATGAGGCGGGCGATGAAGACATCACTTAATTACACCAATTTCTCCAATATGGTGAAAATACCATCTCTTCAACAAACCACATCAAGATAGCTTTTGGTATAATAGATGGATACAGAGCCCTCTGTTTTGCGGTATTCTGTGACAGAGAGTAAACCATAAAGCCTACGGGTGTGAGGGGGGAGGTACTGTCATGACCGATTTTAAGGTCGCTGACCCTTCCCTGGTATTGTTGAGTTGGGGTTATAAACCAAGAACACATGCTGTTACCTGACTAGACATAAGATATACATAGATCACATCAGAATAGTATTGAGTAATGAATCCTACAAAAACAATCAACTTCTTATACTCATATTCAATATTCATTACCTCATTCTAGTTGTGTTTTCCTTACACATGAACCACTAAGTGAAACTGATTTGCACATTTTGCTGGAGGCGAGACTAAGCAGGCGTGTTTGTGAACCGCAAGTAATTATTTAATAGCAACAAAAATGTCAAAATTAAGATTGAATTTCATCTTTTATTTTGTTTTCAATAACCAATTTTTAGTTCTCATCAAGTTAACATATTAGAGCTCATTTAATAATATTGTTGTGGAAAGTTTACAGAATAAACTTAAACTTCCCAAACATTTGGGTAATAGTTCAAAAGACCTCATCGGATGTTATTTCTTTGTTGTCTATTAGTTTAAAATTTCCTATTAACCTTTTACACTTGCAATTAATTGATTTTTCTCTTACAATGAACTTTGTATTTGTTTTTGTACGTCTAAGTAGTAAGTATTAATTCAAGGAGCAAAGGCCAGAGTTGAAGCTTCAATGCAAAGTATTTAGTACTAATGCCCAATGTACACTCTCTATCGCGATATTATGGCTGCGATTAATTTTGAACTAGACTTCCACTATACTTTGATCAGCACGTAATCGGCGGGCCTTATAGAATCGCGAATTAATATGTATATATTTTATTTCCAGAATAGTCTTATGACATCTTGTCAGAAGCATCACAAATTATTCATTCAAGTCCGATACGTTGTCTATTTTCTATAACACACACAATACAGACCAGACAGGTCAACTATGACACTTTTTATGTGGGTCTACTTTTCAGCGTAGTAATAAAAGCTCGATTACGAGCTAATCAAACTGTATCTCCATTCATGTAGTAAAGATTTTCATCCCACACTGGATTTCTGATCATTGCCAGGATTTTTTTTTCCAACTTGGTTATGTGCATCTGCATAGAAATTAGAATTCAATTTTGTGTGATGTATTGTGCCATGATGATGGAGTATACACCAGGCTTTATATTTTCCTGTATACATCAGGCATTATTCTTCTACAGAGGTAATGATATAACATGATTGGAGGTCATACAACCCCCAATTCACCTAAACCAGTCTTACAAGCAACCATATGTCATGTACAATAGAACATTGTTACATTTTATTTGCCCAGCCAGGGAGTCAGCCTTGTGCCCTCTTGAAAGTTTGAACATCCTTGAATATGCCCCTTTCCTAAAGTAAGCAGTGAAAATCTACCAGTACTATTATATTTTCATTTTAAAAACGAAATTGTGCTAATAATCATGATAATGTGGGTACTCTTCATGTGAAGATTGAAGTGTCCCCTTCTTGCAGAATATGCCTTGTGCTCAAAAATGACCTCAAGTACATGAAGGATGATATAACCTGGCATTTTCTTCAGACTGAAGTCCTCCATCTCATGACAGCTTCAAGGAGGCATTGACACAATACAACCAATGTTTCCTCTCTGCCTCCATCTATCACATCAAGGTCTCATCATTAGGGACGCACCATTAGATATTATCGGGGTGTCTAGGGAGTTTGGGCCGGGCAGAAATTTTTTTTTTTCGCTGCCTTTGAGGCAAATTTTTTTTTGCCGCCTTTGGCGGCGTAAGTTGTATTTTTTCAATTTTAATGTATACCTTTATATAGAGCTGGGTAGGGGAAAATTTTTTTTTTTTGCTCATCAATGAGGCAAATTTTTTTTTTTTTACTCATCAGTGAGGCAAAATTTTTTTTTTTACTCATCAGTGAGGCAAAACTTTTTTTTCAAAAACTCCCTAGCCCCCGATAATATCTAATGGTGCGTCCCTTACCTCATAGTCTGAACATTTCCTCTACCTGTCAAGTATCATCCACATCATTCATATATTCAGGCATTTTAGATATGCCCTTGTCAAGTATGCAGCCTTGTTTTAGGCAATAATATAATAATGGTAATTCTAAACTCTAAAAATGATTGTCATTTTAATAGGAGTTCAACCAAGGTTTGGTGGCTTATGGGCGCTTCATTTGTGACCCAATTCTAGTATGTGAGTCTAAAGTTGGGAAATCTTCTCTATGAGGCATGGAGGCGGCCAGGCCTTCATATAGAAGAATTGAAGGCAATAAATGTACATTGCTGATATGAACATAGTCCATGTGAGCGATGGTTTACATGTAGTATACATATTTATTTATTTATTTATTTCAACTTTCTTTATACAGGGTAGCTCCTTCAGTGTAAAGGCACTGCTATTCTTAGAGGCCCTGTGACATACAGGGTGTAATTTACATTGATATTACATAAATATTACAAGAAAAATATACATGTACAATATACTAATGAAATTACAAGAATCAAGAAAATTAATACAAAAGTAAAAATCAATGAACAGTGGGGTTTGTGAGAGCTCTTGATTTAAATTCACTTAGGCTCAAGGAAATATAATTAGTGAAAAGTGTCAACATCAACAGAACTATTCCACAGATTTGCTGCTCTCGTCTGAAACAATCTCTTACCAGAGTTATTGTTAAATTGAGGAACAACAAGTGAATTGGAGGAAGTACCTCTTGTGACATGATCATGAGTGGATTTGGTAAATGAAAATTTGGAACAAAGATAATCAGGAGCTCTACCAGTAAGGCATTTATATAACATAATAAGAATATGGTTATCCCACCTATTATCTAGTTTGAGCCACTTGAGAGAAGACATCATCGAATCAATATTAGTTCTGATATCAGCAGAAAGAATAATTCTAGCAAGGTTGTTCAAGAGAATTTGTAACTTGCTTGAAAGAGTGAGTGAACAGTTGGACCAGACATGACTGCAATAATCAAAATGTGGCATGACAAGAGAATCAGCAAGCTTTTTGAGAATATAATTTGGAAGATAATATTTAACACGATTAATAACACCACAACGTTTAGAGACATTGGAAGCAATTAAATCTATATGATGTGACCATGTCATGTGACTATCAAAAATAATTCCAAGATATTTGAAGTTGTCAACCCTCTCAATAATCTCACCATCATAAATTAAAGAAATATTTTGGTACTTACTGAGATTTTGAGGAGTACCAAAAAGCATCAATTTAGTTTTGCTGATATTCAGAGTGAGGTGGTTCTTTTTAAACCAGCTGGCAATTTTACACATGTTAAGATTGAGACTGTTTTGAAGACATAGAGGATCTGATGAGCTAACAAGCAATGAAGTATCATCAGCATACATTACTGTTTTACATATAACACTATCAGGCAGATCATTTACAAAAATAATAAATAATAAAGGACCTAATATAGATCCTTGTGGAATTCCAATGTTAATTGGTTTTAAATCTGATAATGAACTACCTACTTTAACAGACTGCATTCTATTTTTGAGATAAGATTTGAACCAGTTGAGTTCAATGTCCCTGATGCCAAATTTCTTGAGCTTATTAAGAAGAAGACTGTGATTGACAGTGTCAAAAGCTTTCTTAAGGTCAAGAAATATGGCACCAGTTACCTTTCCCTCATCCATGTTCATAAGAATAAAATCTTCAACATCAATAACTGTTGTTGCAGTTGAATATTGAGAACGAAAACCAGATTGAGATGGGTTAAGAAAATTATTTACAGACAAATAAGAGTACATTTGATCGTGAACTGCACGCTCAATTATCTTAGAAACAATACTTAGTACAGAAATTGGACGATAATTTTCAACATTAGATTTACAACCAGCTTTGTAAATAGGAACAACTTTTGCATTTTTCCAATCAGAAGGAAAAATACCAGTAGCTAAAGAAAGATTACATATATACGCTAGTGATTTACAAATAATAGGAGCTGCAGTTTTTAATAATTTGACATCAATATCATCAAGTCCAGGAGACTTGTTATTTGAGAAATTCCATATTTGATCAAAAACATAATCAGCAGAGATACAATAGAAATTAATATTCTATTCCGCAATGATTACCAGTCAAAACCAGTTAAAACTAAGACATCATGATGGTCATCCATATGACCATATGATGAGATCAAAATACTGCACGGTTGTTTCTTTAGGATTACCAACACAAGTCTCCAGATGATCCCACAGCCCGCTACCATAGGTACGCATTTCTGGGGCTGCTAGAAGCTGAATAGGGAGTCCATGTTATTGTTATTTCGTGCTTTGCTGTGATCTTGGCCAACACAATCAAATTCCTTCTTAAAAATATGGTATTGGCTTTCTGATGTTTTTCTGTTTGGAATATTCTTGTTTCTCTTCATTTTTGCTATAAATGTCATAATTCATTGACAGGTAACCTGCATCAGATGATAGACAACCCCTTGACCTTGCTGGGTTATCCTCCCTCTATTCCGCAATGATTACCAGTCAAAACCAGTTAAAACTAAGACATCATGATGGTCATCCAATCAGCACAAATTCAGATGGGAACTATCTCTTTACTTTTCATAACTGTAACACACAACTTTGTCTCTGAAGTGACAGATGTAATAATACAAAGCTACGTTTTTTCCCATGTTGGTACTAATGGAAGCTTATGAAGAAGGGTTTAAAGTTCCCACACATCTTGAACTCTAAGCTTCTGAGTGATTTCTCCAGCTATTCACTCACAAATGACATTAATTTCGCTCATTCAAATGTTCGGTGTCCAAATACCATAAGCTGACCTTTCTAATTTCTGTGTATTTATCCTTAATTTACCATTATTTTTATATCTTAGACACTGAAATACCAGAGATAGCATCACCCCACCCTCATACCCACCCATATGAGTTCAGCATTCAACAACACTGACTTACTCAATGAAATTAGCACAAATGCAAGAGAACCTGTAGAGTTAGTGAATTGCCCATCCCCATCATCACAGTAGGTATTGCTCATCTCCACACCAGTTCAAATGGAATAATAGTAAGTTTCCAATTCACTGCCCAACTCCTGACATCCCAGACAGAAGGCTATTAACCATCACTTGTTTGCCCATCTCATCAAATTAACCCTATAATAACATTGACTTTAAGTGCATTTATCCATTTTCTCCAAATTGGACAACCTACATTTAGACCACGTATGTGACCACACAATATTATAGCCAGGTAGGGGACATTATGCCCGCCTAACATGCGAATCCTTGATCTTCGGGTTTCTTCCCAATAACTTGACTTTATCAACAAATTGTATATGATAATAATCATCAAAGACACCTAAGGGTTTTGCATACTGACACACTGCTGGCCTACAATGGTCTAAATTTCAGGCGGCCATTTCCCGGCATGTATACTGTCTTGGTCTAATGTAACCCATAGAGACCTAAAGGTCATTACGACCGGGCAAATATAGATAAATAGTATCGGAATGTGTAAAAGGACTGTGCTTCTCATGGAATGAATGCAATTGGAATGATTTGAAATGTCTGCAAAACATTTGGAAAAATTGCAAGGAAGAAATTGCAAATGAAAATTTAAAAATTTTCATTTCAAAGAAATCACCATTTATTTTATATCAGAGACCATAAAAACCATAAAAAGAAATTGCTTTCATTTCTAAATCTCTATAGTGCCAAATGAGGCAAATATGGCGGTATTTCCGCAATGACAAATGCAATGCATGGCACTCATCGATTAGATAACCTGTTATACTTGTCTTATACTTTGTGTTTCCTGAAAATGAAATGCCAAATGTCTGAAGGCGATATATACTGCAAGGAGTGAACGGTGCAACATGGTTCCTATGCTCAAAAGCCAGGGTGAAGATTTTAAGTAATGGGTCAAAATAAATTTTAAAAATATTCAACAGAGAGTTGAATTTTGAAATTGTGAAAATGCAGAAAAATAAGAAATATATAAAGCTTGTCGGATGAGTAACATCAAAGTAGAGAGATATAAACGTGAAATGCATTGCAAAGAAGTGCCACGTGGAACTTGATATTGCGCAATACTTGCATGCCATGTTGTAAAATATCGCAGACTTGCTGAGTGTGATGATGCTATAGTTAGGCTGCTAGTACACAAGGTACCCCTGACAAGAAAATTAGTGGTTTCCTGCAAATTTCCCCTTAGTCTACAAGGAGCGTTCAGATTAGTGTAAAACATGATATATCAAGAGGTTGCCTTGTGTACTAAAAAGGTATAGTTACTTTTTTGTAACTTTTAAAATCCTAGGGGTACAAATAGGGATGTGCCGCACTTCCCATCTGGAGTATCAATGACTCCTTTTTCTAGGCAAATTTTGGAATATGGATGGGACATTTAATCACATTTGTTTCATTTTTCAAAATATTCCCATTTTTTGTCAGAAAATAGCTTAATTTTGCCACACTGTAGTCAAAATCTTAGAAATTTGCCATAAATATGGGAAAGGTGAACACTGTGACAATTTGTGTTAAATTTGGCCAAAAATGTGCACTTTTGGTATAGCAAAATTAGCGATGGGTCCAACTTGTTTGGAAAATGGGTAGGCCTATAGAGATGGGACTTCTTTAAGATTCCCAGTGCCACCTGCCTACCCTTACCTGATAAGTGATACCTTTGCAATGATTTATCAGGGAGGGATCATAAATACTGTATATACAAAGACAATGCCATTCAAAAAAGAAATATTTTACCCTAAAATATTTAAAATAAAACTATTTGTAACAATCTTGATCAAAAATCACATGAGGCAGCACATTGCATATTGCGCATTTTGTGTCTGAACTCTTCATGTCAAAATTTTACTTTATCATGATATGACTTCAGTATGAATCAGGCACCTCATTATATGCCGGTACTATAAAATATGCCCGGTAACAGTATGTCGCTCAACAATACTATGTTTTTAACACACGTGGCATAGAAAGTTTCTTCACCAGATATTTTGAATAGCTATATTGAATGGGATTTAAGAATAATATCTGACCATATAAATAATTCCAATAATAAACCTCAAATAACTTGCAATATATAGCCAGATTACAATTATCTTGTCATGGGTCTTTGGTCAAAAGTTCAACCGAAACTTCAAAACCAGAAACTTTGTAGAGCAAATCCAAAGAAAACCAAAACATTGATCAATTTTGGTAACACTTGTACCCACGGTTTATACCACAATATTGTTATAGGGCCTGACTCATGCTTAAGTTTGTTATTTAAGGATTTTCACAAGTTTTGATGTAAACCAAAGACCTCAAGGACCACTCCAAGCAAGTTTTGATGAATTGTATTATTAATTTTTAAAACAACTCCATAAGTTAAATTAGGGTTGCATTAGAACTAGCTCAGTAGCTCACTGGTGCACCGTATAAACGCCCCTTGAATTGTGTTAGTTTGCGGACTGTGACACCCCTCGAATAACATCAATTAGCGGACAGGGATACCCATCGAATAATGAATGAAGCCGTCCTATTGAGCCATCTCAGAGGGGTAGGTAGGGCATTGAGTCAGTGCTACTAGATTGCATGTGTACACATACATGGACCACAATTCATTATCTAAGACTTTAACTTTGATAATCCTTTACTTTCATGTGGACAACATACCTGTTTTGTGAATACCTATACAAGATGCCATTGGCATCCGATTTAAATTTCAGATTTCCCCCATAACTTAAACTAGCCATGTCAGTATGAACCAAATATCCTGTCTATAATTCTCTATTCATGCAAATCAAAGCAAAGACTTGCTATAGCATACAACTTTAACACTGCCCATATTCCAATGCCTTAAAACAGAATCACATGAACAGTGAGCAAGGCACAGTAACTGTGGATAGGGTAATTGGCGGTGGCTCTTTAGCCTAATTGTCATTTTTACAACTTTTTTAAAATCAACAATTTTAAAATTTAATTTTGGGATGGAATACAATACTTGTCCCAACACATGTTATTGAAAATATTCTTTTGTGTATACCACCATACACCTACACAGTAAATAATTAAAATTGTTTGTTTCATTTCATCAATGGGTAGCGGATTAAAATTGTGGTGAAATTTTATACCATGACATTTTATAGTTAACAGTGGGTGTGCAAGAAATGCAAATACAGAAAAGTGTTGAAATTAAATAATATCTAAAAATATTCTAAATTTGTTCAATTTTGTGGGAAATATTGGTAGGCCCTACTTTTCAACCTATAATCTCTTTTTGATAGTCTATTAATCATAATTGAGGCTGAAACTGAACTGAAGTTAATATTAATAATCATCATTAATCATTCTCGACGTTAGAAGTCTACAACCAATTATGATTCATCTATGCAACTTTACTTCAAAACCCACACAAACAAAAAGAAACATGCAACTTCAATGGTCCAAACCCATTTCGTCTACTTTGTCCAATAACCATTTGATTCAACATCCATTTAGTCCAAACAGAACTTTTAATATGCATCTCAGCAACATGGACATGGGGGGGGGGGCAGAACTGTGGGGCATGGACATGCTTTGTTCCTATCCTGATCATCATCATTTATAGTAGCCTTAGACGTATTATGACACTTACATCAAATGGTGATTGGCCCAAAATGGACCAATGATGGTGATTGGACAAAATAGGTTTGTACCAAATGGTACTTGATGAACTGGCATTGGATCAAATAAAATAGTGGGACAAAGTAGTAAATTGGCTCTGGTAAATTGGGGACAAAGCAGTAATTGGGGACAAAGTGGCAATTGAACGAAATGAGTTTCGCCCAAGTGGCAATAAAAACCATAGTTTTTTTTTAAATACACAGGGCCTATCTATATTCTCATGAATGAGTCACATTCTATTTTAGTATCCCAGTGAGGGGAGCAATCTTTCCTTTGCATATATGCCAACACCAAAGCACCATGAAAACCAGGTGTAACAGCTGTGTAATTGCAAAACCATATTTGATAGGGGTCAAAGGGCATAACCTCTCACCTAGCTCAATAGTTGACACAAGACCTAGGAAAAGTCTTCTAAAATGAAGATTTATAAAACATGCATATATCTTTCCTCCTGAGAGTGAATCTCTGATTGTAAATCAATCGGCCAGAAATAATAATTTTTGGGATATTTTCCTTCCTAATTTCTGCAAAACACTTTGAAGAGTGAGGATCAAGTTCATCTGAAGTTCAACAACACATTACAATTGAACATTTATATTCCACACTATGATAAAATAGTACAAGAACTTATGAGCTGATGTAAGAACATAAATTACTGATTACCACACCTGATCAGGTGAATGTAGGAAGTTTAGTTCAGGGGGTCATTCCAAGGCTGTGATTATTAGGATCTTTGTACTACGATCTGGGCACAATTCTTTGATTCCAATATGTTTATATACCAATAGAATGACCTTTTCAGATGTTGGGTAGCATAACTCATCTCTAGAACTTCAAGTCAATTTGAAGTTGAGCTAAAACTTTATGTAGTTTATTGAACTTTGCAATAGGAAATGAGATCATTATGGCTGCTTGTGATCTTCAGATCAAATCAAGGATTGTTGGATTATGACAATCCTGTATGTAACATTTTATGTGTGAGGTCTATAATCATGTTACAAGGTAATGTGGTTTCAATCTGTAGATGACTAAAGTGTTTATATCCACATCATAGCATGGGGCTGCAGTTTACTCTAAATATACATGGTTCACTGACCTACAACACAATAAATAAACACACAATATATCTGCTATTTTCATTAACACAATTTCCCCCCAAAATGTTGATGTTTGCATGTAAACAGAGTCAAAATGCACACAAAACCTGTTGTCCTATAATTTTAAGACCAGTTTTTGTGCAAATGGAAATTTGATATGAAATCAAATATCAATGCAACATGCAATCCAGATAATAATTTTAAATAACATTTTAATTATACCCTTCTTAATATCATGCTCACCATGCACCCAACGTTATTGAGAACCACTATTAGCTAATACACAGGCTTTGAAATCAGGACCTTTGATGTGCCAGGCTGATGCTCTACCATTGGGAGGAGTGTGTCTAGGTCTATGCATTCCAGGATCAGTAATATGTAAAGGTAAGTAAGGTATTAGCCCTTCAGTGTAGATGCAAAATAGATTGTAACATTAATGTTCTGTGCAACTTCAGTTGTAATATAGGCCTACTTTGATATTTTTATACAGGCACTACATGGAGTCTTGAGGTCCGCTATCAAAATTAAATTACAAATTTTTCCACAAATATTAATATTTCATTCAACTTTGCCATCTTGATTACACATTACAACAGCAGCTCATGACTTGATGAACTTTGTTAGCTAATCCTAAGACTAAGTTGAGTGTACTTTACTCATTCCATATCTTGGTAATTTACATAACATTGCCTTCACACAGCTAACATCTTGAAATTAACTAAATAGCATTTTGATGATACAATGACAGAACAGGATCTTTGGTTGATTGTTTCAAATAGTGAAATGACCCTATCTTTGCTCGGTACATCACGCCATGGACAACCATAAACTGAAATCTAGAGATCTATAGAAGTCTATTTGTTACTAAATTCATTATACATGATCTACAAATATCTGTAGATGTTCTTGGTATGAATTCTGATCAAAAATCCTTCAGTTTTGTTTTTGTCGGGGTGGGGAGGGGTCTGGAGGCAAAAAATGCACTCTTTACTTTCTTCACTGCCACCGGAGAATAAGTTGCTTCCTTTCACTTGGTCATATCACCATACAAGCTTAAGTTAGAACTTACTTTAGCGATGCTCAAATCTATCCAAAGATGATTTTTGTGCAAATACTATTACTGATCCCAATAACCCTAATCAGAGCAACTGTTGATGATTATTATTAAATAAATATGAAATCAGATCTGTGTCCAACAGTGAATGAAATTGCCCCAGGCTCCCCTACGGATTACCTCCAATTTGAGGTAAATTTAAAGAAATTGGTGTAAATCGTTGTGTTACCTGTTTGCTATGTTTTCTTCATAAAACTTGAGTGCAAGATTTAGCTACCATAAGACGCTCCAGTGACAAGGCAGCAATACCACATCCAATTATGAAATTTTGAAGGGGAAAAGTTCATTTCGAATAAAATTTTGAAGAAGAATGGACATTTTTGGATTTTTTCCACAATCTAAATGCTGAAATGTTTTGTATCTGAAATGTTTTAAAAGAATGTTTTGTATCTGAAATATGACCAAGAATGGGATCAAGACAAGTTATTTAAATCACAACTTATTTGACAACTTACTGGCATAGCTGTCAAAATAAACCAAAGTGGACAACTTACTTATGGCATTTGAACTGGACCTTATCTTATTCAAATAAACATTACATTTTAGTGCATACAAAGAGCACATAGACTATCCTGCCCCTTGCTTGGTGTTGGGTTCTAAAATATGAAACCCATTCCCTTAGGTCCATTTTGACAAAATAAATGGAAACATCCATAGGGTAACACTATAGATGTCTATGAGTATGATTGATTTTACTAGTCCGTGACCAAATTACAACTCAAGTTCACGCTATGATATAAATAAATATAAAGAAAGCTCTGTGTCGAGTTCATAGTCTCATTTCCAGAGGATCATGCATTCAATTGTGTGCTAGTGAAGTTTACCTCTTGTATTTTGGGATGAGTTTGAAACCTATTCCCCAGGCAAAGTTCATTGTCAAGATCATGAACACACAGGAGAAGGTGAACTTTGAAGTTGTATGTTGTCATGGGTTATGTGGATATTTTACATGCATCAATCCCCATATCTTATTTCCTATAATGCACTTTGAATCTCTGACCAATGTCAATCATACAAGATGTCTGGTTTGGGTGATAAAACTGACAGAAGTTTATTCATTCCAAGTATGAAATGTGACAAGTTTGAGATGCTAAAGTTGAATCATAGGTCTATGATGATTGAATGTAATTCAAAACTCAATGTCTTCATAGGTCATAAGCAGGGATATGAGGTTTGTGAAACAAAGGAAACCCTATGTCAAGGAAAATAAAAACTTGAGTTTTCACATAGATACTAAAATGGTTTTCAGCACAGACCAAAATTAATGACAGGATAGGAGTAATTTTATTGTCACACTCATTTTTTTCCACTTTATTACAAAAATGATGCATTTACCAAATGCATGGACATCAGCTGTCTGGACATCTGTGATGTTAATGTTGCTTGACCATTCACTTCCTACAACCAGCCATGCTTCATCCATTACTATTAACTTTGCCACTATATGTAATTGACTTCAATTTGGGGTGAAATTACAATAAGCTTCTTTCTTGTGGCAATTGAAATATAACTAGAGATAATTTGCGCTCACAGAGCGCAGACAATCGCAAGGCATGTAACCCTTTAATGGCCGTTTGACCTGACCTTTGACCTTAATGTTTCCCAAGTCACGAGGTTTGTTGTCATCGAAATTAAGCCCCCATACCCTTACAGACAATGAAATTACGGTATAAGATTTGACCCCAGATAACCTTTGACCTGACCCCTGCAAAGTGTTCCAACATATTTTTAGTGAAAATCACATTTGGGCCATAATGACCTTTGGATGACCTTTGACCCCGAGTTGGTCATGTAACATTTGTGCCCCGACCCAATGGTCCTTGTGACCAAATATGGTTACATTGGCTTAAAGCATATGGCTACGATGGCTCGTTAAAAGTTTGACAGAAGAAAGAAAGAAAGAAAGAAGAACTGACCAAAAACAGAACACTCGCAAATTGGAAATTTGCGATTGTAATTATGGTAATTTAAGTACAGACGATCATTATCAATGTCAGGTTTATGCCAATGTTGCCCACTAAGGTTTGGGAATGATGGCTTTGAACATGGAGACATGTAGTGTGGTCAGCTTTCCATGGTAGCATACATTACACACACAGAGTGGGATCATTTATCACTAGTTCCATTAGTAAATGCAATTGCTATTACCAAGTTCAACTGATAAGGTTAACAACTGTTGCACCTTTATTTTAACCCATGGAGCTATAAGACTTTGTCTGAGACTTTGTCAAATCACTTGTAATGACTGATCACATCGTTTTATTACTGGTAGAGTCAGTTGGTTTATTTGCCAGACTGAGTGACTGACTGACTGAATGAATGAATTACTGATTGACTTATGCTATGAACTTATGAAGACGAACTTCAAGAAGAGAGTAAAAGTTAAAGGAGAAATTCAAAAATATACAAGCTAAATCACTCCTACTTCCCAAAAAGACATAACAATAAGTTAATAGCCAAAATGTTTCAATTCCCATATTAATAAAACATGGTTACCATGGTTACACACCCACATATCAATTTTCATGTAATTGATTTTCATATTGCCAAATAATAATTATTCATGTAATGGAACGCATATTCTATGAAACAACATTGATTATTAAGAAGTCTTGACTATTAACAAAAAGATCATTGCTATACGATTCATTTAATCTGCTGTGACAAGATAATTTATCGCTATAATGGCCCAAAGGTAAACTAGATTCATTCTGTTATTGTAGACAACAATATCATATTGAGGTATGCAGACATATTTGGTGAAGCATCACAATTGGCGGTTTGTCTTTGTTGGTATAAAATCTGTGGGAATTTCCCAGGGCTTTACTATAATAATGATTGGATTATATTAATGTTTAAAGCGCATGTCTATGTTTGAAAATCAGACCTTGAAATAAGCCGAAAATGTAAAATAATGAATTGGAGATGATAGCATTTTGTTTTTGATAATCAAAAAAGTTGGTTGCCAGAGGCCCCTCAGACTCAGTCATATAATTTAAGGCCGGAATTTTGCCTTTGGAGGCCTGAAAATGGACACATCCCCAACAGCATGACAGATCACCTGAATTTCTTCTTTTTTCACTTTTTCAAACTATTACATTGTGTTACCAAAATTAATAAAAGTTGAATGGAAGAAAAGTTATCCAGACATGCACTTTTACATTCACAAATAAATCTGCAATGTTGCATTTATACATTGTATTTATGATTTATGGTTTACCTGAGGACAAAAACTTCAGAACCATTAAAATACTAAAAATACAAACTGTCAAATTTTATTAATTAGCTTTGCATTGAATCCAACTTTATGATTTCCGTTCACATAATTCATAATGAGCCTCCATTTTAATGCTGCAATTTATCATAACCATTTCATATCTAATGACTCTATGTGTTTACTTATAGGTTCAAAATATGGTCAGGTATAAATAAGAAGTGGGAGTGGGAATAATGAGTTTTCATATTTACAGAATTGCAAAGTTCTTTTTAGGCCAAGGCGCCACTTTATACCAACGGACTACCACTACTCACCCAGCTGAAACAGAACAAGAAGCTTGCTGTCGTCATGGTAAATATGTTTTCTTTTGTAGCAATTAGTAACAACATTAATTTATCATTCTACATAAGGCATGCCTGATATGATTATTTCAATTCTTCTAGATAAGATCAGAGTATGTGGAATTAACATCCAAAATATATGAATGTCAAAAAACATGAAATATTTATCTATTAACATTCTAAATAAGATTTGATACTGTGAAAGTGCATTGCCTGAAATAATATGAAGTCAAATCATACCAATCACACCTTAAATATTTGAACCAAATATTTCCTGTACTTTGCTGCTTTTCCTGACATTCACATAGTTTCTTTTCATCGTCATTTAATGTTGGAACTTGCATTCATGCAGCTGGCTATGTTAAGCTGACATTTGACTAAATTCTTGTTGCTTTGTAACTTTTATTTCCTGAAATAGCCTTTGTCACAAATTACTTTGATTACCCTACCATGATACCTACTGGCTAATGATACACTTTGAGTGTTCCTGAGCCTGTTATTAACATACTGGTTTCACACCATGAGACCTTTACTGTGTTTTAGAACAAAATTCAGCTTAAAAATATTTGACAAATAAATTTACAAAGTGCAACAAATCTTATAACAGATTAGACTTAACCAAAGAGATAATACCCAAAGAGTGCCGACTCAAAATTGTCCTGTAATGCTATGTAAATCTGCCATATTGGCTTGTCACTCATGAAGGGCAAATAGTGTATCACTGGTGTTTTTCAGCAAGAGCACACAATCTGTAAGCTTGAGCATTAACCCTATCCGTGCCCATTGTTTTTTGCTTTCGGGAAGGGAAAGAAGAGAAAGGAGAGAAGATGAACAAAGAAGCCACTTTGTATCCCCGGGATTCGAACCTCAGACCCCTCGCATACCACGCAGAAGATCACCAGCCTCTAGCCACGGGGGTTACACTGGCCCGGCCAACGATTCCCCGAGTATTATATGACTTAGGCTGATTGAGTCCTCACATCACATGGAATGCATGTTTTAATAGTGAGCTTTAGTGAGCTTTGGTTGGGTTAGGATTTGCCCACTATGTGCTTTGTACAAATATTTGGCACAACGCATTACAATCGCATAGCAAAATTATCTGGAGATTTATTTGCCCTCCACATGAGCGAAACACAAAAACGGTGGAGTCAGTACTCTTTGGTTCTACCTCATTGGACTCTGCAGCTGCTGAAACCATGACGATAAGATGAGACAGTATTGATGAGTAAAAATTAACAATAAGTGACCACAGGTACATCATTACAAGTTATGCTTTAGTAATTGGGCTGATATGGACAAGTTAATGACTATTGTTGTGTTAGATTGATAATAACTTGTAGTTTTTTTAATTACCTCCAAAAATTATCATACATGCATCTTCATTTTCATTGCAATCAAAACTCAATGTTTTTTTCAAATTACCCTATTTATTAATGGTCATTAACACATGTTATCTTGATTGGGCCCTATTATACTAGCACTTTTTACAACTCAATGGGTCTCTATGACAAAGCAATTTATGCAAAATTTTGGCCTGGTAAATTTTGGCCTATATTGCACCTGTATTGCTCTGGTTAATTATGCCCCTTTTTCATTCAAATGCAAACAATATTTCTATACCCTCATACGTTTAATGTCTAGGCACCTGCAGTTGTATGCATTGTATAAATGTTGTGATGTAATGTGCGCTGAATGGAATCTTTATACATATGATTCGTAAATGAAGAGCATCTTTTTTTCCCAAAATGTTCGATAAGTGCGGATACACAGAGAGCAGGAACTGGTTTTTTTATGCACAATCCCAGGGATCAAAATAACCTAACGCATAAAGCCAAATTGCTTTTGGTTGCCATGCATTCATTGAAAAATGTGTAGCTTGGTGCACTCACATAGGAAGGACCAGGTGAAGAGTGGTCAGGGAACAAGGTTAGTTTATATGTGAGTGCACCCTCCAACCCCAAAATAGCTAATGCTGAACACCTTCACCTCACAAAATAAACCATAAATTCAAAATATAAAATGTCCTGTAATTTGTAAATTGACAATATTTGACTAAATTAAACAATAAAATAACAATATTTCTTTATCACAAGCTATATGCAATCCATCACAATCATACAAAACCATTAAGTGTAACACATCATTTACCAAAAAAAGAATTCATTTTCAATAAACCCTCAATCAATCTTTGGCAATGCAATTGTTAAGTTGCATTCAATGCAACTGAACAATTGCATATTTTAATTGGTATTTCTGACCTTAAACTACCCGCTTAAAATTTGCCCAAATTGCATCTGGTAATTGCAGCAATTGTCATCTTTTAATACAAAAGTTTAAAATTCCATTCAATTCAAATTGAACTTTTCTTGGTTGCAATAAAAATAAAGGTTGGATCCTTGGATCCGAGTGGTTTCCTGTGTATTGAGATTGTGCAATGTGGCAGAATAAAGCTATCTACTGCTGATTACAGGCCTATTGACTTCTGTAGAGAACCAGTTGACCAGAAACACAAGGACATGTTTGGAGAAGACTATTTGCAGACATGCTAATTTGTTAGCTTTTGATAAATGTATCCTTTTTTTTATCATAAATCTTTAGCAAACCATAATTCAGTGCAAAATTTGTGAAAATGAATTAAGCTAGACTTCTGAATATTGAAAATGTTTCTTTTTACATCATGAAAATCCAAAGAAATTGTGTAACAAAATATCCCCATTTGCAGGTACAATGGCGGAATCCCCGTTTGCATTTTGTGTAATGTTGTGTGAGTGTGACATCACATGTAGGGCATTATGTATCATGTATATTTGAATGTTTGTTTGTTTGTTTGTTTGTTTAAAAGGTCCTTCTGTGTAGAAACACACTTGGTTCCTGATGGGACAGGCTCAAGAGAAATACTCAAGCTACTATGAGAGTCACTTTGTCCAAACTAAGTTGAAGTTAGTTCACAATTGTTTACCTTCATTTATCAAATACACACATGACAAATAACCAATTAGAGATAAATTGAGTATTATTCAACATGTGACGCCAGATATCTGACCTAGTACCAATCATTACAATATTTACAAGTTATTTATTCCAGTAATCTTGATTCTATACAAATATGGATCAAAATAGTATGCATGGTCAAATTGACCACTGGCATGGTCTGGTAGGAAAAGTTACAACCATGAATTTGTGTTATCATTTGGTGCACTAATTACCTGATACTCTGGATCAGGAATTGTCTCACACAGGCCAGAGCTCTCTCACAGGCCAGATTGTTCTGCAGACTTAGATTCTTCAGGAGCTTTGAAATGTACAGTAAACATGCATTGCAAAACAAGGGGTATTGGTATTTGACCCTCGGATCTTTGACATTTGTTAGGCCATAGGCCCTTCGTGGCCCGCAAGCAAATCAGCAGTTGATAGTGTAGGATGTGAGTATTCGCCAGAGTATTCGCCAGCGAAATGATTACATAACTCCTTGGTAACTGGATCACACGCCTTTTGCAATTGGTAGTACATGTCATCATAGACTCTGAATACAGTTGTGTTGCGATAATTACGATCGTGGTGCAGTTGACATAGTGATAATCGCAGATTACACGTAACTTGTTATGTTGGTATTTATTTTTCAATGTTTATAGTCATTTTCAATAATGGACAAAGGCTTGATTTTTTAACGCATTCACATGAAATACAATGTGAAGAATGAGTTCCTGTGAAACCCTGCCATTGACAGGTGACTCTTGGAGGTGGGAACAAATCACAAGGATCAACACCATGTTATTATGCATTACACAAACCATCAATTATATTTTTACAACTGGATTATCATCCTTTGTTACTAAGAATAACATTTTGTATCTAACCATTCAAATGTATAAAAGAACCACCTACCTGAAAGGTGCAACATTTACAAATGATTTGTTTTCTATACAATGCTACCATTTTAAAGCACTCTCCCATGTTATTAACAAAGTAGGTAGGAAGCACCATAACACAATGTGAAGACAGCTTTGCAAATGTATATGTCCTAATTATAAAATTTTCTTATTTGTAACTATTTCTTTACAGTCCGTCAATCTCCATGGTGACTGATTAGTTAATAAGGAAGGCATACTCCATGTGACTTTTAATTACTGACCTCTGACCTTAGCGTATCAATCTTTTTGTTAAGTTGAGAGTCTGAGTAGGAGGAAGTTGAACTTAGGCATGAGATTAACTCTGGTATTACCACAATTTTCTTTGTTATTACCTGAACTGGTCAATGGGTATGTAATTGTCGTACAAAGCAAACACTCCAAGAGTGTATCATGGCCGGTCATGATTGTAACCAGCCAACTGAAATATGGCACTCAACTCAAAAGAGTTCCGATCCCTACAACTGCTATTTAAGTGTAGTCTTGTAACATGTTTGCTAAAGCAACAAACAATAAAATCAAAAGGGATTCATCAATATTCTTTAGGAAAAGTAAGCAATATTCATACACATGACAAGCAAATGCTGGATTGCAAAGGCAAATACAAATCTGAGTTTGCTGATAAATAAACTGAAAATTCAAATAAATGTTCTTTGCTGCATGGTACACAAAACAATTTGTTAACTTTTCCGAACTAAATTATGAAGATATTCCATGAATTTAAAGAGAAGTTTGCCATTAACTAAAGGACTCCGTCCTTCAGAGGAAGGACTCCATCCTTCAAAGGGGTCATTGACATTCAGCTGTAGCTATGGTCCTGCGTACATAGCTCACATTCGAAAAGCTCAGTTTTGAAAAGAGTAGGTTTATTGGAGGAAGAAGTCCTAAAAAGGTTCCTCATACTTTAGTGCTTGCCAATCAAATTTAACTACGATGGAATGGGTTCAAACCGCTTGAGTTGAATTTTCAGTCCACACAGGGACTGCTGTTTGAGAGGAGCTAGAGCAATCACTCCTCTACAGCTCTTCTTAAGTTGCATTTGCAAGAGCGATTTATAGCTCCTCTAGATGACTCGTTAAATTCTTTATGCTTTAATGGCCACAGGTGCAAACAGCTCTTCTAAAGCTCTTCTTGAAGAGACCAGAAGAGCATTCTACAGCTCTTTTCTCATTTTCAAATGGCAGTCCCTGTCCACAGCAAAGAAGCATGTTGTACAGGCCATTTTAAAAGTTAACAAAAGCCAAGTTCATGGCAGATATTTTGATTGATTGAAACACAGAACCATTGTGATGTACAGAGAACTATCAGACAGGTTTAATTAAACACTGGCAACTTTGGAAGTTTTAAACAGATGAAGGCCTAAGCATTTTGACACAATTTTCTCTCTATTAATTTATGAAGGATGAGGGTCTGTATTAATTTGACAGCCATACTTTATCTCACAAAAGTAAGAGGCATTGAACTTGAGACCTTTTTCATACAGATTATTATTTAGCTCATTTGAGTCACAAGTGTTTGATGTGTTTCCATAGTTACTGTTTTTATTTTGCAAATTTGTGGTATAAGTGTTTTCTCGTTCATATTATTTGGCTCACTTGATCCATAAGTGTTTCCATAGCTGCTGCTTATATTTCTAAATTTGCTGTATTGTTTTTGCTTGAACATTGAACTGGATAATTTGTTAGCACCTTTGCATCAGTTACTTCCATGACAGAGCCCTGCTTCTGTGGTTTGGTTGTTTTCATCCAACAATATTTACATTTGCAGAAATTACTTGTTGTCAGTTTCCTGTCATTCCATGCAGACTAGAAAAATCTGACTGCATGTGACAAAAATGTTAACATACTTCAGATTTAAGTTTTATCTTTTGACATTTCCACTTTCTTTCATGTTACAAATTGGCTTAACTAGAGCCTTTTATTCAAACCAATTATAGAAAACATGGTCTGGTGATCTTTTCGAACGTGTCTGTTAAAAATTCAAAGTATTAAAGGGCTATATCTTGTCTCGTGTGTTCAACAGAGATAATTTTCAGCATGTGCACCAAATAAGCGAACTGATTCCTACTGTGAAAACATGCAATTAAAATGTAAACATTAAAAATGGCTACCGTTACCCACGGTTACCCATGGTTACCCAACCAAGTGACAGGTAAGTGTGTGTAGTGAATTGGAAGAAGCCATTTGGATGGTCCAATGCTACAATTGCAGCTTGCAACAAACTTCACAAAGTATTATTGTCCAGAATTTTGAGTCTAAATCTGATGTGACAATATTTGTGAACATAGAACACTGTATGGTAGAATTACTTTGAACAATAGGATGTTGTATGTTGTGCATGATTACATATTTTCAATGATACATTCATAAATACTGCTGTTGCATATGAGAAATATTTTATTTTCTCACACATGTGCCGAATCATGGACTCTTGTTTTAATGAAATCGCCGATAAACAAAAGTGAGGATTATGGTCTATGGAACAGTGTTGAATAATCATTGCATTGTCTTGCTTCAGATTTTTTCAGAACATTTTATATAACCTCATGGAGGCACCAAACCGGTAAGGTCAAGGATTCAGGAGTTTATTTCAAATTCTTTACACCAGGAGAGGTAGTGAGAGCACTTCTATAGGCTATAGATTGCATATCGGTAGTCAACTTTGTTTTGTTTGAAATGTTACCTTTCCTGACTCACTGGGATTGCATATACAGGATGGAATCCCCAAGATCGGCCTGTTACATCATGTGTAAAATCATGCCTCCATATGCCAAACATGTGTTGTTCATCGTCATGGCAACTGAAGTTGACCTGAGCTAAATGTGGCAAGCAGGATTCAAATTCCCCACCAGGAGTTCTTATTATTTTAGACAAATTAATTTTTGTAGTGGTAAGGTAACACCTTTTGAAACGACGCAGCTTTAGTGTAAATTAGTAATCGCCGTAATACATTGTACTACTTAAGCGTCAATGCGTCATACCTTCAAGCCTGAAATCAAAGCTTTAACGTGTACAAATGTGGAGACGAGCACAAAAAAAAAGGTTTTTTGAACTAAATTTGGTTCCACGTCAGTGGTTCACACTTGACCTGCTTCTTGGATGACTTCTTTGCATTTTTAAAGTAACTTTAGCTCAAAATAGGAATTCCAATCTCCTTTGTTGCTTTTGAATAACTTTTCTCAAAGCATTCACCACAGTCATAACATTAAATCCCTCACACCCAATCCCACATAATTCAACTACCTCACAATCTACATGTAGAAGAAATTCAATTCATTTAGTTGAAAAAGTTTCTACGAATAAAAGAAAATAAGACTCTTTAGGCAAAACTCGCAGAGAGAGACATGTGAGAAGCCTTCAAGCATTATAATGTGGCATTGCACAGATCCTCTCATGAGGACCTCTCCTATTGGCCTTGCCTCAGAGGAGAAATTTAAGTTAACCTAATGTGTGCTTACATCAAATTCAAAAGAAGAGCCCAAAACTCTCAAAAAAATCCCAAAATTTTAACTTTTTAGCTTTTCTGATCATGGTTGCATGTATGATGACAAATGTATTTGAATGCAGGCAAACAGCTTATCATTGGTTTAATAAGTTATGGTCTAGGTCTGAGAAAAAGGCAAGAATTTAAGACGAATCCGCATGATTTGTCAACTATTATAGCTATTCAAGGTATTAAATAAGCACTGGAAGTCAAGAAAAGATGGGAAGGTTATCCAAAGTACCATCACCTCCACCCTTTGTGCGCATTGTTCATAGGTAACAAGCAAACACTCAGAAAAGGGAAACAAACTTGTTGGACAAATTGAAAAATGCTAATTTTATTCTTAAGATAGGTTTGAATATATTATATTTGTTATGCTGTAGTCCTTCTCATGTGAAGACTGGTAGCCTCTTCTTGACCCATCATGGAGGAGTGTCTTGAATATTTTATGTATCTCTTCAAATTGAAGCACTGGGTGACCCTGATGAATCAATTTGCTTACATACAATGTATATCCACAGGCTTTTATTTCAATATAAATAAGTGTTGTTTGCAATTGGCTTCTTGGGACACTTTTGTAAATTTTCTTTTACATCCAAATATCATACATTCCCTTTATCCAAATGAAATCTGGGTCAGAGGTTTTTGTAAGGTTCACAATATCAGAATCACAATGACCTCAATTTCTCAAAGAACCCCCCCCAAAAAAAAAAAAAAAGGTACACTCTTCAGGATAAAAACATGGTCAAATGTCTAAAAGGGTCCAAATTTGAAAGAGAAATTAACAAAGGGACCACTTTTCATGTTCAACTGTCCAAAATAGCCCACAAAAGTCCTTTTTAATTTTAAGCGGGTGAAGTCTACTTTTTGAATGAAAACAAATATTTGGGCAAAATGTCCACATCCCCTACACAATCCTGCTTACGGGATAGCTTTCTGTTACAGTACTCCTATGGCAAAATATGAGATGGCTTGAATGCAATATTTCCACAGCACTTGCAATATGTCCCTGCCTGATAGTGATAAGTTATGAAACCCAGTGATCCACATAATTGAAATAATGCTCAAGTTCAACTTCTAATGGTATAGTAATGGTCAAAATTCACAACCTTAAAATATTTTTTCGTAAAATGGCAATTCAAAATCAAGTGTGCGATCATTTTAGTGATCAGTCATTTTCAGTGATCAGTCTGCATGACACCATGAAGCCTAGATTTTGGAAGCAATCACTGGCCCAGAACACCTGACCTAACACTCTAGAAGTAGGCCTGTCACAAAAATCTTTACAAAAATTCTTTGTTGTCAATTTTTAGAAAGCTTAAAATATGAACACTGTAACATTTTTGCAAATAGATTGTGAACTTGTGGTATATAAAATGAAAAGTTTCGATTACTGTTGCAATTCATTCATAATTTGAATGATGTCATGAATGAGTGCAGTAACCCACGAAGGCCTTGATAGGGTAGCTGTAGCTAGAGTTCATCAGATAACCTACCTCGTTAACTTTAATTATCTTAATTAAAGTCCAACCAAAGGAATTTTTCACATTTCTATTAAACAACCTGTTCATAGAACAATTAATATATAGTGGACTCAATCAAATTGTCAAAAGAAAAAATGAGTTCAATTTAAGAGTGAATTGTAAGCACGTATAACGGCCCAAGTCGGTGCTTTTCAAGTGCTGGTCATCTATTTCCATGGTCTCATTTTGGTCAAACTTTGACCCTTACAATCTACGACACCTATAATTATCAATTTGGCAAAAAATTCAAGTAAATATTGGCATCATTCTATCAAGTACAATAAATTCTGACTGAAAATGAAATCCTAGGTAGGGGAATTGAAGAATTGTAACAGAATGTTAACTCCCAGGTAAAACAGATTTGACAAAGTATCAAATATCACTTTTGATCTTCCATTTGTCCCCTTTGAAATGTTACAATAACACTAGAAAGGGGGCAAGCATGGCCTGTTTGAAATGTTACAATAACACTAGGAAGGGGGCAAGCATGGCCTGTTCATGAGAAGTAAACCAAACAATATGTATGGCACATAATTGAAATCAAATAGCTCTATAGTCTGTCCAGTGTAAGATGGAACATGACACCATATATTAACCTTTGTTATATCTCGTACACCCTGTCCAAAGTCATGGTCCATATTTTTCTAAATTAACTCTTATTAACTTTTATGTTCTACCATAAGAGCTCATAAGTTGGCAACAGGACCTTTGTTCCATTTTCATACATTGTGGTGTATGTCATGTACCAACTTATACTGGATGGACTATAATGACTTGAGATGCTCTCACACATATTGTGGCAATTGTTCTTCGCATCAAAAATATTTAGTATAAAAATGATGACAAAAAACTATTAAAATTGTCAATATTTCATACCAAAAACATATTCAAAATGACCCACATACTGAACGAGATAATTTATATTTTAATAAAAGTTTCACAACGTTATTATAACCTCAACCCACCCACATGGACATCTGTGCAAAAGATGACAATTATTATGATATAAAGATGTATACCAAGAAATCACACTGTACTTTTGTATTTATTTTTAATATTAAGAAAACCCCAGGAGCGTTTGGTTCTGAATAAATTCTAACAGACCTACTTTGTCTTTCTTGCTTTTCTTGCATACATTTTTGAGTCCAACTTTAACTGCACCTGCTATGCTAAGGAAGCATCACAAATCCACTCCCAACATGAAAGCTTGTCAACTTTTTACAACTTGGTCAAAGGTTGCCGAATTTTGATTCTAAGAGCCCGGGCAATCACTCAACTGAAGAATTAAACTGTTTGTAAGATATGATTATTTGTGGAACAAAGATTGTACATATTATGAGCTACTGTTTGGCTAGGACAAATGTTTTCTTATCATGATCTGAGATTATGTGATTGTATTTGGTATCAATCTCTTTATATAATAATGAAGCAAATAGACAAATCTTATTAAATGTGATGTAAAGCTAGTGATAAATGCCTATGATTATAATTTGATTTTAGATTAATAAGAAATTAGATCATTCATTATTGTACAATTTCAGTTATATAATTTGCCAAAGAATTACCCAACTGGCTCTGATAATGTCCGGAAAGTGAAATACCAATTACCATATTAAACTAGCTACGAATTTGTTTCCAAATTTTGATTAAATTACCCATGGGAGTCTTTTTTAGTATTCTGTATTGTAACCAAGATAAAGGATTTGTCTACCATGTTAATTACAATGTACCAACACAATCTTCTTTGATGCAACTTGTTAACAAAATCATAAAATTTACTCCTTTATGATTTTACAAACATATAATATGATAAAAAGTCAATTAACATCCGTTTCAATGTTTGATGTCAACTATTAGTACCCTATTACCAAGTGACAAACAATTACATCATATTATAACTGAGAAAAGACACACCTACATTTCAAAATTCATGATTCCTAGATAACCAGATTACGCCCTTTTTCTACTCTTCTAGTTTTTGAAAGAAAAATTAGCTAGAAAATTAGCCAATTGTTTTTACTACAAACAAGGAATGATTGACCTGAATATCAAATTCAAAAGCTATTCCAAAACAAACTTGAACCATTCCATGCTTGAACGTAACAGTACCATTTCATAATAACACAGTAATCATAGCAGGCCTGTCTGCCAAATTATGTTTTATCATTTTGATTTTGCTGCAATCATCTCTAGTATTTCTCATCTGCAGGGTATCATTTGAGTATGGGTCAGTGTAAGTTGAATGAGATAGAATATTTGACGGACCACCAACTATGAGCTTGTAATCGGACATGATAATGCTGATCATTTAGGTGGGTCAATTCAAACCCTGGACAGTGGCATTTCAGTGTCGTCATCAGTCTGGTATCTCATTCATTGCTTGCCAAAATATACATTGTATTATAAAGATAGTGTCTTCCCGATAAACCATTGATAAACCTTCTCGGTTATATTTGATCAGGTTTTTGGAAGATGTTTGAAATTTATCTAAACTTTATCTCAAATGCCTACTTATTTAGTCCCTCAAGCAATCTGCATGTTGAAAAGGTCAGCTTGTGATAACATGTAAATGATAGCAGAAAACGAAATGATAGTTTGAAATAAATGATGAGTAAATATATCATTGCCAAGACTTGACAATATCTGTGCACAGACCCTATTATTTATAGGATCTGTGTAATCACTGTCAAATTTAAAAAAAAGATATTAAGTATTTAAAGCACTGCAAAAATAAGCCATTTTCTGTTCTCTGCAGATGACATAAAAAAACATTTTTTTTGCTAAAAGCAACTTTATGCAAATATCTTTTAAGTCTTCTTTCCATCATGCAACATTCCATAGCACATTGGACAACCACATCAGACCCGTCATGTCTTCCCAATGTTTCAAATCTTGTTTTTTATAACATAATTCACACATGTATTTGTACAGTGTGATATATAATGTTTCATCAAGGATTGAACAGTGCATGATCACATCTTTGGTACTTAATTTAATAATTTAAGCTTTTAAAGATTAATGGAATTTTTCTTACCTGAATATTCCATAGTGGTGTAAAGTAGAGTGTGTCAAGTTGCCAATTCAGTACAGAAGATTCATAAAGGAAAAGAAAGAAAAATGAGAAAATGGCAATTAACAATTAAACTGATGTAACATTATTATTGACTTGTAAATGTGCATTTATATAGAACATTGCATTCAAGATATTATAATCAGGTGACAGAATTTCTTATTTATGGTAAAGGAAAAAAAATCACCTCTTTCAGAACTCAAATTTGTATCTGGGGCACATCTAGGATTTGAAAAATAGTCAAAATAGCTGTGAGGCTAAAAGTAGATAAAATAGGCTCATTTTGCTTGATTTTTGACAATTTGTCAGGAAGGGGTGCTGGTACCCTCTCAATATCCTCCTGAAACCTCCCCTGAATAAAAAGATCACTTAAATTAGGGGCTTGAATATTACAGTTTACCCGGGGTTTACCAATCTGGGCAAATGGCTAGCAAGTAAAGTTTTCGATTTCTTGATGGCACTAGGTAGCTTGGCAAACTAGAACATTCCAGCACGCCTTTCTGTGTTTATTTGCACTTGGCAATTGACTTGACCTAGAGTGATCATCACCTGATAACCAACTCATGTACCACATAGCAATGCTCCTCCTGGCCTTAAACCCTTCATAGCTGCTTTTTAGTGAATTGGTGAAATGTTAAGAGTTTGTATTTCATAGTTCTACTACCTCCATGTTCTGACATTTTCAATACCTCATATTCTTTAGTAGCATATAGCATAGCCTGAAGAATTATGACCGTAAAAACGTCTGTGAATGTAGGCCTACTTACGCACATTGTTACCTCATCTCAAAATACTTAATTTGACACATCAGTGTCAAGCATTTTTCTTGCGCGTTATAGGATTCTTTTTCTTGGATGTGTCTGCAATTTTCTTTGTACTTCACTTGTACATGTACAATGCTTTCATTGCATAATAGTCTTTTAGAAGCTACTATCGCTGTCAAATTTGAATCAATTTTGTTAATGTTTTTATATTTTTCTCAATGTTAAAAATGCAGCACACACAGAGCAGCACCTACACTTCATAACTTATCGCTATCAGTCACCCAGGTCACCCATAACACATGCTTGTTGTAGGTTTGACTTGCATTGCTGTCATTGAGTCATTAATACACTTTTGACAAATGCTATCTTCAGTAGATGTAACAATATTTACTAGTAATTTGTCATGGCTTGTCATTGGCTGGAAATCAATTGTGCTCTGCTGTGTGGTTACACAAGTTATATACATGTAGACCTGAAATTTATCACTTCCTACATAAAATGAGCATTAAATGTATTGAAAAAGTATCAAATATTTCAAAAATTAAGAATTGATAAAAAACGACTACTAAGATTATATTTCTCAATGGCAATAATCAACTAAAGCATAATATTATTCAAAATCAATAACCTTACAAAATTACTATATTTTTGATAATTCCTTTAAATTGTGTTTTAATTTTGTACACTTAAACAATTTTGGCATATTGTTTCAATCATCATATCAGTGACTATGTGGTTAGTTGGATATATCACATTTACTCTCTACATTATGATGTATGTGGTTTGCATAATTGTGACCATCCTCCACAACTGAGCCCGGATGTCGCCAGTGCCACTATTGAGATATGCTCCATTGAACTTAACAATAAACAATAGGATTTATTGACTGCTTTATTGATTTTTCACTACAAAAATACTATAGACATGATATACATCATTTTAAAGCTAAGTTCAAGCAGAATATTTTGGTTGCATATCTCAAAAATGATGATTGGCAACTTCAGGGCTCAGTTGTGCTGGATGGTCACAATTATTAAAGGTTTGTACAGAGCATGCTTTATGTCACTATAAAAGTATAAGAAAGCATGGCTGTGACCATATGATTCACCAACATACCAGTGTCTTACCAAATTTCAACTACTACAACAAACAACTCAATTAAGCCTGGTACGCTACCTAATGAGCCTCTCACCTGTACCGCTGATAGTCTTACAATTTAAAGAACCACCACTGCATTTCATAGTTTCTGTTCTAATCTTGGCTGCTAATTTTACCTGACAACATAAACACCCTCAGGGTTGCTGTGATTTAATTACCGACACCGCACAAGTAGTTTGAGGCCAAAAGTCTGAGTAATGATATCCGTTTTAGAAAACCTCAAAATATGAACTTCCACAATTATCATTGTACAGTAATACCAACAACCATCACCAGTGTTCTGATTCATTCTGTTTCCCACAGGTGTTCATAAATATGTTCCTTGAACTTAAATGTTTCATATCATTTTGTACATGTTGTTCTACATAAATTTAGATAATAGTGTTAGCAAAAAAGGATCATGCAACTTTGCATTGTATGTTTGTTACATATTGTGTGTACAGGGATGAAAAGACCAGACAAAAATACCCAATTCTACATGTAAGCTGCATCAAATTTTATATTATTTTCATTTTTTCCTCAGAAATTGTGCTAGACTTAGCGTCTACAACTCCGTTCACCAATTCTCTGTCCTTTACATTTTAAACAAAATGGCAAAGTTTGAACTATCTCCCGCTGCTCAATTGGCTGTGTCTTAGTCATTGCCATTGAGAATATGCCTTAGGTTACTTACTTGAGACTTATGTGACTTATCACTGTGTAATCACATTAATGATACCAAAGATTATGGGAACATTCCATTATGTATTTAGTCTACAACGTATCCGTGGTAAGTATTTGCCGCTTATATTACCATCCAATAAAATAGTCCGACAGATTGGTAACAACACATTGGTGTTGTGATCAAGCAAAATCAGTCTCAGTGAAGTTGGCTCAAATCAAATTCCATATTTGTGACATGATCAAGAGGAATGAGTCGGATGTTGCTAATATTGTTTTTGAGATATTGGCAAAAACAATGTTCAAATTCTTTTGTTTTATATTGTTTTCAGCCATTGATAAATTGCTCAAAACTCGGTAACCAGGCGTCCATTTGTATCAAAATGTAGCATTCATAAACTGCCAGCAAATGATGTAAAAAACTTCTAATTGAAAATTGCCGACATGTGACTCATTCCCCTTGATCATGTCACATTTAATGTTTCTAAAAGTAGAAATTTGTTAATCATGTTAGCTTGGCGATTGCACTGAAATATCTGAAACATTTTAAAGTAAGCTATTAGGTAATAAAAGAACTTTATTGTAAAATATGTAATTCTTGATCGCCCACAAACATAAAATTTCATGAACTTATTGTTTCCAATCACAAGGTTAGGACTCTACTATACCAACTAGCCAAAAGTGCTCCCAGATGACTGCAAAACAGACAATGAATTAAATAGGCCTACAGATAATGGGATACGTTAATTATGACCTGTTACATCAAAAAGTTTCATATTCTAATTTCTTTCTCATAAGCTTTCTTTCTCATAAGTCAAATGAAAATATTGTAAGCCTACATCTTTGGCAATGTGTCAAAATGATTACCTAGTACTTGTTCTATATAATCATTTGTCAATTGATGACTATTTTATACAGTACAGGTGGCCTCAAACACTAGTAATGATTTCTTTTATAACATACTGAACTCACAATAACAATTGATCAATAGGCATTTTTATCCCAACAAATCAAATATCAATAATTATACCACCCCAAGGTCTTCCAAAATAAAATGATGTACACAAAGTCACCAGAGCTTTACATCTGGATTAAAATGTCAAAATATTGCTGCTGTTTTTAATAGTTTTGCTGTTGCTGTTTTGTTTTGTTTTATTTGTTTTTCTTTCATTCTTTAATTTTTGTATGTTATTTTTACTTCTTCAGTATGTTGTCTAAAAATCTTCAAGCCTCTCCTTTTCCAAGTCAACCCGAAGGATAAACAAAATATCAGCCAACCATCTGTAACAAATGTGACTCAATTTGTAAATAAAAACAAGCTGTACCCACAGAATTAATCTTCATCAAACTTGACCAAGTATGGAAGTGAAACTTCCTTGGCAGGCACTCCAATTGCTGTCATCAACTCTTTATTAATAGCTCTGATTATTGCCATTGACTTTGTCCTCCTCCCCACTTTCCTTCATCTTCCTCACCTGCCTGCCTCAGGAAACTGATTTGATGGTCAATCTGTATCAGTGGGCCTGCTGAAAGACTGCAACTGACCATTACTAAGGGGACACATGTAAGTGGGAAGCATAATTGGAAATGTGCCTCTTTCCTAAATTTAGTACTACAGTTTGATCAGCTCGTAATCAGTGGGCCTTATAACATCACGGATTAATATCAATATATTTTATTTTGAGAATTTGAGAATTATTTTCTCGGCAGAAGCATCACAAGTTATTATATTGAAGCCCTACACTTTGTCTACTTTCTAACATGCAAAATATAGACCATAGAGGTCAACTATATCATTAACATCGGTCTACTTTTCAGCATAGTGGTAAAAGCCTAACAATTCCGGCCGATTACAATCTGATCAAAGTATAGGAGGTTATGTAGCATACATATAGCCAGATGTCCAGTTCTAAAACCTTGCTCAAATCCAATGCAATTCCATGTGACACTTGATTTCCTTCCTAAAAGTCAAAGGTATTGCATTTCTCCTACCACATTCAACTTCAATGTATATACAACAGAAATCAATCAACTTAATTTGAAATAATTGCAGTATTTTGTCAGTTTGTTTTCACACAATAATAACCAATAATTGACTAGAGATTTTGTCGATAAAATTAACCTTCCTGGCCAATTGTCAAGATAATCAGAGAAACTACCCATTATCTGGTAACCAACTATAAGCTCAACCATCCTTGCACTTTCATGAAAAATACACTGAATGTAGTTTATCGTAAGGATTAGCTAAACACTTTCGAAAACTTTTCCCAATGAATAAATTGGAGACGACTGATAAGAGACTCAAATGCTGTATTTGATTTAATCACTTTGAAATATTTGTTCGCTTGAAAGTTCCGGAAACACTCTTCAAAATCATGTCAAATCTTGAATTGATTCAAATCAAACATGCGATTCAACTCTATTTACTCATGGTACACCTTGCTTTCTACACTTTTTGTTTTGTTTCACACCTGAAACCATTGACTCAGGTAAGGTTGTCAATTGTGAATACTGTCCATGTCAGCCCACTAGTTCCTATCACTTTAATACAGGTAGTCTTAGAAAGAACTATGCCCAAGGTAATTTTTTTAATTTTGAAAATTGACTACATCGTTCTTGAAATAATGAGCTTTTAGCAATATCTTGTATTGAATCTTTTCTACAGATTCAATACAGCCACCAATTATCTGTCCCTGACTAAAAAGCACTGGGTAGGCATGAGTGGTTCATTATTATTGACTCATGGAAATGGAATGGATTCAAAATGAGGCGAACTTTTCAAATTGTTACAAATCAAGGAACAGGGATAAATTTTGAAAATTGAAAAAGTATGTAATAGCTGCTTTCTATGATGCAATTTTATCAGTTTCGCCATCGAGCAATGATTAAAAGAGGAATTAGGAAAAGTGATCCCGCACAGTAAATTGAACCCAGGAGTCAGATCTCTGGTTTACGAGCGGGATCACTTCAGGACCTCTGGTTTATGAGCGGGATCACTCGGGCGGGATCACTTTTCCTATTTCCTCCTTTAATCATTGCACGACGGCGAAACTGATAAAATTGCATCATAGTTTGCTTTTTCCCATTGAAAAAAGCCACTGTTTTTCATGTTAATAGCTGCTCTATCACACAATAACATACTACCGCATTGCAACATTAAAATACTAAATGCAGTACTGATCTTTGAGAGACACCCTGTAGAAAGCCAAGTTTGGATAGAAACAGACAAGTTGATTCAATGAATGCCCTGTAATTGAACCTCAAATGTCAACAATTATACAACATCAGAAAAAAAACTTGAGCGGTATCTGATATACTACCATATCTTATTTGCGAATCGGTAATTTTTGCGCCATTTTGCACTATGTTAGCAATGATTCTAGAGCTTTTGATATTGACATAACTTGAAAAGAGAATGTGATCATGAACAGTTGACTATTTACATAGCACCGCTGAGTGCTGTTTTCTAGGCATACGATGGTAGATAGTGTACCATTGGATTCATAGGAAACTTTTGTCCTGGTGAAATAATAGATATCTAAGGTGACTAGACAGGCTAACAATTACTAGGTGTCACATTTTGAACATTTGCCAAACTCTAATCAAAACTCATATCATTTAGCAGCCAAAATGGTCAATTGTGCTATATTTGTAGCCTACCTTCAAATTTGCATTAAACAAATTACTAACTTTAAAATCTTGCATTGTAATATTATTACAGTTATACAATAGCATAATTTATTTTTAATATACTTGTAATTTAACAGTAACGTAACAAATAACAATTGGAAAGGTAAATATGACCTCAATAGCATGGATCATATGCAAATCAAATCACCATCTCTGTCTGCATTTAATACATTTGCCTTCCAAGGACCTCAGCCTACATTTACATGATTCATATGTTCATCTCAGCTTTCAAATGACAGATAAAGAAATGTAACTATCCTCATAAAAAATATCAATCATGTTGAATCCTTTTCATTAAGTCATATTTGAAGAATCAATGGCTCCCTTGAGAAGAATGTTACCACATGTATGGAAAAGTCTAATAAACTAATGCCTCCTCTTTCAACCTTTCAAAATTAAAAAGAAAAAAACATTTGAAAGGTCTGTCGGAGCATCTTGTAAAGATTAACACCATGATAGGCGCATGGTTTATGAATGGATTCAAAGATAATCTTGATTTATTGTTTTGATAAAATGACCTATTACAAGAAATCGGCAACCTTTATAGTATGATATCTGAAATGGAGCACATAGTCTGGCGACTGACTCTGTAGAATGTGATGATCACTTCTTTGATATTGTGGAACAAAATGTAACTGCATGTATCACATTTGTGTTCAGAAATGTCAGATCTTTCACATAAATCTTAAAAACTTTCAAATATTTCTCAAAATTTACTTACAATTATACTGCAATTTATACAATCCAAGGAGAGCAGAATAAGCATCCAGGAACTAAACAACTTCATCACAATCATTTTCATAGAATTCAAGTGTATTACATTAGACCTGTCCATGGACTACACCTGTAAGCATTGCTATCACACAAGTGGTGCATACAATTATGAGTGCATATCTACCATAAGGTTCTTCCTTCCTTCCTCCACACAGAAGCCCCCATCCAATCTATCAATTTACTTGAGTACTTATTTCCTCTCAATCAATACTATCAATTTCTGAATTTCAAATGTTTCCCTCTATTCTCCTTGTTGAGGCTAATTGGTTTATACATATAGCCTTTGTCCAGTAAACTATTCAATTTTAATTGGTCTTGTATCACCTTTGTCTTATCTACTTGTTGCACTCTTCAAGGAACAATTAATAATCTGTCTTCAGGGAACAGTCAATTAGCTTCTTGTATTGGTTGGTATTTCAATTGGGGGACATTTTGAATTGACTTGTTTGAAGAAGCAGGAAGAAGACACCATGATGATCAATAGTATAACTATGTAGATCTTATTGATGAAGTTTCACCTCACCTCTTAACTTCCTATTTTCAAGCTATTTTTATTTTGTTCAATCAAAATTTGAGCCTTTTGATTTTATTTAGTAAATTTTAAGGGGGTTAAGTTGTAAGCATCATTGCCATTAATTGTCTGTAATGTAGGGCCTATATAATTTGTGTTTATGTATTCTTTTTTGTGCTTGTATTATTACTGTATTGTTTTATTTGCAACAAGTGAAATGATTTTAATAAAAAGCTTGTTTTTCGGGCATGAAATCATTGCCATTAATGCAACATAAAATATTACAAAATTGTGAAATAGAATTCCAAAAGCTATATAAAACAAGAAGGGATTTTTGGACATTTTGGTATCATGAAAAACATATGCCTGATATATAAAAGGTTATATGCAGTACACTGCAAACATTCCCCAACATAGAAATGTACAAAACCGGATCCAAGCAAATTATAGCCCATGTGATCCTTAAAGTTACGGATCATGTCTACCCCCAATTCAAATGCAATCTTGGAGGGCTTTTCAAAGTACTTTTACTACTGCTTGAATCAAATCAAGATCAGACACATTGAACAGTGCAATGCAAGTCACCTGTGTCAACAACATTTTGCTGGGAACTTAAATGTTACAAATTTTGCAAGGAGCGTAGAATTAGAAGTACATGATTGCCACAAACTAAATTGTTTGCACATTGAAGGTTTTGCATAAAATGGTGAACTTCGGCCAATTCGTAGAAAAAAAGTCCAAGTGAAAAGAGTATTTCCAGAGGGGTGTTCTTCATTCGTTTCAATATGATCAGTTAGCTTTCTCAATGATCAGCTAATTAGTGGTGCAAAAACCCTCATAATATTGCACACATGACAAAATAATAGTAATACTACATTTCTATACCTGCTGTTGCTATCTTTTTCTTTGGGATCAGATATCAATGCTAGCTGACCTTTAACTGTTTCAGCGATCACGATAACCCTCTTGATAAACCCAAATGCCCAAATCAATGTGAAAACATAGCCGCACAGTACACCACTATCACCATCTCAGCCGGCCAATTATCGCAACCAAAACAAGTTTGGCATACCTAGGCAACGACTCAGACCACAATTACCACATGAGCCATTCTATGACGACACTCTAGACTAGATTACGTTATATTCTCCGCCCTGCCTCGCCAGCTGAGCGCCACACGTCATATTATGAAAACGATGATTCAAAAAGATACAGGAATGAGCACTCGAGTATTTTCATGTTTCACAACTAAAACAAAAGTTTACTATTTTAAGATGTTGATGAATTAGAGGATGTTACCTGCTGTCCTCAAAACACCAGAAGAAAGTTAGAGAAATCTGAAGAAATCCGAAACAATCGTATCATCTTTTCTTTGGGTTTTGTCCTAAATTTGGAAGCTAGGCACAGAGGGTCCAAAATCGGTTACAGGTCAATCATGTGAACGGCCATTCGACCAAAAGCCCAATAACTTGGTTATAAACTGTAATCCTTACCCTAACCCTAAACGTCAATCTAACCCTAACCTAAGCCTAATCTTAACCCTAAACCTAGCCCTGACCCTAGCCTAACCCTATCCCTATAAAGTATAACTAATCCTAGCCCTAACCTTATCTAACCTTAAATGCCCTAACTTTAACCCTTTTTGAAGTAATAACCCTTCAGATTTCCCTCCAACAATTCATCTACAAAGGGCCCCCTTCCCACGTTCCTTCAGCCAATGAGGTGGCCATTTGAAACCCTTTCCATTTTACTTGATACAATGAGCCAAGACTCACATCGCTCTTGTCAGGTCAGGAGATGTGCATGAAGAGTAGTGAAACTTATTCCTACATTAACACACTCCACGTTAGATCTGAAAAGTTTCAACAATGGTCATGAGGATGGAGTCTGATGACTGCTCTCTCTACGGGTGGGTAAATTAATTTATTGAATATCATATACAGATTATGTTACACCCATTGGTTACGCCATCACTTCTTCATCACTTGATAACACAGAATCTAAACAAACTAGTACTGTCAAAATTCATTTCAATTATCATGATTATTTCAGCATCATGCACCAGGAGCTTCTTCTTTTTGGGTGTGTCCATTATAACATTCTTGAGTATGAAAGGAAGATACCAGCCATTCATTTACAAAACATTCCCTAAGACCAAAATGTTTGACCTTTGTTTCATGGTCTTTCCCCCTGCTAACAAATCAAGGGGCTGATTAAAGCTGATATATAAGTCCTTATTATCTATTTAAGTCTGACGTCAATTGGAACCGTGTGATGAAGTCATAACCTCCTCCACCTGCAATCAATGGTTAACATTATCTGCAGGGTTGCAAACAATTTCAGCCGCAATCACAGTCAGATAACAGAAAAGTCCCATTTTTTTTCTTTTTCCTAACCACTAGTATATATGAGACAAGAAACTACCGGAAAGTGATGGAGCCAATGTTGAAAATCAAAGCATTGATTTCTATGAGACAGAAAATTATCAAGTCGCTAGGAAAATCTTCAAAAAGCACCTAATTGGGCTATCAAATTGCGGTTTGGCAACTCTGATTATCTGGTCTGGAACAGGGTGTATAAAGCAGTGAAGCCACAGAGTGAAAATAGTGGCAATCCTGTGGTTAGCATCTCAGGTTTAGAACCAGGCAGGGTGTAACCAGTCAGCTATAATTGTACTAGGTGGTAACCAAGGAAGGTGGTGTATCTGAATTTGATATCTGAGAATTATATTATTGCAAGTACAACCTTCTGGTATAGCATAGCATCAATGCTTAATAATTAACCTACTGGTATAGCATATCATCATCCGATGACATCAATGCTTAAATCAACCTACTGGTATAGCATATCATCATCCGATGACATCAATGCTTAAATCAACCTACTGGTATAGCATATCATCATCCGATGACATCAATGCTTAAATCAACCTACTGGTATAGCATATCATCATCCGATGACATCAATGCTTAAATCAACCTACTGGTATAGCATATCATCATCCGATGACATCAATGCTTAAATCAACCTAGTACTGGTATAGCATATCATCATCCGATGACATCAATGCTTAAATCAACCTACTGGTATTGCATATCATCATCCGATGACATCAATGCTTAAATCAACCTAGTACTGGTATTGCATATCATCATCCGATGACATCAATGCTTAAATCAACCTAGTACTGGTATAGCATATCATCATCCGATGACATCAATGCTTAAATCAACCTAGTACTGGTATTGCATATCATCATCCGATGACATCAATGCTTAATAATCAACCTACTGGTATTGCATATCATCATCCGATGACATCAATGCTTAAATCAACCTAGTACTGGTATAGCATATCATCATCCGATGACATCAATGCTTACTTCTTTGATATCTAAGTCTTTTAAAACGTTCCCAAAATATCATTTGAAATCTGAGACGGAAATAGCTTGATTTGGTTTCCATTTACATGCTATACTTTCCTTTGATATCTTTCCCTTTCTTATTTTGTTGCTTGCTCTTCTCTCTTTTCTATTCCCTTAATAATAATATTCTTCCCAGTTTTCCAAGTTTTTGCTTGTCCAAATTTGTGTGTCTTTCATTGACTTTAATTTTAATTAATCTTAATAAAAGTTTGCTATCATTGACTATTGAGCAACTTTTGGTTTGCCAAAGACATTGGCTAGTGACACCAAATGAAATTCTTCCCACTGTGACCTATAGTAATTAGTATAAATAACTGTTCCAAGTTCATTTTCAGAAAATTTACACAAAATTGTGAATGATTTACCGAATTGTTGTACTTGTAGAATATTAAAATATGTAATTTCAAATAAATGCCACATGGTCATCATTAGTGCCGTCGTCGGCACCGTTTTTTAATGTCGACATGTCGATAAAATTCGTATACCGACGTCGACAGTGTGTCGACATAAAAAATTCTAAAAAAAAAAAAAATTTTTTTTTTTTTTTTTTTTTTTTCAAAAAGTATTTTTGGCCAGAAAAGCAAGTTATAGGCCCAAAATGACTTGTTATTCAAGGTTGGAAACCAGAGAAATACTGCTACTCCAAAAAAAAAAAATGCCAATTTTTTTTTATAAAATTGAAAACAGTTGTATATTTTAATTATTTTTGTTTCTATTGAACAGCTAGCAATGCATACTAATTCAATGTGTCCCTGACTGTTCAATAGAAAGAAAGGTAATCAAAATAAACAAATTTATCAACTTTGTAAAAAAATTGGCATTTTTTTTTTTTTTTTAGTAGCAGTATTTCTCTGGTTTCAACCTTGAATAACAAGTCATTTTGGGCCTATAACTTGCTTTTCTGGCCAAAAATATTTTTTGAAAATTAAAAAAAAAAAAAAAATGTGTTTTTTAGAATTTTTTTTTGATGTCGACATGTCGGGATTCGTGCCGACGTCGACATTATGTCGACATAAGGCATGTCGACGACGGCACTAGTCATCATGTCATCTATTTTTTTTTTCATTTACACACATCTCACTGTAAGCACAGATTCTGCCAGACAGGGTCTAATTCTGCATAAAACCGGGCAACGTTATTTCTTTAGATCTGTTGCGCATTCAAATTGCATTGTATTGCATCGTAATTTCATTTGTGTCTATGCTAATTATCATAAATTATGTTTACACAACATGAACTCACGTGTTTTCAAGCAAATTCACCGATAATAGGTGATCAAAAGCGATCGGAATGTCACAAAAGTACAGATCGCATTCAGTTTACTTAATATGAGATGATCTTTGGAAAAATACGGCATAATTTGTCTTGGTGCTTGCGGAATGCCATGCAGTAAAATATTAAAACGTTGCGGCAATTCATGATTGACAACTAGCAATCGGCGTGTCCTTCGTATCATCCGCTGTCAATTTCTTATCCACTCACTAATCCTCACAAAAGCTTTGTGTTGATTACGTAATGTGTGGAGGCAAATTGCAATAAGTACAATGAAATAATGAGTAGGGCGGGCTCGAGGCGGGTTTCTTCTTCATCTTACGTAACAGTATTGTTCTCCAAAAAACCGGAAGCTTGTCGTTTGGAGCTCTAGCTGAAATACAGCAAGATAATGTAAGATAGTAAATGTAAACCTGTATTTTAGCTAGAGTATCTCGAGCTAGATTCTGCTGTAATTGTAAGCCATAATGTAATGACATCGATGGTATGATCTCATTCCCAATGGCATAGCTCAATGACCCTCATTGACTAAGCAAAGCTCAAATTTTGACCTCCAGTTGTGGCGCATGAGTCACATCCAAATGTCATTTTTTGTGCGTAGAAGCATATTGGGCTAAGGAACTGTGTCCTACAGATTGTCATGTTAGTGTCTATTTTTTCATTACAACAAAATATCTCCAAATATACATACATGAGTATGTCAACATTTTGTAGATCCACTGATCTATTTCAGTTGAACTTTCAACCACTTCAAGGGAAACATGGATCAGAAGTTGTACAAAAACAGCTCCTTTTGTCCCAACACTAATCTTATTTTACACTTCACCACACTGATCAATATATTCTACATATAATTTGTGACATTCTTTTCTGTTATCTGTACCTTTTGTGCTCAGTAGAAAATCAAGTACACTTCAGATTAAACTTTTATGTAACTGGTGCCTTGTCTCCTTACCCATCAAAGGACCCCTATTGATAGAGGTACTGCTTAAGCCTACTTAATATGATTAAAAGTGATCATCTATGTAAATATTTTGGTGAATTTTAAACCTCATTATGGTATTACCATAACATGTCAAGCTATTTTATGTAAAGAGCTAATTTTGGGAACTTGGGAACAAAAATGTAATGGATTTTTATTACACATGATGTCTTTATTATCAGATTATGGATGATTAATAATTTATAGCTGAAACCATGAGATGCAAAATAGTCTCAGATTATAACAAATTATACCACTATAAAGGTGCACAAATGAACATCATTAAAAGGGAGCATCAGTGTAAATTATTTGATGGATTTTAAACCTATTTAATCATGGTATTATCACAATATTCAGGCTCCATGATGTCAAGCCAATTTCGAAGTGTTAAAGGTATGGTAAGAGCTTGATATCTTAAGGGGGTACTACACCCCTGGCCAATTTTGTGCCTATTTTTGCATTTTTCACAAAAATTATAGCGCATTGGTGACAAGTAAGATATGTATATTATAGTGGCAAGGACTACAACTACTGCACTGAAATTTCAGGAACTCAAGGCAAGTAGTTTTATTGATCAAATATTGGTTTCCCTCATTTTTGACTGTAACTCCACAACTGTTGTCTGTGCTGAAATAAAATTTCCAGTGCAGTAGTTGTAGTCCTTGCCCCTGTAATATACATATCTTACTTGTCATCAATGCTCTATAATTTTTGAGAAAAATTCAAAAATAGGCACAAAATTGGGCAGGGGTGTAGTACCCCCTTAAGCTTAGGGACCCAAAATTTCACTTTTGCACCATGCCTTGAATAATGGGGATTATTAGGCATAATTGTTGCAGATACAATTACAAATTTGCTTTTCATTATAACTTAAGCCTAAATAAATAAAAGCTTAAATAAAATGTAACATCTCTCAATGCTATATAAATAAAATGTTGTCATTGTAGTTTTGTAATTTTACACTAAATACTGTTTAATTTGTTACCTAGAGACCAACTTTGTTATCCCTTTCATTGTGACAAGAATGACAAGGTCTCTTAAAATATACAAAGAAATGCAGATTTGTGTGACATTTCAAATTTACTGGTGGCAGTTCAATTAGTCAAATCTAAATTGAAACTTTGCTAAGTATTGTCTGGTCTATCACTCAGTGTGACAGTTGAGCAAACACCTTAACTTTAAAAGATGATATGCATTGCTAACTGTATCTGCAAAAGAAAATAAGATTATCACACCAACTAAAGCAGCTTTCACACTAAATACAATGCTAATGGAAGGGTACCATAGTACAATCTATTTTATTTGGCACCAGCACTTTGCTAAATTTGACCTCGCATTTTTAGGCAAATGACATTTTGTTGCAGTTAGTTTACTCATATTCATTCAAAGTTTAACCCTATTCTATTACCCCCCCATCAATTTTGTGCCATATTGCACGAAATGGCGTAATATGCATGTAAAAAAAATATTTACACAAATAAGGTCTTATCTTTTGAACAGTTTTGATAATTTATCACTTCTCTATCAACAAAAAACCTTTTTTCCTAAATATAACTACCATTTACACATCATAAAATGGTTTAGAATGTTTGAAACCTGCATATTCTAACAATTTATACTTATAGGCCAAATTTTGCCCTAAAAATAGCCCAAAAATGTCCATAAACTTTTAAAATATAGTCCAAATTATAACTCGGATTTCTTTTTATTATGTAGAAATACGACAGTGGATTAACTGCATGAAAATGCCACGTTGATGTATTCATACACTTTAAAAATGTAAATCAAAATATTTTTTTCATCATATTTGGCTATGAGCTCATTAATTATTCATGAGCTAATTTGCATAAAATTTACATAATTAATTATTAAACTTGTTTTTCTAAAAGCTTTAAGTCCAAGCTTGCCAATGGTATGCCACTTATTGGTTTTTACCCAACCAATAACACTGTAACGCAGTAGTTAACATGATACCTCCACACCCCCGGCTCCACACCACTCAAATATACCACTTTTGCAGGGGTAAAAGAATAGGGTTAATTGTTATTTCAGCTTACTTTGTTCTTAATTTTAATATAAAGCCTAGTTCATTAGCAATCCTCCACAAACATATTCATTCTAAAAATGTAAATTTAAAAAAATATTCATTCAAAAACATTAATTCAAAACATATTCATTAAAAACATAATCATTAAAATCTGCAGTGGATACAGACAAGTTTATGATACCACCTTTTCAAGTGGTTTGAATTGGTTCTTTTATCTCTATCAATGAGTCTATAAAGGAAACAATTAGTACATTTGATGACCTCTAAGGGTGAGAGGGTAACTATTGATGCTACCAATTGCAAAACCTACCAAACCTATTACCTGTGGCAAACCTATATTTGCTGAGTCAGCATAACATTGAGCAGGACATCCTGTCATTGCATTCTCAAACCAAGCCATACAGTTACACTTCCTTCCAGCATCAATTAGATCAACAATAGAAGACAAAAACATAAGGGAAATTGGTCCCAATGGGCTTAGGAACAAGTCATTTCCAATAGATAATGATTAGTGTTAATTGCATTTAATAGTTTTGTAATTGGTTCCATTGGTTCAATTGGTAGTGCAGGAGCTTCTGTGAGGAGTTAAACTTCATTGTTTTGATCTTTAAAACTACCATCAGTATAGGGAAGATCAAGTTTTGTAGTTTTAGTCTCATACCAAATATCAAACATGGGTTAAGTTTGCAGTATGATAATAGTACTCACTGAAATCAAGGATGCCTAACTGAACTGTGCATAGGGATGATGTTGTTGGCCTACATTTAATTAAGCTTAATTGATCAACTATTCTCGAGTAGTAACATGTCAAGGGAAAATACTAGTCTCAGATACAAGCTACATAGGTCTACATTTTTACAGAACCTTATTTCACACCCAGTTGACAGTACTTTGTTTAAAGAAATCATCCTGAATGTGTTGCACACAACCTTGGCATTCGCCTTCAACCTTTGTTTGTATGCAAACTTGAACCCTTTCCTGCAAGCTTAGCAAGATTTTCAACACTACTTGAAAGTGTTGTTCAAAATGAACATAGGTACTATCTTGAATATGTTGAAGGGGTTAAAAAGGCCTTCCTTTCAACTATTAGAGTTAGCCCCTGCTTTGGCATCCCAATTGGGTGACTTTTGAAGAACTTTCTCTCCCTGAAAGAGCATTTCCTGTACTGTAGAAACCAATTAACAAAAAATTGAACAACTTTTAAGGCATTGGCCACAGCAATTTTCGCCAGTTCGTTGTCCCAAAAAACCAATGGTTAAAATAAATATTGGGCAACTTTTGGTGCTTTGACCCGTAAGTTGGGCTGGATTGAGGAAACATGTCAACTATTTCAGTGAATGAGTGATTTCCTCTATCGTGCCTCTTATCAGTTCTCAGTCAAGTTTAATTCAAAAATCTTTCATATTTGACTCAATAGAGCCTGAGGAGTGAGGATGCACCTTTTCTTATTTTTAAGCATAAATGTGCGCCTATTATTAGTTTCCCTACTTGCCAATGTCCAGTTCATGTCAGTAACCCCGAAGACCCACACGATTCATGGCATCTCAATATTGTTCCCTACGTGACACACGTGTCACCCATTTCATTACAGTCGCCAGTGGTTAAATGCCATTAGTGTTCGGGATATAATTACCCACATGTGCTATCAAAATGTGTGTTGCTTGGTTCTTTTCTCTCTATAATATTGCCACAGGCTTGACGTTATGCCTTGTACAACAACGGGTGGTATGGCATAATCACCACTCTAAAGTTAGTTCCGTTAGAAAATGGCCAGACAAACCTCTGATGAAATGACGAACCAGAAGTTTATCACTAAGATTTTACACAAGGTATGAGGTGAAGCCCTTCTTTGTGAGAAAGTGTAAGCAATATGCATGAACCATAGCTTAACCAACTAAGTAGTACAATGTTAAAGATGAAAGGTTAGGCCAAATTCATGCAATTGATGTTTCTAATAATGATATATTGGCCGTAAAAAGTCCCTTATTTTCTTGAATGTGTACATTTCTGTTCATATTCATATGTGAAATGAGTTTTAAAATAAAATCTACAGAAGTCCTAAATAGAAGCCCCTAATTTTGCATTTTCAACATTAACACAAAAAATAAAATAAAAACCTTTCACCATTTGGTTCTGAACACAGTGGCAAGGTTGAATCGGTAGCCATAACAGTGTTGGCCAACTATTCAAATCATGAAAATGATGTGCCCCAGGGATACTTTATCTCATCTACGCCGGCCGGCCCGGTATTCCTCATCAGACCGCCTAAGAATATTGTGCGAAGGTTGCGACATGGAGGACAACACAGTGGGGCCCCAACCTTTGCAGAGACAGTCTTTAGCCGGTCAACTTTACATTGTATGTAAAGTCTTTATAACATCCAGATAATGGTCATATTATGATAACCTTACAAGTTTTCATAAGGACATGAGGAACCTCTCATATACTTGTGATAGATTGATAGATAGCTTCATTATTGTCACTTCTGTGGTGAGCTCAGACCATCCACATTTTGTTTTTTAATTAGTAAGTTATAACAAGGTTTTGTTTATAAATCAGAATGTGTTGGATACTAAGCCACCAAATCTGCATTTCCTGACTTAATCCACAAAACAAGTCTATAATCCTCAATACAGAGCTGAGCTTAGAGGCTGGCGCTGCAGCTACCCCTGCTAAAAACTGGTAGCATAAGCTCTAATGCCTCAGAAGATTCCCAAAACACCCCAAAATCCAAATCCCTGTCATGAAAATGAATCATTTTAATTACATTTTGTAAGTTATATTGAGCCTGTTGTTGTTCGTTTGTTTGTTCAACTGCCAATTTCTGCCGATAAAGTCCCATGTCCATATCTAGCATTTCACTATTTTCAGGCGGAATTCTACACTTGAACCATTGGTCAGATGGATTGTTGCCATTACAGCCTAAGGAAGTCCTCATCAAGTCCTCATCAGTGTACAGGAAGTGAACTCTTCCTCTTTGACCCCATTCCCTGCTCCATCTAGGATAGGAATCTCAAACATGATCATCTGCCAGACCCTGTTTACACAATGAGAAGTCTATTTCAATTGCGACATCAAATTCAGATTGTGACAAAGGATTAGAATAAATTATTTCTTAACGGGTGTTTACACGGTAGTCAACTTCAAAACGAATTGCGAATTTGACTTTTATGCCATCACTTGCTCATGCTTCAAATTTATAACCATTATGAAGTCGACTTCTAATTATGTGTTCGTTTACACTGCAAAAGCCAAGCTTGAAGTCGACTTTGAATTCAACAAATGTTGCTCGTGTCATCATCTGAAGTCGAGGAGTCGAGTTCAAATTACGACAAATGAATTTCAGAGTCAGACTTCACAAGTCAACTTCAGGCTCTGTAAACGGGTCAATGTGACTGCATGTACTATAATGTACATACATTAGGCCATGCAAGGTAAACCCTTCATGACCTCATTCAAGTCATCTCTGACCCTATTCTCTACCCAATCCAGCCAGCCAGCCACACAACATTACTACACATTAGCTCAGCTTGATGTAATCCAGTCAAGGTAAACCCTTCATGACCTTATTCAGGTCAATGATCTACCTGGCTGGCTAGTTATACCAGGGGAAGTGTCTTAGTACAAGTTGTAATGGGGCTTCCTCCTTCCCTCAGTTCATTTTGATGGTTTTAGGCAAGAAAACCAGATCTGTAAAAGCTGCCAGGTGTCATATGTGTACAATATAGAATGCAGAAAATACCAATGTAGAGCAGCTATTATAAAAAACCTTACACTAACCCCTTGATTTTGTTCCAATGACTATGAAACAAAGAGTAGATAAAGGTTAAATTGATGATGAATCTTTGTGCTCTATTATGCTAGGCCAGAGTCTGAATTTCCATTCACCCCCTCCCCCTTCTGCATGAGACCAATTGTAGGTATACATACTATAATACTAGTATCAGCTTTCATATACATTATTTTCTTTTCACATGCTGATCCTTTTGAACTGGACAATATTGGTCTCTTGTTAAACACACACACCTCCAACACCCCCCCCCCCCTCCACACACCCACAGGCAGAGAACCCACGAAGCTCTGAATTGAAAGACTGAGAGATAGGCGGGGTAAGTTAAGCCTTACACCAATCAGATGGAAATCATGCAACTAATGTAGTCGTTGAAATGGTGCGTTAGCAGAGAATGGCAGGACCAAGCACCATGGAGACAGGTTGTCATGGTTGTGTGCTAAACACATCTGGAGGAGTATAAACTGGTGCAATCACCATAATAGAAGTACTTTTCATAAGTATGTAATCTATTTTCAATTTTTCAATCAAGCTGATCATACATTTGAAGGCTTATGAGCTGATCATGATGGCTTCTATTTCCATTTTTCTGCATGAATTTTGGTGAATACCTTCCTCCTACATCCAATCATCTGCATCTGTATTTCAAGAGTCTCAGTCCAAATGTGAGTATACATGTAACTGGTTCAATTAGTATGCCAAGCAAACACTTGGCACTCGAGTACCTAGGATTCTTACCAAAGCCCAATGTGTTATTCATGAAAGCCTACACATCATTCACACCTTAATCAAACATCAGAGGTTATTTTTTGGAATCTTTTAAATGTAAATCACTTATTTCCTTCCAATAACTACATTTGTACAGATCATGAAGCTGGCAGAGATTTACTAGCTTCATGTACAGATAAAGCCCCTTAACTTATGCATAGCTGCACATAGAATGTACAGTAAATGTAAGCCCCAGATAATTTGGTGCAATATCCCCATATAACCTCAGTCTTACCCCAAGAAGACTTCCACTAAAGTGGGGTTGCCGAAAATGTACATCCAGATTTGTGGGTCAAATCATCGGAAACTCGAAATATTTCTCTTATCCATTGGTTTCTATGGCAGAGGAAAAGTCGCCCAATATTTTCTATAAATCATATGGTTTATATGGGACAGGAAATTGTTAAAACTTGTGAGGAAAATCTTCAAAAGTCACCCAAATTGGCTACTTAATCGTGGGTTTGGCAACCATGAAAAATAATGATGATAAAAGTAAATACCTGCCTGGGTATTTCAAAGTTTACTTATTTTACTCCCAATATTTATGTCAAGCAAATAAAGGCTGGTAATAATCATGGTGTAAGCCTTTGGCACAACATCGACTTTTATACCAGGATTGTGATCCTATATTGTATCATGGACTTGAGTCCACTAAATACTTTGTCCTGTCAAACGTTGGCATGCATAGTTTCTCTGATCCAGTGCGATCTCCGATTCTCCAGCTTTACATGAAGTTTATTCCATCAAATATATAATGTCCACTTCTGTGTGAACAACAAATGCAAACAAATCGGACCAAAAATGAACACGAACACCCTGAGGCAGCACAGGACCCCCGGGACAGGACCACCAATATCAAAATTGTATGATAAATGATTTCAATCCAAATTTACCCAAATGTTTTGACCAAACTCTCAAAATTGAACAATTTTTTCATTTTTCTGACATTTCGTTTGAATTGATAATTATAATTGATTATACAAAATGAAAATTTGACACTCTTTCTTTTGAACCTAACCAAATGAAATCAAACAGAATCTAAACTGGAAAAGTTCTTAATTTGAACTGACTAGTGAGTTATATCACAACATTTCTTGTACACAACAGGAATTTAATTGAGCCATTCTGACGTATATCCATCTCAATGACAGTTTCATGCAAAAAAGGCACTAGCACTTTCTCAATTTGAATCAATTTGGTTTAATCAAATGTTTAATGAAAGAATCTTTTCATTAACACCTGCAGAGCGTAATGACTTTTTCATTTAATTGTTCCAAACTCTGTGTTCATCACATCACCAATCAGAACAATCAACATATCAAATGGCATATGGTTTTTAGTTGGGTTGCAAGAAATAACAACTTTACAATGGGTACTATTTTGTAAGCATCTGAAAGTCACAGGCTCACACTTAAATTTCCATTGACTCCACATGTACTGCTCACAGCTCTCCCTGAGGGGAATTGTCTCGTACTTGTACAGAAGTGGTTTTGATTTTGGTGCAGGGGGTAAATACAGGAAAACTAGTCAAGTTTGAAAGGGGGAAAGGACAATAAACTCTTTAAATGGAGTGTATTTATCAACATTTCCTGCCATGTGGCAGTATGGTTCATTAATATCAAGTCTTTAATGTTATCAGATGTTGAGTAAAGATTGACAAATGTGACAGAGGCAATTTCGTTTCACGTTTTAATACAAACTTGTGATTCCTTTTCTTGTATCCAAGTCAAACCAAATTGGATTAGTAGGCCTACATTTTTGATATAAAATGTCAAAATTTTGAATCTGAAATCCACCTACCATTTACATTGCACAGCATGTTTTTGGCAATTGCAATTTACAATGTAACCTAAAGTACATACTTTCAGAAGCATGATCTCAGTCAAAGACAGGTATAGGAAGACACAAAATATGACTTCTAGCCTTTTTAGAAATTTTGTTACTTTTGTTAAAGTTTAGACAATATATTTTGTACAAAATTTTCATCAATTCCTAATCAGGGAAAACAGTGCACATAGATATCCCAACTTACTATGTGCCATCTGCAAGTTCACATCATCACAAAAATAATTAATTAAATCCATATTTTACTCCATCATATCATTTTAAACAAATGTACAAATTCATGCTTATTAATATGTACTGCATTTAATGCAATTGACAGATATCTGTGTGCTCTACACATGTCCCTATATTGACCTCATTTCAAGGCCCCCTAGGAGCTAAACTTGACCACAACTCTGCATGTCAACCCTGCACCCCTGCTAAGCACAAATCCAATATTCCATGTGAAATCATCATTTCCTATGTTTACATACTCAATGAGTTTAAATATGAAACTGCAAACTGAATTGATTTGTACTACTAAAATTTAATTGTCAATAATCCTGATAATGGACATTTTGTCTGTGAATATGACAATGCAGGCCATCCATTATTGTATCGACAACCATACAGGACCTTGCCAATACTAGTAATTTACAGCCCAATTGGATGTCAAATCAAAAAGTCCAATTCATGGAAACATACTGAAAGTCCCCAGCACCAATGTCTAAAAGTTTTTGTGAATTTTGGTGCAAAGGCCGCAGGTAAAATCTTCTAAAGTCGCCCAATTGGGCTATCAAATCATGGGTTTGGTCATTCTAGTGTCTATGGATTGGTAGCCTGTAACAACAATTCATGAGTTTTGTATTTCAGTCCAATTTTGGAAGCAAGACACTATAATACTTGCAGAAAGGCAGTGGTCATTTTTGAGTGATACTGGTGGAATGATTATTGCAGTATACCAAAGAGCATGTTTGCATATTCCAGAAATAAAATCATACGATGCTTCCATAAAATAATATGAAATGCATGAACCAAACAGACTAATATTTGCACAGTGACTGAATGGTGAAGTAAATAAATACACAGCTCAAGTGGCATATTTTGTTTGTGTATGTCTATCTGGTATCATAGGACTTGTTGTTCAGAGTTCATGTCCTTTTGCCCAAGCCAAAAGTTTTTGTTGGTGCTTGTCCATCTATGTCAAAGTACAACTGTGTTTACTCTGGCATGTTCAAGGCCCAGACTCTTCCTTATGACCAGACAAAATAACACTATTAAAAAGTTCTTTAGTTTAGTAGGTAAAATCTGATCTTTATCTCTCACCCTGGAATTCTCAGTCCAGGTATGCTCAAAGAAGAGTTCAAAGATAAATCATTCCTGGCTTACATTCCAGAACAAGTCAGTACATTGACATCTAATGTAAGTACATTTTTATGTACAATATTGTACATTAGAGCTATACAAATGTATGCAATTGTACATGTGCAATTCTACATGCACAACATTTTTATAAAAATGCATCATTACTGGCGAAATTGGTCAGATAAAAAGTTAACATCAACTGCACTGCAATTGGTCAAAAACTTAGGTCTGACAATGCATGAATGATTTGCAGGAAACCACATGAAACACCATAAGACTGCCTGAAAACCTGCAACAAGTTGACACTAAGAAAGATATATGCATGCAACAAAATAGGGCCTGAAGTAAAAAATGTAACTACTCACAACATCCCCCACACACCACACCCACACCCCTCATACATATGAACCCCTGTGATAAGTCTTGTCCTCTCCCCTCTTGCACCCCTTGTGGAATGCTGGCCACCCTGACTGTTAAGAATTTTAGGCCTTGTACTTGTTAGCCCATTTTTGACTGTTGTCGTCAAGTTCCCCCCCCTTCCCCCCTCCCCGGATTTGTACACCCTCTGAAACAGTCCTACCTACCCAACTGTCTCATGAATGGAATGCCACACTGCCAATCAGCATAACTTGTTTGCAGGTATTTTGGTCAGTATCAAAAGGAATGTCCTCAAAACAACAATTATCAAATAAAATCTACACCGATTATTGTAATTGCTCAATTACGATCAAGGAGATAGTGATACTTATAGTCAATGATATTGAAAAGCTATTGCCACTTCTAAATTTGGCAGGATGTTTTTATCAAACAGTAATAACTGTCAGTTCCACTAGATACTGGTAGTAATAATAGCAAATTACAAATTATCTATGATTGTTGGAATAAATGATAACCATCTGAATTGGTACCACAGACCAATATTCTTTGTTGACGATTTCCTCTTTTTTGTGTGGAAATTATAGACTTGTGAGCACTTTTGTGATCATCATCATCTTTGTTTCTTTTTGACCAATAAAACTACAGTATATACATTTTGAAGAGTTCTAAAGTCAACATGTCAATCTTCATTTGGATCTCTCATCTGCCAGAACACATTTCCTTAACTTTAATTCATTTGTGCATTCTTCAGTAAACTTTGAATGTGTTGGGTACAAAAATTCATGCTCCCACAACTTGAGGTTAAATTATGACCTATGATTGTTTAAAGGAGGGTAATGAACTCAGCCATTGTGAATGAGACTATTTTGCCTCATAATACTTGTTTTCAGGTCCAATGAGCTGCAGTATTTACAACAAAGGCATAGATAGATAACATCTTAGGATAGGGAAGCTATGGTCATATCAAAGCATCGCTTGGAGTAGGAGCGGGGCATCAAAGTCACATTGGACGTCACACATGGAAGGTAATAATTGATGATTGCCTATGCATATTATTGGTACCTACCAGAGCAATGACAACACAGGCAGATGATAATGCCCATTAAGAAACAGGTTAATGAGACATT